>NC_065578.1:3933913-4236521 GCF_024542745.1 Macaca thibetana thibetana
TATATTTTTTTCCTGGAATCTTAAAGAACAAAGAAACATTTCAATGATATCTCCCCAGTCCCAAAGTTGCATCTCAGGCCATGTGGGCTGCTACAACAGAAGACCATGGACTGGTGGCTTATAAATAACAGATAATTATTCCTCACAGTTCTGAGACTGGAAAGTCCAAGATTAGAAAACCAGCAGATTCAGTGTCTGGTGAGGGCCCATTTCTGGGTTCACAGACGGCTGTCCTGTCACAATGTCCTCACATGGCGGAAGGCGTGAGGGTACTCTTTGGGGCTTTTATTTTATTTTATTTTTTGAGACGGAGTCTCACTCTGTGGCCCAGGCTGGAGTACAGTGGTGCGATCTCAGCTCACTGCAACCTCCACCTCCCGGGTTCAACAATTCTCCTGCCTCAGCCTTCTGAGTAGCTGGGATTATAGGCAGGCACTACCACACCCAGCTAATTTTTTGTATTTTTAGTAGAGATGGGGTTTTGCCATGTTGGCCAGGCTGGTCTCAAGCTCCTGACCTTAGGTGATCCACCTGTCTTGGCCTCCCAAAGTGCTATGATTACAGGCATGAGCCACTGCACCCAGCCAAGGGCCTCTTTTATAAGGGCACTAATCTTGTTCCTTAGGACTCCACCTTCATAAGGTGGTCACCTCCCAGAGGTCCCGCCTCCTAATACCATCACCTTGAGGGTTAGAATTACAACACAGAAACTGTGGGGTACACAAACATTCGGGCCACATCAGCTGTGCAGCCCCAGGCTTCTTGTCCATGAAACGGGCAACATCTCTGACCAAGGGGTGTACCCTTAGCAAAGAATCTGCTATCCACCTCGGTGGGTCACTGTATTACTCTGTTCTCATGCTGCTAATAAAGACATACCTAAGACTGGGTAACTTATAAAAGAAAGAGGTTTAATTGGCTCACAGCTCCACATGGCTGGGGAGGCCTCACAACCATGGTGGAAGGTGAAGGAGGAGCAAAGGCATGTCTTACACAGCAGTGGACAAGAAGAGCTTGTGCAGCGGAACTGCCCTTTTTAAAACCATCAGATTTCATGAGACCTGTTCATAACCATGAGAACACTATGGGAAAAACTGGCGCCCATGATTCAGTTATCTTCACCTGGCCCCACTCTTGACATGTGGCAATTATTACCATTCAAGGTGAGATTTGGGTGAGGACACAACCAAACCATATCAGTCACAGATCGAAAGATTGGGATTATCACAGATCACAGATAAACATTTAGTTATATTCTTATCACTTTTCATCACATGTATGTGTTTCCTTGGGCTCACAACATCAGAATTGATGTGGTTTTTATCTCTCTATTCCCAAGACTGAGGGCAAGGTATGGCTCATACCAGTGGAGAGCTTTGGAGATGGGAGATGTCATGGGTCAAATCGTGTCCCCCAAAGATATACAAACATCTTAACTCCTAGTACTTGTAAATATAACCTTGATCAGAAATAGGGTCTTTACAGAGATAATCAAGATAAAATGAGGTCCTAGGATGGGCCCCAATCCCATATGAGTGGTAGTTTTATAAAAAGGGGAAATTTGGACACAGAGACATGCATGCAGGCGCACACATGGAAAGCCATGTGATGATGAGGACAGATACTGAGTGATGCTTCTACAAGTGAAGGAACACCAAAAGTTGCCAGCAGCCAGCAGGAGGTAGGTGAGAGGCCTGAACAGCCCTCAGAAGGGCCTAGCTCTGCCCACACATTGAGTTTGGGCTCTTGGCCCCCTGGAATGGTGGGACAACTGTGGGACAACACATTTCTGTTGTTTAAGCCCTCCAGTCTGTGCTGCTTTGTCGTGGCAGCCTGAGCAAGCCAACACAGAGGTGTAGCAGATACTGTTGCTGGTCACCAGATATTTCTGGTTCTTCTTTTGGGCATATGGTGGGAACACCCAGATCCTACCTTCTTGGCCCATTCAAGTTGGGGATGGCCACAGGACTTGCTTTGAATAGTGCAATGTGGGCAGAGATACGTGTGTGAATTCTGGATAGAAGCATCCAAATCCAGTATGTGGTTCACCACACTCCCTTCTGCCTGTTTCTATGACAGTGCGAGCATGTTTCTTATTTCCGAGAGGGAGGCTTGGCAGATTCCCTCCCTGAGGGATGGCAGTTAGCTCAGGCCCCTACCAACCTGCATTGCACCTTTAATGAATGGGGAACTGTATTAGCATTCCCCAGAGGGACAGAACTAATGGAATATATACATATATATGAGGAGTTTATTAAGTATTTACTCACATGATCACAAGGTCCCACAATAGGCCGTCTGCAGGCTGAGGAGCCAGGAAAGCCAGTCTGAGTCCCCAAAACTGAAGAATTGGGAGTCTGGTGTTTGAGGGCAGGAAGAATCCAGCATGGGAGAAATACGTAGTCTGGGAAGCGAGGCTGGTTTCTCTTTTCACATTTTTCTGCCTCTGCTTATATTCCAGCCTCACTGGAAGCTGATTAGATGGTGCCCGCTCAGATTTAGGGTGGGTCTGCCTTTCCCAGCCCACCGACTCGGAAGTTAATCTCCTTTGGCAAAACCCTCAGAGGCACACCCAGGATCAATACTTTGCATCTTTCAATCCAATCAAGTTGACACTCAGTATTAACCATCACAAGTCCACGCCTTGTCAACTTGAACCCATACACATTCCTGAGATCATACGTAATCTTCAAATAAAGACAATAATAAGGTCATAATTATGCCTAACATAATGCAACTTTCCTTCGTACAACCAGAAATGCACCGATCCCCAACACAAATACTTACATAAAGATAACCATGCTTAAATGCCGATGTGAAGTCAATAAATCTTATGTCACATGGTAAAGGAGAAAGGAAATAAAATAAAGATATTTTCTTAGTACAAGTGTATAGAAGTGTATACGTGTATTACGCATGTACATGCATTGCCGCTTGTATAGGTACACGTGTGTGCAAGTGTGCACACAGGCATATTGTGGTTTCAGCAATTCCCTCTGGAGTCCTGTTTGAAAGTGGGCAGCCTACCTGTGCTCAGGGGACAGTGTGCCTTAGTTCAACCAAGTCTGAAACAGCTGAGTCCAAGACACCATGAGTGTCTGAAACGAGGCGTCCTCCTCCCCATCGGGACTCACAGAGCTGCTCACCTGGGACTGAAGTGACCCCCACGTAAAGTGGCCACGTGGTGGAAGAGCTGGTGCCAAGGCTGCACTGCGCCTTTCTCACCTGCAATCTCCCCAAGCAGAGGTTAAAAACACGGCAGAACCTCACTTAAGGCGGAAGAATGAAAACAGATCCAGAGCTCAAGAAAACCAGTTATTTTTGGACAAAATCAGTCTTCATCAGAACGAACCAATTAAAAAAAAATGGCTACCTTATTCTATGCAGGACATTTGCATATTTTGCAAGTTCTTAACAACAGAGAAAAATCTCCAGGTGCCAGGACAGGAAACCTCAAGACAGCTCCCATTTTCTTCAAAATAAATGAGAGGTGTCATTTTTAATGAAGGGAGAAAAAGGATGCCTTCAATCCCCTCTCCACACTTCCTGTCCCTCCCACAAGTTAGGAATCCTGTCTGCAAGCTGCAGAAGAGAAAACAATATCAGTTAGCCAGGAAGGTTTGAGTAGGGCTTATTAGTCTTTTCAAATTTGTCAGCTAATTGTCTCTAAACTTAAGCTTCTTGTGGGACAGCAGCAGGCTGGACATTGATTCCACAAGCGGCGGCAGCTCCTAACCTTAGCAGGATTTTCAGGGAGCATGGAGGGTCTACAGAGCTACCCCATCACCAGGCTCTGTCCCTTTAAACAGGCAGCCAAACTGCAGGACAAGCTGAGCCTCACCCAAGGAACGTGGGGTGGGAGGATGGCAGGTGCACCCTGGCACTTCCTGATGCAGAAGTTCTTTGTGAATCTTGCAGAAGGAGCAAAGCTTGGGGGTGTGGAGTGTGCACAGAACTGACCTTGCACATCTCTCCAAGAGGACTGTGCAAGCTGTCATCTGCTGGAGTCAGCAGCTGAGGCCACTGTGGTGGGAGCAGCATGCCCTCCTGCAATCATTCTGGCTCTAAATGTCAGCCACTTCATCACTACTTACCCAGTGGCCTTCAGAAGGTAGCACTTTTAAAGAGAAATAGTTAATTGTAAGCCTCCATTCACTCAAGAAGCTTTTTTTGCATGGGGGGGGGGTGTGTGGAGCTTGGTGACAGACGGAATTGGAAGATGGCCTTTGAGATTCGCAGCTCCTGCCCTGCATGCCCTGTATATCCCCACCCCTTAAGTGCAGGTGGGCCAGGCCTCAATAGGTGAGCCTTTTGAAAAGAGATTCTTGGGGACAGAGACAGAAGAAGGCTGAGAGATCTAAAGCTGCAGAGACTCCCTCCTCCTGACCTCGACAGAACAAACTGCAGTGTTGTGAGCGCCGAGTGGCAAGGAACAGCAGATGCCTCTAGTAGCTGAGAGTGCCCCAGTTGCCAGCCATCAAGGAAGCTGGAGCCTCAGGGCCACATTGCAAGGAACTGAATAGTGTCCACAATGACATGGACTTGGAAGAGGATCCCAGGGTCCAGAAAGGAATGCAGCACAGCCAGCACCTCAACTGCAGCCCTGTGAGACCCTAAGAAGAGAACACAGTTAAGCCATTCCCAGACTCCTGACCTAGGGAATCCGGGAGATAAATAGATCGTGTGTTGAGCCTGTGCTGGGACTGTAGCCATTTGTTATATGCCATAGATAGCCAAAGTGTACTTTTTTTTTTTTTTTTTGAGACAGGGTCTTCCTCTGTTGCCCAGACTGGAGTACAGTAATGCAATCACAGCTCACTGCAGCCTTGGACTACTGGGCTCAAGCAATCTTCTCACATCAGCCTCCCAAGTAGCTGGGATTACCCGCATGCACTACCACACCCTGCTAAGTTTTCATATCTTTTGTAGAGATGTGGTTTTATCCACCGTGTTGGCCAGGCTGGTCTTGGACTCCTGGGCTCAAGCGATCTGCCTGGGATTACAGACATGAGCCTCTGCACCTGGCCAGCCAAAGTGTGCTTTAAATAGGAGGGTGCAAGTGCACAGTTAGCCCAGCAGGGAGGGTGGGCCAGTTGTGCACCACACACCTACAATCCTCTGCGGTACCCCCATCCACTGTCTCCATATCCACGGAGTATATGACAGTCCCAAGACAGGCTTCCTGTGGTGCACGTCTGAACAAGCTCATGCTTTCCTATTAGCATTTTTCAGCTGTGTTTTCTCCCCAGGATGGTGTGTGCAGCAGGTGGGTGGGGCTGTGTCTGCCTTTTCCACCCCTGCACTCAGCCTAGTGTCTTGCAGCTTGGTAAGTACCATAAGACTGGATGAGTTTATAGTTCAGCAACATCGTGGTGGGCACCATAGGGACCCGGGTTGGGGGTGGTGATGAGGGGGAACTTCCAAGAGGCCACTGTGCCCTCCCTAAATTGTAGTAGCCTCAGTTTGGGTGGAGTTGATTCCACTCTCGACTCAGGGTCGGGAGTGGGCTCTGATCCTGCCCACTTTGCCATAGAGATGAGCTCAAGGACAGACAAAAACCCAGCCAGAGGCTAATCTTCATACGGAGTCTCCCTGGCCCCAGGGACTGGTTCATTGGAGTGATGAGGTATTCTGTGGCTTGATGTTTTGAGAAAGAGAAGCATCTGCCTACTCTGAAGACGGCTGATGCGCACACACACTCCTGCAGTCACTTGTCCACCATGAGAGAAGTCAGCCTTCGCACGGAGAGGGAACAATCAAAAAACAGAGTCACAGAGCTGGTTCCTTGACCAAACCATAATTGAAAACCATTTACTTGTAGATTATTCTTATTGTTATACTACCTGAGCTGGGATTTTTATTTCCCACATTGCAAAGCACCCCCGAAAGAACCGTGCAGGAAGGGCAGATATTTATTTCCTTTTAATAGATGAGCATGAAAGTTTCAAGTTCTTAACCAAATGGCATTGGAAACTGTTTTAGTTCATTTTCACACTGCTGATAAAGACATACCTGAGACTGGGTAATTTACAAAGAAAAGGAGGTTTAATAGACTCACAGTTCCACGTGGCTGGGGAGGCCTCAAAATCATGGCAGAAGGTGAAAGGCACGTCTCACACCATGACAAAAGAGAATAAACACCAACCGAAAAGGGAAATCCCTTACCAAATCATCAGATCTCGTGAGACTTATTCACTACCGTGAGAACAGGATAGGGGAAACTGCCCCCATGATTCAATTATCCCCCTACTCTGTCCCTCCCACAGCATGTGGGAATTATGGGAGCTGCAGTTCAAGATGAGATTTGGATGGGGACACAGCAAACCACACCAGAAACCATCAGAGATGGAAATCTTCAAAGGTGTAGAACTGAAATCGATTTTTATTTCTAATGGGTGGTAGGCAAAATTCTAAGATGACCTCCACAATTGCCACCCCTGGTGTACATGGCCTGTACATTTCCTCCTCTTGAATGGGACAAAATTTATGGATGTGATGGGATGTCACTCCTGTGATTAGATGACACCATATGGAAAAAGTCAAGAAATTTTGTAGGTGTCGTTGATCGATTGATCAAACTAATTGATCTTGAGTTAATCAAAGGGAGTTTGCTCTTAATGTCATCTGGTGAACCCTTAAAAGAGACACGAAGTAGGAGATACTCTCTTGCTGTCTGGGAACGAAGTTCACTGTCATAATGTGGAAAGGGCTACTTAGCAGGGGACAACAGCCAGCTCCTAGGAGCTGAGGGCCTCAGTCAGTCATACATGCACAAGGAATGGGATTCTACCTGCTACTGAGCTTGGAAGAGGACCCTGAGCCTTAGGCGATACTGCAGCCTCTGCCGTCACCTGGATGTCATCCTAGTGAGACTATAGGCAGAGGCCCCACCTACCTGATGTCTAGACTCCCAACCCACAGAAATGGTGAGATGATAAATTTGTGTTGTGTTAAGCCACTAAGTTTGTGGTAATTCGTTAAGCAGCAACAGAAAACTAATAAAAAATACAGCTCACCACTCAATGGACAAGTTAAGAGCTAAGATTAAAATATCTGACCGGCATAATCGACCTGTCTGTATCTATTGCATGGGCCAAAGGAAAACTTCCCCTTAGCCCTTTGATGTTTCACTCAAAGCCAACTGACAAAACGTAGATTAATAAGAGAAAATGCATACAAAATGTATTTTAACATGTGTAGCATACGGGAATAGCATGAGAATGATTACTCACTAACTCAGTGGGGTACAGGTGTTTATATACCCTTCTTTATAGGCAAAGGGGAGACGGGGAAGTATGGCAATTTGAGGGACAGTAAATGATGTTTGGGGGAAATGAATTAACTTGGAGAACTTACAATGGCCTGGGACTGTCTGTTGGGCCCACAGAGCAGTCAATGGCTGATAAATGATACTCTTTGAAATTCGGAATGAAACCAAAATAGAAGACAATGCTTTGCTACAAAAATTTGTCCAGGTGTGTCGACAGACTTCAGTCTTTCTTCCTGCAATATGAGTCAAGTTCAAGAAAAGTCAGGGAAAACTAGGTTCTTAGGCAGATCTGGCCTTTAGGCAGATAAGGGAACTTCAGAGAACAGCTTCCTCTTGTGTTTTCAGGAAAAAAAGAGGATCAAGAGACAGGAAGGAAGGGAAGGAAGGTCAGAGAGACCTTAAACTGCTTCTTTAGTCCAGCATGTCAAAACACCATTTTTGGGGTACTCATTTCTGAGCCCCGGCATTCCCCTGTCTGAAACTCCCCTAGAAACCTCACACATTGAAAGCTGAGTTGGTGACTGTGGAGAGAAAAATCAAGTTGGTACAAGAGTGGCAAGGCTCTCATTAAAACAGTCTGTCATTTCTGGGAATAGGCCAGTCCAACTGAAAAATTATGTTGCATTTCAGGAGATGGTGTTGTAGATGGGTTCTCAAAGCTAGGCCTCTGTATATGATGCCGGCAAACAGATTTTTTAGCAAAAGGCATTTCTATGGACACAGAAGAAAAACAACGATTAATGTCTAGAGTAGTCTATAAACTAGTTTCTTCTAGAGTCTGAAGGGAATTAAGCTGAGAAGCCCAGTGGCTATCTGATGGATTTTCCTGGATTGCAGTTTGTGTGTAAAGTTTGTCCAAATATAAACTGCCACAGTGATTTTTCTTCAAAGCCAAGTTGATGAGCTACAGCTCCTAGGGCCTTAGGAAAAAGGCATTTTTAATTTTTAGTGATTTCAAGTCAGAAGGGTGAGAGAAAAATTAAAAATGTTTGTCTGGAGAGTCACAGCCCGATATTGGAGGGAACTAAAAATCAGCCCAGATAATTAAAAAAAGAGAAACCTCAAAAACAATGGGCAGGGCTAGAATCTAATAACCAGTACACTATTGTTGTTTTTATTTCTGAAAGAGTTTTTCTCTCTCTTTGGTGATCCACTGTTACCAAAGATATTTATGATAAAACTAATCTGTTTGTACAATAAATGTTGTTTCATTAACTTGGACTGATTACTTGCATAAAGTACAGTAAGAATGTAAGTATCATTTAGGCTCCTTTTAAGTTCGCTTTACTGGGACGTTTCATAAGGAATCTTTGATCGGACTTTAAAAGTCTCCAGAAGCAAGGAAGCCAATCAAAAAATTTGACTTGCCCTGTGATTTTGTCTGCAATACTCATACATATTGGGCCAATTCCTCTCTTTTCAAGTTCTCCGAATATCTTGAGGTTCCCGGGTCCGTCAAAAAGTGGCATTCTTTACTCCACAAGGCATCCATGTGAACCATTATTTGAAGTATCAGGTTAGTTTTTCCAAGGATCTCTGTTGGTTTTATAATCTCAACTTCAGTTCCTTAAAGCTATCTGGTTATATCTGAAAATATGATATTCTATTCAGAGACTTGCTAAAATAACCAGTGTCTCCAATTGTGTCCTTTTACAAAAGAAAACAGATATTTACCAAATTTATGCAAATAACTATATTACCATAAACTGAGAATACTATTGAATAGTTTTCAGATTTTGGAGAGATCAGGTAGAGAGAAAGGTAAATGCTTCAATTTTGCTTGCAAAAGTATACTTTACCAAATTGTTGTAAAGCTCTAAATTGCCTTAAAAATTTTTCTTGACTCTAGAAAACAAAACATAAAAAGAATCAGCAATATTTCAAACAAAAAAGTCATAAAAATTATTTAATCCTCCATCACTTCAACACCATGTAATTATTTCTTAGTCTACTTGATGTAACGTTAGCAATTTCATAAGTCTATTTCTTTTTTAATTGAAGTTTACAAAATTCTTACGCAGTTCAATTTTCTGATCTCAAAGTTGTCAGAAACCTGTATTTTGGAGTACTTGTTGTAGTCTTTTTTTGTGAACCTCCTTGAAGGCACAACATTTCATAATTTGCAAAGAACTTTGAGGAAAAAAAGAATTAGCAGAAAGCAATTAACTGTGAACAACGAGAATTAAAATGGCCATGGTGAAAGGCACAATTGGCAAAGAAATTTGCTCATTTTTTGTGGCCTACAACAATTAAACATAATTATGACTGCCAACATATACTGAGACTTAACAGATTTTTAAATATCTCATACAATTTAGAGACATATTAATAACATTCATATAAATATATTAATAATAATATAACTCAGAAAAAGATTACACATTATTTCTTATTTGATGTTTCCTGTATAATTTAACATATGAGATAAGCTTGTTTAGTATCACTCTTTTGGATGCTTCAAGGGCCTTTTGGAACATCCCTGAGTTAGTTTGAGATTTAAAAGATTAATTTTAGATTTAAAATTTTCATTTTGGGAAGCCTGTCAAATATGTCAAAGGTTTAAAACACTTGATTAAAATAGGATCACAGGTCACTGCAAAATAATAGTCATTCATGTAGCCAAATGATAATTCGAATATTCAAAAAGCAAAAACCTTTGCTCTTTGATAGAGATGAGATTCCATTTTCCAAATAATCAAATGACTCAATAACGATTGCATGGAGCATATAAAATCTGCTTCTCTGTCCTTTTTTCTTTCTTTTTTTTTTAATTTGTAGTTCACTAAAAAAGTGAACCAAGTTTTTACTATCTCTTAGTAATATTACAAAAAATCTTGTTCGAAAGAGAAAACCAAATTCTATCTTTGTATTAGTGTACTTTTAAAACCAGAACTGTTTTTAATAAAATCTTACAAACAAATCCTTTTAATCTCAGTCAGCTTTGACCACACAAGATTTTCATAAAGCTTTTACAACTTTTTATCAATTTTTTTCTCATTATTTCCCCAACTTTCTGTATTCATTTTGTCTTATCTATATCATATTTTCTTCCATTCATTTATTCTAAGAAAAACCTGTAAGTTACCTCTAAACTAGACTAAATTATTCTTTTTCTCAACAAAACACATCATCATACCTTTATAACATCTTACTTTCCTTGTATACTTTTCAGAAAGAGTTGTTTCTTATATCTAGTAGATTTAGATAAATTAATTGCAAATTTAACTCTTAATAACTCCAATTTTTAGCAAAAAATCCAGGAAGTAAGTAACTTTGAATTGTTTTATATCTGTATTTGTAGATCAGAGTTATTTCACAATTTTTAGAAAGCTATGTTTCCTCAATTGTTTTATGTTCATTAACAGATCTAGATATATTTAGCTTTTCTATATCACAGAACAATAGGATGTCAAATTGTGTAAACTTAAACCTATGCTTAATAACTGATATTTTGATTAACTTACTTAGAAATCACTGAGATATTTTATGATGATCTATTACCTAATTTGGTATAACATGACTTTAAGTTTTCAAATTATTGAAAAATTTTTGAAATGATGACGAGTTCATTTGTAAATATTAGTTTCCCTTACATTTACCTATTTTACTTTCTTTGACAACTACATTTGAATTGTTCATTGAAAACAATGCTAGCCATTTTTTTTCTTTTAAAAAAGCAAAACAGGACAACAGCTGCATTGGCCAGCCTCATCTTAACCAAGGCCACTGATATACTGAACACAAGTACCCTCTTTTATGTTTCCTCCAACTGCCCTGGGTCCCCAGTACCCACATGGTACCCAGAATGGTTACTAAAGAAAGGGCCCATCTGAGTCCTGGATTTACACAGAAGATGCAGAGCCCAGGAGAGAGGACAGAGCTGTGAGAAGGATGTCTGGAGGATCTGACCCCTCCAGCACGGTCAGGAGGCAGAGCTGGTCCAGGGAGGATGGGGCCATTCTGGGCTTGGCCCTGCTGCTGACCCAAGCACTGTGGAACACATCTTAATGGGGTCCAGGGAGGATGGGGCCATACTGGGCTTGGCTCAGCTGGTGGCCCAGGCACTGTGGAACACATACTAATAACATATCCATGCCTATGTCCCTAGGCCTCACCATGACCGCCTGTCTGCAGCCTAGAATTCAGAGGCTCAGAACCAAAGACAATCCCAAGCAAGTATCAACAATATCATAGAAACAACACTTTCATGACTTTAAAACACCTAGCAGAGACAGTGTAAATTTGTCTGACCAGCAGACCTAGGAAAAAATGTATGAGTTAAATGTTGAAGACATTTTATTTTACCAACAATTTTAAAGCTAACTTTATTTACCAAACATTACTAAGGTCATGTGAACTTGAAAAACATTTGGGTTAATTTGTTTAATTTATGAGAACTCATTTAAAATAAGTCAACTCAGTGCCACATAGAATATATATTAATGTATGTACAGGCATATACATACAATACATATAGACATGACATACAGCACACATGTATGTATCCCAAAGTGAAAAATAACAGGGGGCTTAATGTAAAAGACACCAGAACTTTGCATCCAAGAGGAACCAGCCCAAGACTCTTGAGGCTCGGTGAGGAAGACGGAAACCCCAATCCCAGTGAAAGGAGTCAGTGGTGCCTTTTTTGTGTTCCTCAAGAAGCCTCAGGGTTGCCAGAAGCCCCTTCTAGATCCTTTCACGTGGTATCGCAGGTAGCAAAAGGAAGGGGAGGTGGAAGTATGTGGAAGAACATTTTATTATTATTATTACACTTTACGTTCCCGGTTACATGTGCAGAATGTGCAGCTTTGTTACATAGGTATACACATGCCGTGGTGGTTTCCCGCACCCATCAACCTGTCACCTACATTAGGCATTTCTCCTAATGTTATCCCTCCCCTAGCCCCCCTCACCCAACAGGCCCTGGGGTGTGATGTTCCCCTCCTTGTGTCCATGTATATTCATTAAGAACATGTTTTAGAGGAGCCAATTTGGGGAGATTTTAAGCTTCCCCGAAAGGCCGATGAAGTTTTAGTTAGCAGGAGTTTGAGAAAAAGTAGGCCTAGTCAACTAAGAAGTTCCCAAGGGAGAAATAGAGTTGAAAAAAGAACAGAGGGGCTTTAAAAATAACTTGAATATCAGCTTTTAACTAAGCTGACTTTTAATCATAGAGCTCTTTAAAAAAAAATCCTTTTAAGTTTCTTATTATTAGATTCCAGCCAGGAAAAACAGCAAATATTCCTGGCTTAAAAAACAAATGAAACAACAACAACAAAACTTAAAGAAAAATGTATCTAGCAGTGACTCAGAACTAAACCAAAAATACACCTTTTATGACTTAACTAAGTACACACAACACATGGCCAAGGAGGTGCAAAGAGACAGTCCTCACAAGATCCAAGGCCAGCCTCAAAGACAGCTGGAAGAAAAAAAATAGACTTAGAAGCAACCAGGAAAATAATAGCTGTTTGTGGAGAGAAAAGCATCAATAACAAATGAGTACTCCAAAACATCAAGAGTCACGCAAATATAAATTTCAAACAAATAATTCAAACTAGTTCTTATAAACGTTCCGTTTTTCTCACTAAAAAATCCAGCCATCCCATTACCGGGTATATACCCAAAGGATTATAAATCTTGCTGCTATAAAGACACATGCACACGTATGTTTATTGTGGCACTATTCACAATAGCAAATACTTGGAATCAATCCAAATGCCCATCAGTGACAGACTGGATTAAGAAAATGTGGCACATATACACCATGGAATACTATGCAGCCATAAAAAAGGATGAGTTTGTGTCCTTTGTAGGGACATGGATGCAGCTGGAAACCATCATTCTCAGCAAACCATCGCAAGAACAGAAAACCAAACACCGCATGTTCTCACTCATAGGTAGGAACTGAACAATGAGATCACTTGGACTCAGGAAGGGAAACATCATACACCAAGGCCTATCACGGGGAGGGGGGAGGGGGAGGGGGAGGGGAGAGGGATTGCATTGGGAGTTATACCTGATGTAAGTGACGAGTTGATGGGTGCAGCACACCAACATGGCACAAGTATACATAAGTAACAAACCTGCACATTATGCACATGTACCCTAGAACTTAAAGTATAATTTAAAAAAAAAAAAAAAAGAGTTAAAGGATTACATGTCCAAGGGACAGATTTCCTGATCCGAAATCACTCCAGGGCCAGGATGACGAAACGCGAAATCCTAGCCATTAGACCACAGGTCAGGGTGGCCTTTTGTAAATTCTGCAGGGAATCCAAAGAAGGCAGTTTGCATGTACAAAGGATTTTAACTTTGCTTCCAATCTGATTTCCGCCTTTTAAAAAACCTTGTCAATGGAGTTTGTAAGGCTGTGTTTCTTTTGTGTCTTTTCAGAGGTACCAGTAAGATAGCCATTTAAGTCAACAGTGGTATAAAAAGTTTTCTTTTACATATAGACAATTTATTGATTCCACACAGGACTCAAGCCAATAAGCCTTTTTCACGGAAAGTCCCAGAGGTAGCTTTCCAGGTTTAGCATACCACGGACGTAAGCGGCATTTTTAAAATGGGTTCAGAAGATGCAAGGCTCTATGATCTCCCCCAAAACTTCATTCTCAGGAGTAGAGAAAGCAAAAGAACTTCTGTCGCCACGGATAGGTAAGGATGGTGTTTGTGTGTGTGGTGCCTCCAGCATCCCACAGATTTGTGGGGGTTAGCTAGACCCAGGTTCATCAGTCCATGACACCAGGCAAGCCCTCTGGGGACTGGACTTTCCCAGAACTAATCAGGTAACAAGAGTTGGGACAATGAAAATTCCTTACAGCTGGGACTCCTTAATAAGACAAACTCCCCTGAGAACTCGGCACACTCAGAAGAGAGTGCTGCTCAATATCGTGTGTCCCAGGGGTCTCAGTCCTTTTAATCTGGCCACCAGACGTTGCCTGAAAATCATGCCCTCTGGATGGTGAAGACCAAGAAACAGTGCTCCCTCTCAGTCACAGATTAAGGTCTCATAGACATAAAACAAGACATGAGGGACAAGCAGCACAGAAAGATGAAAGCAAAAGAAACCCAGACCATTTCTAGGGAAAAAAAGGAATCGTGTGATATGAGTATTTATTTATACCAAAAAATATATCAGGGTCGGTAAACCAAAGTCCTACTCATACAAATGCTTTTCTCCTATTAATCTTAAGTTTGGCTAAAAAATAAAAATAAAAAAAGAGAGTGATTTTTTACCATCTACTTGACTGGATTCTGAAGAGAGAGACCAGGACTCTGGTAAGAATTTCTTACTCTCTGCTGGCTTGTCAGATCCCGGGGTTCCTCGACTGTGGCTTTCAGAAGAGCACAGTGGTTTTTGGCTATCCTGCTTACAGAACCATAACCATCGGGGCCAAAGGAAAACTTTCCCCTGGACCTCAGAAGGTCTGCTGAAAAGAGACAGAAAAAAACAAGGCAGATTAATAGGATAAAAGGCATACAAAATTTATTTTAATGTGCTTAGCATGGGAGATTAGCACGAAAATGATCAATCCGCCAATCACCCAGTGGGATGCAGGTGTTCATGTACTCTTCTTCACAGGAAGAGGGGAGATGGGAGAAGCGTGGCAATTTGAGGGTAGTAAATGATTTTGAGGAGAAATGAATGCACTTGGAGAACATACAATGACCTGGGACAAAGTCTGTTGAGCCCACAGTGCAGACAGTGGCTGGTAAATGATTCTCTTTGAAATTCTGAATGGGACCGAAATAGAGGACAATGATTTGGGACAAACGTCCGTCCAGGTGTGTTGACAGACTGCATTCTTTCTTCTTGTGATATGAGTTAAGTTAGTGAAAACTCAAGGAAGGAACCAGAGGTGATTGTGTTCTTCTTTGGCAGGTCTAGACTTCAGGCAGATGAGGGAACTTTAGAGAAAAGCTTCCTCCTGTGCTTTGGGAAAGAAAGAGGATTGAGAGGCCAGGCGCAGTGGCTCACACCTGTAATCCCAGCACTTTGGGAGGCCGAGGCGGGTGGATCACAAGGTCAGGAGATCGAGACCATCCTGGCTAACACGGTGAAACCCCATCTCTACTAAAAATACAAAATCTTAGCTGGGCGTGGTGGTGGGCACTTGTAGTAGCTGGGACTGCAGCTCTACCTCCCAGGTTCACATCGTTCTCCTGCCTCAGTTGAGGAGGCTGAGGCAGGAGAATGGTGTGAACCTGGGAGGCAGAGCTTACAGTGAGCTGAGATTGTGCCACTGCACTCCAGCCTGGGCAACAGAGCAAGATTCTGTCTAAAAAAAAAAAAAAAAAAAAAGAAAGTAAGAAAGAAAGAAAGAGGATTGAGATACAGGAAGGTGGAGAGAAGGTTAGAGAGACATTGAGACTGCTTCTTTAGTCCAGCACGTCAAAGGACCATATTTTGGTGTATCAGTTTGAAGGGGTGGCCTGCCCCTCCACACCTGTGGGTATATCTCGTCAGGTGGGATGAGAGACTGAGAAAAGAAATAAGGCACAGAGACAAAGTATAGAGAAACAACAGTGGGCCCAGGAGACCGGCACTCAGCATACCAAGGACGTGCACTGGCACCAGTCTCTGAGTTCCCTCAGTTTTTATCGATTATTATTTTCACTATCTCAGCAAGAGGAATGAGGTAGGAGAGCAGGGTGATAATAGCAAGAAGGTCAACAAGAAAACATGTGAGCAAAATAATCTACGTCATAATTAAGTTCAAGGGGAGGTACTATGCCTGGATGTGCATGTAGGCCAGATTTATGTTTCTCTCCGCCCAAACATCTCAGTGGAGTAAATAACAACAAAGCAGCATTGCTGCCAACATGTCTCGCCTCCTGCCATAGGGCAGTTTTTCTCCTATCTCAGAAATGAACAAATGTACGATCGGGTTTTATACCGAGACATTCAGTTCCCAGGGGCAGGCAAGAGACAGTGGACTTCCTCTATCTCAACTGCAAGAGGCTTTCCTCTTTTACTAATCCTCCTCAGCACAGACCCTTTACGGGTGTCGGGCTGGGGGACGGTCAGGTCTTTCTCATCCCACAAGGTCATATTTCAGACTATCACATGGGGAGAAACTTGGACAATAGCCGGCTTTCCAGGGAAGAGGTCCCTGCGACTTTTCGCAGTGCATTGTGAACCTGGTTTATTGAGACTAGAGAATGGCGATGACTTTTACCAAGCATGCTGCTTGTAAACATTTTGTTAACAAGGCACGTCCTGCACAGCCCTAGATCCCTTAAACCTTGATTCCATACAACACATGTTTCTGTGAGCACAAGGTTGGGGCAAAGTGGCTGGGGCAAAGTTACAAATTAACAGCATCTCAGCAAAGCAATTTTTCAAGGTACAGGTCAAAATGGAATTTCTTATGTCTTCCCTTTCTACATAGACACAGTAACAGTCTGATCTTCCTTTCTTTTCCCTACATCAGTTTCTGAGCCCCAACTCTATATCTATCTATTCTTGTCTCTCTCTCTCTCTCTCTCTCTCTCACACACACACACACGTGCACTCTCTCTTTCTCCCCACCTGTGCATCCATCTGTCCATTCATCCATCCATCCACTGCCCATTTATCTGTCTATCTCCCAGACTCACCCAGAATAATCTCCCTTTTGATTAACTAAAGCCGAGTGACTAGAGACCTTAATTGCACTGCACATTCCTTCACCTTTGCCATCTAATGTGACCTAATTATAGAGTAACCTCCCATCTCATTCATATTCATATTCACAAATCTTGAGTGTTTTCCCTACACCAGATTCTTCCAAACATATTGGTTCCCAGGTGTTCATAATGGCTTCACGAGCTAGACATTGTTGCCCTTGACTTACAGACAAAGTCATAGACGCTCAAGTTTAAGTGACTTACCCAGTGGTAGCAGAATCAGATTCCACATTTGTGGCCTTGTGGCCTTGTATGCCAACCCTTCCCGACAAGGGAGAAGCCCATAGCACTGATGTGAGAAAACAAATGCAGGTTTGGATACCGGCTTTGTGGTGGGATTTGGGCTGAGTCATAGCATCTTCTTGTGCCTCAGTCTCCTCCACAATAAGAAGGAAAGGTTTGTTGTAAGGATTAACTGTGATATGATGTAGAAAGTGCTCAGAATCTTGCCTGGCATAATATCACAGGCTATGGTTACTGTCTATTTTGATTAGCATTGCTATTATTGTTACCACTGTTAATACTACCCCATAGTAGGAAGGTAACAACTTCAGTAGCAGAAGGAGAGGAGGAAAGTGATGCCCTCACAAACCAATGAACCTGGGTGGGAAGTAGGGTGTGCTTGGATGCAAATTTCCTATCTGGTATTATTTCTTATACTCCAAATTTCTTCCAGATTCATGAACATCGTCACAGGACTCAAGTGACTATAATTCAGTAAGTCCAAGCCACTAACATTATGTCTAATTAGCTAGTCTTAATCGACATTAAGATAAATAACTTTTCAAATTATTTTTCCCTGGGAAATTGAGGCATGTTAGAGGGCAACCATCGGTAATTTAAATCAATGAATTAAGACAAATGTAATTTAGTGCTTGCTGAGAAGAAAGAGAAAAATTTTTGAATGTGCTAATCAACTCACCCATGTTGATAGTTAGGGGAAAATTCTGAAACACATTAATCAGCTGTGGGTGAAAGAGCTCAGAGACAGTATCATGCCGTTAAGAGCATAAATGAGCAGTAATGGTTGAAGAACAAGCAGCACTTGGTCTTCTTGGTCTCCTGCCAGCAGAGATCCTCATCACCATCATCTCATTTTCTCTTACTTGCAGTTGAAAAGTCCAGCCTTCAAGCATAGTGCCCACTGTCTGTAAAGAACACAGCTTGACATTTATTTTTGCTACCTATTTCTCACCCATCCCACCTCCTTTCTCATTTCAGGGTCCTGCTGACATCGATGTCTGAAAGTTTAAAATGTATGTAAGTAAATTTTCCTCCAAATTTGATTGTGCAGTGATAAAGGAAGCCACAGATTTGAACTGGGGATGACAGCATGTGGAATAGCCACCCATTTCCTGCATGTTGTGAGTTGGGGTGGCCCAAAGCTGACAACAGAGGCAAAGGCATAGCACAAATCCAAGAGCTGGAGTCAGGGCATTACAGTCTGACTCTGTAGTTGTAGAGGTAGCCTTGAGATGCTAAACATAGCTTTTCATTGCTTTCAGCTTCTGTCGTGATAAAAAAAGAAACGTCAACTTTAGATTTCACACTCTATTTAAGTTGTGAAAAATGAGAGAATATTGAATCAGTTGTGATTCTTTCTACTGAAAGTGATAAAACTTGACACAAACTGTCTCGAGCAAAAATGGGAATTTATTGGCTTATGCAAGCAAAAATATTGGGATGTATTCAGCTTAAGGCAGAATTAAAACCAAGAATTAAAACAAAGCTCTCAGAATTTTCATTGCCAAGCTCCGCTTTCCCTCTATACACTCTAGCCAGGGAGCTCTAACTCTCCCATCATGGTGACAGGTGGATGAGCCATCTCCAACCTCACAGTCTTTCAATTAAGATGAGCAGGAAGCACATGACAATCTTTTCTGTGGACCCCAGAGTACTACCTTTACTAGTTCAACTGTCCTGGGGGTACACACTGAAGTGTGGTAGTCAAGAGCTCAAGCTCTAAGTAATTTCCTGGTTTGCAGCCCAGCCCTGTGACCTGGGTAAACTTAGCAACCCTCTCTGAGCTTTATCTATAAAGAGGGCTGGTACCTGCTGCTTAGGGAAAGTGTGAAACTCAGATAGGTTTATGCAGACCAAGACCACAGGACAGTGTGGATGGCACATTGCAAGAGCCCAGTGAATGTTAGCTGCCGTCATCACATCCCCACCCTGAGCCAGTCTTACAGGGCCAGAGGAGTGATCCAAACTGATTGCTTGGGCAATAATAATCTGAGATTCTGTGCCTGGGCAGACCACCCAGGCAGAGAAGAGGAAGCACAGACCTTCACATTAAGTTTACATCATCCCCAGGGGAGATGAACCCATGTAATAATGTGCGTGGGACACCTTATGACATGAGGTCGAGGGTCTTACTTCTCCTTCTACTCCTCAGCTGTGCTGGAGCTGTGTGTGCTGCAGTGAGCGCCAGCTCCCTCCACCCTGGAATTCTGCTGATCTCAGCAGCTTGGTTGGTTTGCTTCCTCTGGCTCTCACGCTAGATGAAATTGCAGACTCATCCATGTGTAAGAACTGTCCAAGGGGTGCTTGAAGGGCACTCTCACCATTGCATTGCATTGCCAAGCTACAAACACAGCTTTATGCTCCAAATTCTTCAAGCTCAAGAGTATCAACAGCGCTTGGCTTTTACTGAGCCTGCTTCCATTGTTGGGAAGCAGCCTTCCATCTATTCAGAATGAGAGCCACCACACCAATTCAAAATGATGAAGCTTAGAAGGGGAAACCATGTCCCCAACGGGAAGCTGCCAACCAGCTCCCTGCTTTGACCGAAGTGGCTTCTGTGGGCGCCTGGAGCAGAGCATGGGTGTGACTCACAGGGCTTCACCTCCGTGACAATGTGGGAAGTCAGGATGGAAGGAAGGAGTTGGGGCTGGGAGGGGGGGCACAGGTTCTTATCCTTAAAATCAGGAATTCTTGGAGGGAAGTCTCATGACATCCCTGAGCCTCAGTTTCCTTACCTGTGAAAGAGGAAAATAATCCCGGCCTCACTAAACTGATGTAAGGACTGAATGAGGTGGTGGGTACAAGTGGCCAGTGAACAGCAAGCCTTGGTACATTGTTCATATGCAGGATTTCAACATTGCTCTAAAGTTAAATTAGGAATAATCTTGACCTGCCCATTCCTTTCTTCATTCATTCATTCTTCCATTAAGAACGACACAGAGCCTTTGTCTTCCTGGAAGTCGAACCACTCCCAGGGGATGCGTCTTCCCTCCTTTCAGTCCTCTAACCATAGTAAATGAGCAGATTGCTCTCTGTCTTGACTTTACTTTTCAAATTAACTTTTAAAATCTATCCCCACCAAGGAAAGGAATGCTAATAAAACCTCCCACTTTAGACCAGGTTGTAAAAGAAGTCATACACAAAATACTTTCCCAGGTTCACCAATTGCTACTTTGACATCATGGTCCTAGGTGCACCTAACAGCCACCAGCTTGATACATGGCCGTGAGTCACCTTGCTCCCTTAGACAAACCTGTCCATTGATCAATAAGCAGTTCTCTGTTGTTTTTGATCCATTTGTGCCGCTCCCGTGGGCAAGCCCTTGCTCTACTCAGCATGGAGGGTTTATCTCTTGGCTGCTTTTAAGCCTAGTCTCAAACTATCTGCGGGGTTTTCAGTAAGCTGGTTAAACTCTCTAGGCCTCAGTTTCTTCAGTCATAAAACAGGGAAGAAGTCAAAATCACCTCTCAGGTTGTTCGTCTAACCAAGGCAAATGAGTGCTCTCAGTAAAACTGCAAAGGGCTACACAGCTGGCAGCTGTACCAAGCTTGCCTTCCTCCTCCTCCTCTTCTATCCTCCTCCCCCTGCTCCTGCTTGGTATGGCTTGGATCTGTGTCCCTACCCAAATCTCATGTTGAATTGCTATCCCCAGTGTTGGAGGTGGAGCCTTGTTGGAGGTGGTTGGATCACGGGGGCAGCTTCTAATGGTTTAACACCATCCCCATACTGCTGTCTCGTGGTAGAGTTCTCGCAAGATCTGACTGTTTAAAAATGTGTAGCACCTCCCCACTCTCTCTTTCTCCTGCTCTAGCCGTGTAAGATGAGCCTGCTTCGCCTTCGCCTTCTGCCATGATTGTAAGTTTCCTGAGGTCTCCCCAGAACCCGTTATGCTTCCTGTACAGCCTGCAGAACCACGAGCCAATTAAATTTCTTTCCTTTATCAATTACCCAGTCTCTGGTATTTCTTTACAGCAATGCGAGAATGGCCTAATACACTGCTTTTCCTCTTTCTCCTCTACTCCCACCCTTTTTTTTTTTTTAAAAAACCTATGGCAGATTTGAGGATAAAATTACATAATGCAAATGAAAGATCTCTAAAAACTACAGAATTCCATGATATTTTATCTCCATCATCAATATTACATTCAACTGCTACTTGATGATTAATGTTGCAACGAATTCTCTCTCCCAGCTACAATCAAACACACAGAAGAGCAGGTTGCAATCATGTTTCCCTGAGTTCACTTTTCCTGATAGATGCTCTATTTTCCAATCTTTATTTTTTCATTTAAAAAGTTCCACCCCAGAACCTCACTCCAACATTTTGAAAATATACTGAACATACCTGTGCTTTAGAAGCAGGGCCTGAATTAGTATTTGTTTCCTGGTGAACCATTTGATGGAGTTATGCAACGCTGGCATAAATTCACAGCTCATTAAACCAGCCACATAAAACATTATGGGAGCAAACACCTCCCCGAGGAGTCTAGTGGAAAAGACTAAGGAAGCCACAGCCCACATCAAGCCAGACGCCTAATCAGAGCCAACGGTACACACAGAAAGTGCTGATGAAGAGCTTCAGTAAGGTGCTGCATTGGAGTAAATTCTGTAATTGTTAATCAAGCAGGCATTATCATCCTTGATATTTCATTCACCACCTAGGTATCAGGAGACACTCACCTGTCTTCTTGTTATTACATATTTTGCAGGACAATGCACTGAGAGATTAGAGTTCATAGCAACCACCATGCATTTTTATTCTTCCTTGGCTGTGTATGTTACTGAGAAACACAGAGCCTTAACAAGGCCTTTCAGATGTCAAATACACAGGGAAACTGGTTATTGTGGGGTTTCACAGAGAGTGATGACAATTAGGAATCCCTGTGCCCCTGATTAATGCGTGTTTATAAACATGTGTGAAGTGCCTGCCACCCCGCGGTACAACGCAGGAGACAGAGCGTGGTTCTGATGAAGCGGCCTCAACACAGTATCAAAACCAGGCATCTGAGAGAAGGCTGACCTCTCCTCTCAGGCTCAGGGGGGTTTGTTGTGGGGGCTGCCTGATCAGCAATAGGAAGACTGAGACAAACACAGGCTTCAGTTTCCAGTATTGCCTGGGTGTGCAATGCTCGGTTGCTAACTCACAGAAATCTAAGAGATTTATTCAAGACACTTTTTCGCCATCAGCAAGAGAAAAGTATCTCCAGGGTATGATAGTGAAGGGGTTCCTCTTCCCTCGTAACTTTCTGCCTTGGGGACAGCTTATTGGCAATGTTTGCTCATTTAAGAAATGTATCACTTAGGATTCTACTAGAGGAAGAGAACCACTAGAATATCTATATCTACAGCCGTATCAACATCTCTACATCTATATCTCTACCTACATTTCTACATGTATAGCCATAGTTATATGATACAGATGTAGAGATATGAACACGGATGTATTAGGTTGGTGCAAAACTACTTTTTCTTTTCATTGAAAGTAATGGAAAAACTGGCCAGGCACCGTGGCTCACGCTTGTAATCCTAGCACTTTGGGAGGCCAAGGCCAGTGGATCATCTGAGGTCAGGAGTTCGAGACCAGCCTGACCAACATGGAGAAAACCCATCTCTACTAAAAATACAAAATTAGCCAGGCGTGGTGGCCCATGTCTATAATCCCAGCTACTCAGGAGGCTGAGGTGGGAGAATCACTTGAACTCAGGAGGCGGAGGTTGTAGTGAGCCAAGATCGTGCCATTGCATTCCATCCTGGGCAACAAGAGCAAAACTCCATCTCAAAAAAAAAAAAAAAAAAAAAGAAAGTAATGGAAAAACTACAATTACTTCTGCACCAACCTTAATAGATACATAGTTAAATAAATCTCTATACATATGATAGATACATTAATATGGATATAGATATATCTACCTCTATACCTAATTTCCATATCTATATCCAAGTATCTTTAGATCTGTATCTGTGCATGCTATAATTTAAATGTGCCCCCCAGAAAGCCTCTGTTGGGAACTTAATCCCCAATGTAACAGTGTTGACAGGTGGGACTTTTGAGAAGTGATTAGGCCATGAGTGCTTTACTCTCATGAATAGATTAATGCTGGTTAAAAAAGCATCTGAGGCTGCCAGTTTGATCTCTTGCTGTCTCTCACATGGGTTCTTTTCTCCTTCTGCTTTCCACCAGGGGATGATGCAGTGAGAAGGCCCTCACCAGAAGAGGCTGCTCAATCTTGAACTTCCCAGCCTCCAGAATTATGAGCCAAATGCATTTCTGTTCACTATAAATTACTCAGTCTGTGGTATTGTGTTATAGCAGCACAAAACAGACAAAACAGTGCGTGCGTGTGTGTGTGTGTGTTTATGAAAAGAGAGCAGGATAAAGAGAAAAAGATCTCCAAGATCTCTCTGTACAGGGAAATAGAATAGAGGGATATCTATGTTTATAATCGTATATATATTTGAATCTATCTATCTATCTATATAGGGATATTTATAGATAGATCTCTATCTTTATATCTATATAACTTTATAGAGAGAGATGGATATGAATATAGACAGAGACGTGGATATAGAGACATAGACACATAGATACACATATATTAAGAGATTTACTGCAAAGGAATTGGCTTACATGACTGGGGAAGCTGTCCAGTGGGAAAGCGGGAGGGCAGGCAGGGAACTCTCCTGTAGGAGCTGACACTGAAATCCCCAGGGAGAGTTTCTTCTTCCTTGGAGAAACCTCTGTTTTGCTCTTAAGGCCTTTTAACTGATTGGATAAGGCCCACCCAGACTATTAAGGATAATCTCCGTATCTGAAAGCCAACTGCTCGTAGATGCTGACCACATCTGCCAAATACTTTCACTGAAGCATGTAGGTTAGTGTCTAATTGAGTCACTGGGTACATCAGCTTGGCCATGTTGACACATGGAAGTGCCCATCATAGGAAGTGAATGTGAAAATTCTTACTAGGTCTGAGAGCCTAGTAGGAGAGCTGAAAAGTTAAATATGGGAAAACAATTTGGGGGAAGAATTTCCATCAACTCTTCAGATTATCTGGTGTACCATGGATGTGTCAGTAAACACCAGTCAGCCACAAACATGCCCTTAACACTCTTGCAATAACTCATGGGCTAGCTCATGCACTAGCTCATGCATGCACTAACGCTGTGCTCCACCCTGCATGCCTGTGTGAAGCAAGTTCACACTGCACTGGTATCAATCCCAGGGGAGAACTCTGAACACCTTATCCACTGTATCATGGGCTGGAACAATTTCTATCACATGTCGGAGTCTACTGAGGCAGAACACCCTCACACAAGATACATGAAGCATGTTACTCACAGCAAGGAACAACAGAAGCCCGGGGTTCATGGTAAGCCAGTTCTCCAAGACTCAGGTAAGCTGTTCAGAGTGCAAGGACCTTTTCTCCTTAATTTCTCCATAGCGGAGGGACTCTGGAACACAGCCTACCCTCCGTTTTATATCCTGGGTGAAACATGACTTGTGGGCTAAAGCATTGTAGGACATTCTGTTCTACAAGGGACAAAAACGGAGCCCAGGCTGTTCTGGCCAGTTCATCCTTAGCTCAAGATATTGTATTCTCAGCATGTTCTGTGGTTATTCTTGAGAACTAAAAGTGAGTAAAGGAGGAGAACTGGTTCGGTCCACGGCCAACTGGAGAACTGTCCTGCAGGCTGAATACCAAACTGCCATATGACTCTAGAAGGATGATATGGTTTGGCTGTGTCCCCACCCAAATCTCATCCTGACTTGTAGCTCCCATAATCTCCATGTGTCGTGGGAGGGACCCTGTGGGAAGTAATTGAATCGTAGGGATGGATTTTTCCCATGGTGTTCTCATGATAGTGAGTAAG
The DNA here is from genome assembly GCF_024542745.1 of Macaca thibetana thibetana. Taxonomy (NCBI): domain Eukaryota; kingdom Metazoa; phylum Chordata; class Mammalia; order Primates; family Cercopithecidae; genus Macaca; species Macaca thibetana. Next base: position 3,958,971 of record NC_065578.1, read on the forward strand.
TCTCATGAGATCTGATGGTTTAATAAAGGGGAGTTCCCCCGCACATGCTCTCTTGCCTGCCACCATATTAAACATAGTTTTGCTTCTCCTTTGCCTTCCGCCATGATTGTAAGGCCTCCCCAGCCATGTGGAACTGTGAGTCCGTTGAACCTCTTTTTCTTTATAAATTACCCAGCATCTGGTATGTCTTTATTAGCAGCATGAGAACAGACTAATACAATAAATTGGTATCAGGTAGTGTGATGCTGCTATAAAGATACCCCAAAATGTGGAAGCAACGTTGGAAATGGGTAACAGGCAGAGGTTGGAACTGTTTGGAGGGCTCAGAAGAAAACACGAAGAAGTGGGAAAGTTTAGAACTTCCTGGAGACTTGGAGGGCTCAGAAGACAGAGAGATGTGGGAAAGTTCAAAACTTCCTGAAGACTTGTTGAATGGCTTTGATCAAAATGCTGATAGTGATATGAATGATAAAGTCCAGGCAGAGGTGGCCTCAGATGGTAATGAGAAACTTGTTGGGAACTGGAGTAAAGGTCACTCTTGCTATCTTGCTATGCAAAGAGATTGTTGGCATTTTGTCCTTGCCCTAGAGACCTATGGAACTTTGAACTTGAGAGAGATTATTTAGGGTATCTGGTGGAAGAAATTTCTAATCAGCAAAATGTTCAAGAGAAAGCAGAGCATAAAATCTTGAAAAATTTGCAGCCATACAATGCAGTAGAAAAGGAAAACCCATTTTCTGTGGAGAAATTCCAAGCCAGCTGCAGAAATTTGCATAAGTAATGAAGAGCCAAATGTTAATTGCCAAGACAATGGGGAAAATGTCTCCAGGATATGTCAGATACATTTGTGGCAGCCCCTCCCATCACAGACCTGGAGGCCTAGAAGGAAAAAATGGTGTGTGGGCCAAGCCCAGGATGCCCCTGCGGTGTGCAGCCTAGGAACTTGGTGCCCTGCATCCTGGCCACTCCTGCCATACCTAAAAGGGGACAAGGTACAACTCAGACTGTGGCTTCAGAGGGTGCAAGCCCCAAGCCATGGCAGCTTCCACATGATGTTGAGTCTGCAGGTGCATGGAAGTCAAGACTTGAGGTTTGGGAACCTCTGCCTAGATTTCAGAAGATATATGGAAATGCCTGGATGTCCAGGCAGAAGTTTGCTGCAGGGGTGGGACCCTCATGAAGAACCTCTGCTAGGGCAGTGTGGAAGGGAAATGTGGGGTCGGAGTCCCCACACAGAGTCCCCACTGAGACACTGCCTAGTAGAGCTGTGAGAAGATGACCTCTGTCGTCTAGGCCCCAGAATGGTAGATCCACTGACGGCTTGCACTGTGTGCCTGGAAAAGCCACAATACCAGCCTGTGAAAGCAGCCAGCAGGGAGGCTGTACCCTGCAAAGCCGCAGAGGCAGAGCTTCCCAAGGCTGTGGGAGCCCACTTCTTGCATCAGTGTGACCCAGATCCAAGACATGGGGTAAAAGGAGATCATTTTGGAGATTTAAGATTTGACTTTCCTGCTGAATTTTGGACTTGCATGGGGCCTGTAGCCCCTTCAGTTTGGCCAATTTCTCCCATTTGGAATGGATGTATTTACCCAACACCTGTACTCCCATTGTATCTAGGAAGTAACTAACTTGCTTTTGATTTCACAGGCTCATAGGCAGAAAGGACTTGCCTTGTCTCAGATGGGACTTTGGACTATGGACTTTTAAGTTAATGCTGAAATGAGTTAAGACTCTGGGGGCTCTTGGGAAGGCATGATTGGTTTTGAAATGTGAGGACATGAGATTGGGGAGGAGCCAGGGCTGGAATGACATGATTTGACTGTGTCTCCACCCAAATCTCATCTTGAATTTTACTCCCATAATCTCCCAAGTCATGGGAGGGATCTGGTGGAAGGTAATTATATCATGGGGCTGGCTTTTCCCATGCTGTTCTCATGATAGTGAATAAATCTCATGATATCTAATGGAGTCATAAAGGGCAGTTCCCCTGCACATGCTTTCTTGCCTGCTGCCATGTAAGATGTGCCTTTGCTCCTCCTTTACCTTTTGCCATGATTGTGAGGCTTCCCAAGTCATGTGGAACTGTGAGTTCATTAAACTTCTTCTTTTAAATAAATTACCCAGTCTCCAGTATGTCTTTATTAGTAGTGTGAGAACAGACTAAAACAACGGTAGACCCCAGTTTTATCCCCACTTTATTGATGATGAAATACAGGTGCAGTCAGGCAGGAAGCTTATAGCGGAGCTAGGATTTGAGCCCAAGAATCCTGTCACCTGAGTTTTTAATCTTTTTTTTCAATAAGGCTTCCAAATGATCTTTGTATTTTGAACCAATTCTGAATTATTCTGTTGAGGCTGATAGGGGTTAGCGCTGATGATCCCAATCATTATCTGTGAAGTTTTGGGCAAGTCATTCTGCCTCTCTGGGTCTCCCTTTTGCCACAGTTTAAATGGGGGTACAGTCCCCATTTTAGGCAGCCTCTTATTTTTAAGATCGCTGACAAGTTTAGAAGGCATGAAGTGTGTGGATATGTTTTATAAATTGTAAGTACTGTGCATATGGGAGAAATTCTTTTCCCTTAACTTCTCATATGCATAATTTTCCCAGCAACTACATCCGTGTTCAGCTTTGCTTAATGAATTGCCCTACACAACAGGCAGGAATAGCTCCATGGCACATGAGGTGCAATTTAAAACATGGCATCTCGGAAATGCATTTATTTCTAGCCCTTTTTCGATATGATTGAAGAGAAGTCTCATTTTTCTGTATCCTCCTTTCCCTCTCCTGTGTCTCCTAGAACCAGAGGCTCTAGGAGTCTCCAGGGCAGGATCTCCATCCACGATAGATAGAAATCTCTGAGACTCCCTGCCCAAGCTCATATCCCCATTGTGAGTAATCTCCTCTGTCCAAGGTTAGCCACCAGGCATCTTGCAGAGGCCCCTAGGGACCCATGTTCAAAATCATAGCCTCTACAAACACCTGTGGTTAGGGTTCTGTCCCTGGCACATCCCAGTTGCAAAGTTTGGGCCACTTTTCTCTTTCCTAATGACAGACTCCAGTTCCTTCCCTCCAGGATAGTGCAACCCTGATGTGCTTCCCCCTTGAAAACAGCTTCTGCCAGCCCTACACGCTGTCCTCCTTCATAAAATTGCAGCCCTGGTTGCAGAGGAGCCTGGGATTTTGGAAAGAAAAGTCCGTTGTCGCCATGGTAAGAAAGTCAAAGGAGCTGCCTCCTCCTCCTCCTTCTTCTCCTTTTTCTTCTCCTCTTCCTCTCCCTTCTCCTCCTCCTCTCCCTTCTCTTCCTTCCCTCTCTCCTCTTCATTTTCCCCTCTCCTGGTCCTCTTCCTCCTCATCTCCTTCCTCCTTCTCCTCCTCTTCCTCTTCCTCATGTTGGTCCTCCTCTATCTCCTCCTCTGCCTTCTTCTTTCTTGTTTAGTCTGAAACTGTGACTAAAAACACTCTTTTTTTGGTCAGTATCTCACCTCATCAAGTCTATTTTCATAAATAACAGGCAAGAGGTGAGTCGCAGTGGCTGTAGGTGTTGGAGGTGCCAGTCCTCCTTCACACGCAGCTCTCACCCACAGTGTTTTGGGTGGAACCTGAAAGTGAGGATGGAGCCCATTTGCAGAGCTCTCCAAGGAAGCCTGTTGCTATGGAAACTTCAGCTTGGCACCATATGCAAATACCTGTCTCCCTTGAAACTTGCCTGACAGTGATGCTGAGCAGAAAATATAGAACATGTTAAAATGGGTTTTTAACTTTTATGTAGGGACTGTAAGAGCTGTGCCTGCTAATTAATTATGCACAAGCACTCTGAGAGACAACCTGGTAGACATGTCTGCAGGTAATGGCCTTTTGACGAATTCCCTTCAACTCTTAATTTTTTAAAGGGAACTTTTTTTTGGTAAATAGAATGAGAAAAGGAGAGTCAGTTCATTTAGAGCAGGCTGCTGTGGACGCCCATTAGTGGTGCACTCACTGCACAAGGTTCACTTCTCCTCATTAGTGTGACATGAAGACAACTGCCAAGGGCCCGGCATGGAGGCCATCAGTCCTGTCGCACATGCTCAGCGACAATCCCACGGGGGCTGTCTCAAATAAATGAAAAGCGTGGGAGGAGCCCCCCCTGAAATGACATAATCTGCCCTCTCGGGGGTGTCTGCCTTCTAAGACCACTCGGGTTATCCTGGCAGTGGATCCGGATTCCAGGTGCCAAGAGGACTTTTTGCAGAGCTCAGAGAGAGGGAGGCATGGGATTTGGGTTCCCTGGGGCTCAGCCAGGTCCTGAGCTTTCCAAGGCTTCCAAGGAGGCAGAGAAGAAATACCCGGGCCCGATGGAGCTCTGGGTGTTACGTTACTGAAGTTTATCATCGCCAGTAAAAGAAGAGGCTAGCAAAGAGGGAAGTGCACACATTAAGGCCGAGGCTGGAAAAATCAGTCAAACAGGGGAAGCATTTAGCAGCCCCCCATTGCTCATGACCCCTGTGCTGAGTCACACTGTTTATGCCTTTAGGACCCTGGATGGGCCCTGATGAGGAAGCAGCCTCAGGAATCTTCCAGAAGCAAGCCCAGAAGCACTGGTCACTTGAGCCCACCCTGTAATGTCTGGGTCCTTCTCAGTGGGGTGGGAAGACCACAGAGGACAGACGGAGCTGAGATGGTGCAACCCTGGGGCCCAAGAAGCAGACACGAAATAGGAGTCAGGCAGCAGGGGTGCAGGTGGAGGCAGATCTCCTGCAGTGGGGTGTTGGGGCATTGGCACAGAGATGCAGCGGGCCTGATAGTGGAGGAACTGCAGGTGCCCTGCTAAGGCCAGAATCTGCCTGGACCCCAGAAAGCAGATCCCACAGCAAAGTCACGTGGCCATATTCCATCCACAGAACGACTCTCCGGAGTGGGTCCCACATTTCCTTTACGGATGAGGAAACTGAGGCCCAGTGAGGTGCGAGAGACTTGGCCTGGGGCACAGTCCACCATCTGCTGAGGCCTCATGATTGGTCATTAACTTGCATTCACTCGAGGCTCCTCTATCATGAGCGTATCACGGGAGAGGTGGGTTACGCTGCAGTTGAATTGTTCCCTTTCCAAAATCTTATGTTGAAGTTCTACCTACCAGTAACTTAGAATGGGACCTTACTCAGAAATATGATCCTGTGGTTGGAATTGATTAAGTCAAAATGAGGACATACTGGAGGAGGGTGGGCCCCTAATTGGTCGGACTGGTGTCCTTATAAAAAGGGGAGATGCAGGCTGAGAGGCACAGGTGCAGGGAGAAGGCCAGATGGAGATAAAGGTGGACATTGAGGTGATGTATCCATAAGCCCAGAAGTGCCAACGATTGCCAGCAACCGCCAGCAGGTAGGAGAGGGATGGGGCAGGTTTTCCCTCACAGCTTCAGAAGAAACCAACCCTTGATCTTAGACTTCTAACGTCCAGAACTGGGAGATGATAAGTTTCTGTTGGTTTAAGTGCCCCGTCTGCAGCAAACATCCCCCAGCCTTGCAGCTACAGGACGTGGCTCAGGTCAGACCACCCCTAAGGTACATTCCACGTGAGGGCTGGCAATGGGCATCGATGCCTTTACTGACAGTGTTGATGCCTCACCCTGGGCCTCGGCCGGCTGGCAGAAATGTGGTTGGGAGTGGCAGGGACCATGGAACCATCGTGACCTGGGGTGAGGAAGGTGTTGAGCAACCACGCTTGGGGACGTTCAGCTCTGGGCTTTAGGATTCAATAGACACCGTATTGATGTACAGTTGCTTGCAGTGGCTATGCTTGTTCCTGTAGATGAGCTCTTTTGATCCTAATGGCCATGTGGCCAAGAAAACAGGCAAGTGTTCCTACAGGCCACATTCTCCCAGCTGCCGAGTAGTGGAGGTGAGCTGCAAGGAGCTTCCCCCAGGCCCGATGGTGAGTGCCTATCACCTTCCACGCCACTGGCCCCAGGTCTCTATTCTGAGGCAACAGCCAGAAAGTCAGTAATATTTCTCTAGGGGAATTTCAACTGATGGATTGTTTAGTAGGTAAAATTCACTTCCTCCATAATTGGAAATGTAAACAGAAGTGATTATAGTCTGATTTGTAGCAATTGGGCAAATGTAAGGAGTGCACTCTTCTGTTACAATAGAGGGGAACTGTGGCACATCCTTGCTGGCACTGTCAGCTCCTCTGGAGGGGTCAGGGCAGATATGGGGCAGAACCCAGGCCACCTCAGGGATGGAGGGTCACCTCCTTCCTGAGAGGCCCTTTGCCACACAGCGTGGCCCTAAGCTCACAGATTTCACAGTCAAGGGAGATGCTTTGAAAATTCAGAATCAAGGCTGTGGGTGCCACAGACACATGGAGGAACAGTCTTCAACCAGACTGAGTCCAGGGCTTGTTTCTTGTACCTCCCTCTGCCCCAACACACGTGTATTACATGCACGTGCACACACACACCACACACATGTACCACACACAACCTCCCATATACACACATGCCCACACACACACCACACAATCCCCTGTACACACGCATGCACACGCACTACACACCGTGCACGCACACTGCACAACCTGCCATACACACACATGCATGTCCCACACACACTCTTCTTTTGTAACCTCCTCTCTCACTCAGTGCTTTGAGGGTAGGGGTCTCTTATGCAATGGGAACAATGCAAAGATGTTGATCCACAGTCCTCTGTTCACCAAGGTCAGTCCCTATACACCAAGGGCTTTGCTCACACCTGCTCATTCTAGTCCCTTCTGCAGCCAGGCAGAGAAATCTGGACTTTGGAGACATGGCTTGTCCATGCTGTGAATCTCCTTAGCTGCAGAGCCAGAACCTGTGATCAGGTCAGAGGACCTGGAGTGGGTTCCCCCAGCACCTCGCTTGCTGTGTCCCCAAGCCCATCACCTCCCACCTCCTCTTTCAGTTTCCCAGAGAACACCTGATGGAGAAACAGATTCCTTCCCTGGCCTGCTGGGTTTTCCTCTCAGGAATGGAGAATTCAGCTTGTGAAGGAAGAAGATGGAAGTCGAAGTACAGGCCCAGGGGCTGTCTGGGTGGCCTTCTCTCCTTTAGAGGATAAGGGTCCCTTTACCTAGCCCCATCCCTGACACTTAGGCAGGGCTGCTGAAATTTTATGTGTCATTATCAGCTCCAATGGGTTCTGACAATACCATGATTTCTGTATCGTTTACAAGTTTGAAGCAAAGGACAATGTTTAAACCCAAAGAATGAATCTTTCAGAGCAGAATTTTTCAGTGCTAAGAACATTTGGGTGCACTATGTTCTATTCAATGCCTGACCAGCTGCTGCTCGTACCTTCCCTCTTAGAACTGAGAATTCACACCTGGGCCCCCAAATCCGCAGCCTCTGGAGACCATCGGGCTCAGCCCTTCATTTTCAGCCCACAAGTGACAGTATTGAGCTGGATGCTCTTAGGGACCCTTCTGGCACTGGGTTCTGGGATGGAGACCCTCCCTTTAAAGAGTTCTCTACCTGGGCCTGCAAAACCAGCAGGCCTTCAAACAGTGCTGTCCCCCGGCCCTCCCTGCACAGAGGCTCGCTAGGACTACCCCCAAGATGGCATCCTCTGGCCAAAAGCTCCTTGTGGAGCCTGACCCTTTCTAAGCCCAAGGACGCTGCCTAGGGCTAACCCAGCAGAGCTGAAACCCAGCTTGTCCCACGTTTAGATAACAGTGTCAGCTAAAGTTGGCGAAGTGATTAAGAATAGTAAATTGAAGTCAAAATAATTTTTAAGCGCTCCGTATTACCAAAGCCTAGGTCCTCTCCTGTCTTCCCAGCTTCCCAGTTTTATCTCTAGCATATTTTATGCAAATTACTCTCTCCTTTTCTCTTTCTTTCTCCCTCTCCTTCCCTCTTCCTCCCCACCCCCCAACTTTCTCTCTAATAGAAGAGCCTGGCTGGGCTTCCTGAGATTTTTTTAAAGTAGAAATTTAAATACAATATCTAAAGCTTTTAACTTTACTTATGGTGACACAAAAACTCCAATTATCAATTAGAACTGATAATGTTTTATAGACTATTCTCTTTATTAGTGCCATATTGCAGCTAATTCTAGAGAACAATTTCTCGGAAATGTCCCTGGGTTATGGTTTTGCTGACTCCATTTTGCAAAAGATTTAAGATGCCAGCGAGTGCCCGCCTGAGCCTGCCGAGGGCTCCCCGATGCCATTCTTCAGGTTCCCTGGGCCGACACAGCCCTGAGCTCCCTCCATGCTGGAAAGGTGACGGCGTTCAAGCACCCTGCAGTGCTCAGTCTTCACATAGGAAATTCACCAATCCCTTGACATGTGGGTTTGGTTTGGGTCTTTAATCACTGCTAAACTCACCCCCAAAGTACCTAGCAAGACCCAGGGGAGGCCACATCCTTCATCATTTTCCTGCCAGGATCTCTGCCAGGAGAAAACAAGAGGCACCTGCTCTGCAGGGCTCGTCCCCAGAGCTTGCCAGCCCAGCCCCAGGAGCCCTCCAGAAGGCCCCCATTCACAGACAAATCTCACGCAATTTTGGCACCTCTTCTGTCTTCCAACACTTCACAGCCATGGCCCACCCTCCCACCAGCAATTTAAGCCAGCTCCAGAGCCAGGACCGCCTGCTGTGCACAGAGCGATTTTTCCAAGCTGAAGCTGTGGGTAGACCTTTCAGTCTTCACCTCAAAATGCAGCCCTGCTGGGTGCGTGGACAAAGCCAGAGTTGAAGGAGTTGGGGGTCACAGCCCTTCTAATAAGACACTGTCTATGACCGTATGTCGCTGGATCCTTGGCCACATGCAGTCAATATCATCCTGGGTTTTCAGTGGCTCAGTAATTTACTTTGAGCTTCAATACCACAAAGAGGTGGAGCCAAGATTAAACCTGGTCATTCTAGACATGGGTTCTGGATGCTTCCACTGTACCTTGATACCGAGAGGTCCCTACGTACGCCCCTCTCATTTACAATGGAGTGTTCTGGCTGTTCCTCAGTCCCTTCGTTCCAACTTCTCCTTGATTGTGCTACCCAGCACCACGTCTGCACATCTGTTACAGTTTGTTGTTGATGGCATTGATCCCACTCTCGTTACATGACTGATCAGTAATTAGGCTGAGCTAAAATTAATTCACAGTCTCCAGAGCCCAGCCCAGAAGCTCCCCCTAGAGACATCTGGCTTATGCTTGCTGGTTGGATGAGGTGGGTGCAAGGTGGATAAGTGTCTTTGTTTACTTGAGCCGCTATGACAAAGCTCCACCGACTGGGCAGCTCGTCAACAAGACATGTATTTCTCCATTTTGGAGGCTGGAAGTTTGAGATCAGGGTGTTGGCATGATTGGGTCCTGGTGATGCCCACTTCCTTGTTGCCGACAACCAGCGTCTCATTGTGTCCTCCCATGGTGGGAAAATAGCAAGAGAGCTCTCTTGGGTCTCTTTTACAGGAGTCCTGTCCTAGTCTGTTTTGTGTTGCTATAAAGAAATACCTAAGGCTGGGTAATTTATAAATAATAAAAAGGTTTATTTTTTCTCAGATTGTGATGGTTGGAATGTTCATGATTCGGTGTCTTCTTCTGGTGAAGGCCTCAGGCTGTTCCACCCATGGGGAGGGTGAACGGGAACTGGTGTGTGCAGAGACCACATGGCACAAGACAAAGGGGAGGTGCCAGGCTCTTCTTAACAACCAGCTCTCATGGGAATGAATAGAGCAAGAACGCATTCACTCCCGAGAGAGCATTAATCTATCCATAGGGGATCCAACCCCATAACCCAGACACCTCCCCCTAGACCCCACCTCCCAATACCACCATGCTGGGAATTTCTTTCTTTTTTTTTTCTTTGTTTAAAAATTATACGTTAAGTTCTACTGTACATGTGCACAACATGCAGGTTTGATACATAGGTATACACGTGCCATGTCGGTTTGCTGCACCCATCAACTCATCATTTACTTTAGGTATTTTTCCCAGGGCTATCCCTACCCCAGACCCCCACCCCACGACAGGCCTGGGTGTGTGATGTTCCCTTCCCTGTGTCCAAGTGATCTCATTGTTCAATTCCCACCTATGAGTGAGAACATGCGGTGTTTGGTTTTCTGTCCTTGTGATAGGTTGCTGAGAATGATGGTTTCCAGCTTCATCCATGTCCCTGCAAAGAACATGAACTCATCCCTTTTCATGGCTGCGTAGTATTCTGTGGTGTACATGTGCCACATTTTCTTCATCCAGTCTATCTTTGATGGGCATTTGGGTTGGCTCCAAGTCTCTGCTATTGTGAATAGTGCCACAATAAATGTATGTGTGCATGTCTTTATAACAGCATGATTTGTATGTAATCCTTTGGATATATATCCAGTAATGGGATTCCTGGGTTAAATGGAAATTCTAGTTCTAGATCCTTGAGGAATCGCCACACTGTCTTCCACAATGGTTGAACTAATTTACACTCCCACCAACAGTGTAAAAGCATCCCTATTTCTCCACATCCTCTCAAGCATCTGTTGTCTCCTGACTTTTTTTTTTTTTTTTAACAGATTTTCACTTAGTTTATTACATGCATCATGTTTCAGCAATTAATGGTGTTCGTGAGTATTCCACAATGAATTGGTAACTGCTAAAAATTGTTTGGTGCAGTCTCACCAACCAAAAGGTGTCTGAGGTTGATTTGTCAATAAAGTGAGGTGATTCGCTGGAATGACTATTATGTGTATTCCTTAATGAAAGCTTAGCTTAATAAATTACCACTGTTTGAAGATAAATGGCCTTGGAACAGCCATATGTTCAAACTTAATTAGGTTAATGAAGAAGAAATTATTTTATTCATATAGATATCTTACTATTTAAAATTAGCACTAACTTAGAAAATACATTGTAGTTACCATGTGCAGAGTCAGAGTTCTGTGTAAACTGAGGTGTATATAAGCCAATGACCAGCTAAAATACTGCTCTTACCCCTTAATCATTAATATTATTACATTATTCATCTTCATTGTTGTTTTTCTTTAATATTTTGGTATTCTCATATTTTGAAAGTCAACTTTTCCGAGTAGTTGGGTGCTGATGAGTTGATGGGTGCAGCACAGCAACATGGCACAAGTATACATATGTAACAAACCTGCACGTTATGCACATGTACCCTAGAACTTAAAGTATAATAATAATAAAAAAATTAAAAAAAAACTGAAAGAAACTTATTTTCAGATGATGAAAATATATTTTTTATATTAAAATGCTGCTTGATAAAGGACCACTTGAGAGTCCAGGAGTTCAAGATCAACCTGGGCAACACAGCGAGACTCTGTCTCTACAAATAATCCAAAATTAGCCGGGCATGGTGGTACGCACCTGTAGTCCCAGCTACTTGGGAGGCTGAGGCTGGAGAATTGCTTGAGCCCAGGAAGTCAAGGCTGCACTAAGCCATGACTGCACCACAGCACTCAGCTTGTGCAACAGAGTGAGACTCTGTCTCAGAAAAAAGAGGGAAAATAGAATCACATTAAAAAAAAAATGCTGCTAGAGAATTTTTAAGGAGCTATAAATTAAGGTAACCATGAATAAATGAAAGTTTTACTTGAACACTGAGAAAAGTTGACTGTCTCCTGACTTTTTAATGATTGACATTCTAACTGGCGTGAAACGGTATCTCATTGTGGTTTTGATTTGCATTTCTCTGATGACCAGTGGTGATGAGCATTTTTTCATGTGTCTGTTGGCTGCATCAATGTCTTCTTTTGAGAAGTGTCTATTCATATCCTTTGCCCACTTTTTGATGGGGTTGTTTTTTTTCTTGTGAATTTGTTTGAGTTCTTTGTAGATTCTGGATATTAGCCCTTTGTCAAATGGGTAGTTTGCAAAAATTTTCTCCCATTCTGTAGGTTGCCTATTCACTCTGATGGTAGTTTCTTTTGCTGTGCAGAAGCTCTTTAGTTTAATTAGATCCCATTTGTCTATTTTGGCTTTTGTTGCCATTGCTTTTGATGTTTTATTCATGAAATCCTTGCCCATGCCTATGTCCTGAATGGTATTGCCTAGGTTTCTTCTAGGGTTTTTACGGTTTTAGGTCTAACATTTAAGTCTTTAATCCATCTTGAATTAATTTTTGTATAAGGTGTAAGGAAGGGATCCAGTTTCCGCTTTCTACATATGGCTAGCCAGTTTGCTGGGAATCAAATTTCAACATGAGATTTGGTGAAAACAAACAAACCAGATGCAAACCACAGCAAGCACAAATCCCATTCTCAAAGGCTCCACCCTCAGGACCTAATCACCTCCCAAAGGCCCCACCTCTTAATACCATTTCATTGGGGGTTGTGATCTCAACATAATTTTGTGGGGCCACATACTTTTAATCCATAATAGTCAGTGAGTCAGCCATCGAATGGGGACAGAGAGCATCCTTCATTCATTCACTCATTCTTTTGTTTGATGTATTTTTATTGAGTGCTGGGCTGATGTATCCCCTGTCATTGGGACATATAGAATGTAGTTACACAGTTGTACTGTCATGGGGGAAATGGAGGGCTAAGACCTTGTCTGGATTCTTGTCCCTCCCCACCTCTCATCCCACCAAGGAGGCAGCTCAATGGTGGCTTTCAACATGAGAGAAAATTCCTCACCTTTTGTCTCTACAAAAGGTAGAAAAGATAAGTTGTTCAATTCATCCAACAGGATCTGGTGAGCTGAGATGTGTTGATGGTGAAGTCAAGGTCAAAAGTCCCCTGCTTTCCCAAGTGACTGGCTCGGGAGGAGTCCCTTGGATCTTCTTTTTCAGCAAATACTGTGGTCGCCTGAGTCCAAGGTTGCTGACCTGGGAGGCCTGGCCAGTGTGATTTCTGTTGATGAGATGGTAGAGAGATCCATGTCCCCAGCTAGGCACTTTCAAAAGAGCCACTGAGAGCCTGGGGTTGGGCTCTGCAAGGCAGGAGTGTAGGCTTTCCATGCACCTGTTCCAAAGGCTCCGTTGGTTGTGGCTCTTCTCATTCCTCATTAAATGACCCACGGGACATCCTGAGGGTATTACTGGCAGTGGTCTTAGTTGGCAGAGGCAGGAGGAGCTTGTTATGCGGTGAGAAGCTGCAATCTTAGAAAAATCACAAGGGATACAAGAGAGGGATAACATAACTGAAAGTCTGAGTGACAAATTGAAGGACAGGAGGTGACCATTCAGGATAGGGACTCCCCACTTTATCAAAGCCAGGACTGCTTCCCTTCTCCATGCCGCAGGCAGTGGGCCATTTTCCTTGTGATAGGGTCAACTGACTCAGTGAGGCCAAAGGGGAAACATCCATTTCCATGTTGGCTAGCATGGAGAGACCACTTATTCCCTGACCAATACACTGGACACAGCCACACCCACAGATTTCTACAGAACCAAGCAACCAAGTAAGCCTTCTGCAGGTGGGGTGTGGAACTCAAACCTAAAGGATAATTGACTCTAAAGGACTTTATGGGGTCATTTCTCTCAGCCTCTGGAACCCTCTCAGGAAATGCGGAATAGATAGATGTCCAATGTGAATTCATTGGGTATATGAATGATATAGTTTGCTGTGTCTCCACCAAAATCTCATCTTGAATTGTAACTCCCACAATTCCTACATGTCGTGGGAGATAACCAGTGGGAGGTGATTGAATTATGGGGGTGGGTCTTTCCTGTGCTTTTCTTGTCATAGTGAATACATCTCATGAGATCTGATGGTTTTATAAAGGGAAGTTCACCTGCACAAGCTCTCTCTTGCCTGCCACCATGTAAGATGTGTCTGACTTTTCCACCATGATTGTGAGGTCTCCCCAGCCATGTGGAACTGTGAGTCAATTAAACCTCTTACCTTTACAACTTACCCAGTCTCGGGTATGTCTTTCTTAGCAGCATGAGAACAGACTAATACGAAGAGCTGTGGCAAATCAAACTGTACCTTGTATTTCATGACTAAGTCAGTATCATGCAAGGAGCATGAACCTGACCTCTGTCAGTCAGGAGGGGCATACGCGCTCCTAAAGCTACAATGGCATTCTTCTGACTCATCCACAAGTACCCCAGGCTAAGCCCAGTTCTACTCCATTGAATTTTCAGTAGAGAACCTCGGCCCCAAGTGGCCTGGAGGTCTCCAAACGGAGAGGACTTTGGGAGCTTTCAGAAGACAAGTCACAGACCAAGCCCTGGTCTGCAAGAAATTGGGACTTCTCTCCCTGCTCAGCCTGGGAGTTTGGCTTGTGAGAAAATGAACAGAGAATAGAGACCATAAGTACCAATGCCTCTCTTTTGAGTAAACACATATCGACATAAAAGGAATGCCTGGAGTTACAAGAATGAATGGCCTTCAAGCAGCACAAAAGACTCAGGTGGCCTCTGGACACAGGTGTTGGGTGAAGAAGGGTCCTTCAGGAGCTGAGATGAGGGCAGCTTTACAAGCCAGGTACCAGGAGTGGGAGAGCACCCACAGTCCAGAATCCAGAACAGGACCCACACATGACAGGGATGTAGAGGTAAGGGACTGATGGTTAATATTGAGTGTCAACTTGATTGAGTTGAAGGATGCAAAGTATTGTTTCTGGGTATGTCTGTGGGGGTGTTGCCAAAGGAGATTAACATTTGAGTCAGTGGACTGGGAAAGGCAGACCCACCCTCAATCTGGGTGGGCACAATCTAATCAGCTGTTAGCACAGCCAGAATAAAAAGCAGGTAGAAGATGGAAAGACTAGACCATCTTAGTCTTCCAGCCTCCGTCTTTCCCCCATGCTGAATACTTCCTGTCCTTGAACATCAGACTCCAAGTTCTTCAGCTTTTGGACTCTTGGACCTTCCACCACAGACTGAAGGCTGCACTGCTGGCTTCCCTACTTTTGAGGTTTTGGGACTCAGACTGGCTTCCTTGCTCCTCGGCTTGCAGGTGGCCTATTGTGGGACCTCATCTTGGAAACTTGTGAGTCAATTCTCCTAATAAACTCCCCTTTATATGTACACCTATCCTACTAGTTCTGTCCCTCTGGAGAACCTTAATACAGGAACCATCCTCAAAAGCCTGTTTCATAACTAAGGAGGCATCAACAACTCAACCACCAGCAGCTGGTGGAGGATGAAAACCTCACGAGTCCCGAGATTTCAGGTGGGGACTCGGTGGGGGTCCTGTTAGCCCAGGGAGAGAGGATGGAAATTCAGCGAGGACATAGAAGAGAGTGCTTCTACCTTAATCATCACCCTGAGGACCCTAAGACCAAAGACACCAGAGCTCCTCACTTTCATATACAGTTTCAGAAGCCAGACCCTAACAGATGCGTTGGAAAGATGCCTTTGAAGGGCTCAGTAATGATGGCTCAATGAGGAGTTTTCATTTAGAAATGTGACTCACTGTGGCCAGGCCACGGAGGGCCTGGAGCAGGGCAGACACAGCAGCACTGCCCTCCAATTAATAGATGTGCAAGAACCTCTGTGGGACTCAGATTTGGACCAACAATCCCAAATCATCTCCCGTGGCTCAGCCCTGAGAGCCACCTGGCACTCTCAGGGCAACAGGAAACTAATGAGCTCCTTTCTGCTCTGGGTGGTTTTGTTTTGTTATGTTCCCCAGCAACAGAAGGCATTTCTTTCTTTCCTTCAGGCATGAGATGATTTAAAACTCCCCTTGTTTGCCCCTATGTCCCTCCCTAAGGAATTCTGAGGTGTTCCCTTTGAGGACAGGCATTCGGTCGTTGGCCTCCTTTCTCTGCGGAGGCACATTCCTGTGCCGAGTGTGGCCTCTTAGTGCTGGAACAGGGGGATCTTGGTGAGATGAATGCACTTGGGCTGTTGGAGACTCTTTCTCAGGTTGGCCTGAGAGCCTCCAGGAAGCACTGTCGGGAGGGAGGAGAACAGCGAGGCCCTTTTCCTAATTCTACTCTGTCTGGCCCAGAGGAGGAATATGGAAGAACCAGGTGCATCCTGCCAGGTAGAGATCCTCCTGCGGGCTTTTTGGAGACACCGGTGCAAGTCAGTAGACAGCCCTCAGTGGCAAAGAGGAGACAGATTAGACAGATGCTGCCCCTTCAAGTGTCTCAGAGGAGAGGGGGTCTAAGCAAAGAAACCAGAAATGGGATGTGGGCCACTGGGTCAGCCTGGGGTTTCTGTGCCTCATGCTGGAGTTTTGGGCAAGTCCTACTACTGCCAGCTGGGGGCCAAGTTCATTATGCACCATCATGGAGCTTGGCAGCCGAGATGCTTGCTCCTAGGGCAAGTGGATAAATGGATTAGCCATGCCTATCTTGTTCCTTTTATTTTGCTTTTTAGAAATGTGCACTGAGTGTCTTTCCCCTTATCCATTATTTATTCTATTAAGTAATTTTATTGGCATCTTCAAAGGCACAGAAGTGAGATCTGTTCTGCAGTGGCCATTGACTGTCACTGCTTCTCAAGAAGTGGGACTAAGCTTCTTGTTCCATGAGCTGCGGCCGCAGCACCCAGCCTGGGTGGCATCAGCACATGCTCAGAGCTGCGTGGCTCAGGTTCACGTCCTGGCTCAACTCCTGACTCAGCCGAGTGACTGTACGTAGGTGCCTTAAGTTCTTTGTGCCTCTGGGATCACATCTTCAACAGGACAATAATAACCTTATCTTATGGGGCAGTGAGGAGTTACTGAATTAATATACACAAAGTGCAGAAATCAGGGCCTGGTGAGGACTAAGCTGGGTTTCTTGATTGTTGCCCAGGATTGGTCAAAGCTTAATTAATTATTTTAGAAATAATTAAGGCAGTAGAAAGAAATCTGGACGGTTATGCTTCCGAGAGCTTACTCTGCATCAGCTGCATGCAGTGCTTGGTTCATTTTGCAGTTAATGACTCCTGAGCACCCACTGGGGGTGATTGCTGGCTGAGCTCACCTTCTTCCCAGGCACTGGCCCTGGGAGGTGCTGACTGATGGCTCTGTTGTTTTATGGCCTGTCCAGGAAGCTGAGGTCTGGAAAGGTTAATTAGCACTAGAAAGAACCCAGAACCAAGACTTTCAAGATCCCAGGTCTTCTGCTGGCTTGAAAATCTCATAGCCTAGCAGGTTTCTCCTCCTTTTGACCTTGCTAAATGAGAGGGCAAGTCTCCTACGACGCAAAGAGAAGTGTACAGAATCCCATCCTTTTGTTCAATTCTGGACTAAACCAAATCCCTTGAACTTCGAGATTCTGTGAGTCTTTAATACACGAATGTGCGCAGGGAGTGGGGTGTGGGGTGTGTTGTGCAGGATACCATAGAATATTATTTTTGTGGGATCATCTCCTTACTAGTTTCCAAAAGAATGCCCCTGGGAAATGTGTCCCCAAATGCTCATTAAATAACAAAATCTCTCTCATCTAATTATCCATGACTGAGTGGCAACTTGCACTTAAGAAAATACATGGAAAGCAGAATAAAAAGGAATATCAGCCTTCCTTCCCCATAGATGGCACAGGGAGGGCAACATAAACCACCTGCTTTCCTATTCTCTCATGTGTCTTTTCCTGTCTGGGTGAACACTCTCCGCAAAGTCATTACTCGGTATCAGCGGGATGAGAATCGTCGTCGGTGGCATTTCAACCTTTCTGCTGGGCCTCTGCCTTCCAGTTTGAAAAATCAGCTGGCATTAATTTTCAGAGGCTGTGTTTCCCTCTTATTCCCCCAGGCAAAAGGCAAGGGCTGCTGCCTTCACTTCACTGCAACAGTTGTCAAAAAGAAAGACAGCTCTCCCCCAGAATGTCAATTCGGCTTCTCTGCTACTGTGAGTTTCCCATCTACAAGGACAGCTCCGAGCCATTGGGCAGCTGAGCGCCTGGGATCTCACCGAGAAAATCTGCTCAAGATTTGCTGGACGGAAAGATCATTTTGGCAGGGGTCTGATTATGGAAATCAGGAAGTTCTCACCCTGTTCCCGGATGTCTGCAAGCCTTCCCAGCGACGTTGGAAGCAAGAGCCCATGTACTATTCCCTACACTGCTAAAGATTGACAGTGCCCTCAGAATGGGCCTCCAGAACCCAGCTCGTGGAGACAGCTCTTCTCCATCCACACTGGCCCTCTGGATATTTAGGTTTCTCAGATGAAAAGATGCTTCCAGAAAGAGCAGGGGGCCAACAGCCAATGAACTCTTTCCTGTGCTGTACTTTTCCTTGGGAAACATCGACTGTGTCTTAACAAACAATGGGTAAAACAGGAGGGCCCTAAATCTAAGTCGGCACAAGCCACGAGCAGGCAATTCACAAATGTAAAAATATGACTAGGAAGCAAATGAATGGGAGAATGTCCAACAACTGTAACACTTAGAAATTCAAATGAAACAATGAGACACAGTGTGTGTGTAATGTGTGCGTGTGTTTGCCTATCAAGTTAGAAATGACTACACACTTTCTAGCAACCAGCTAGTGAAACGATGTCTTACTCATTGCTAGTGGCTATAGAAACTGCTTTTTTTTTTTTTTTTTTTTTTTTTTGGTGAGGGGCAATATTTGTCACAGATTTTATAAAGCCTTTAAAAAAGAACAGTTAGCCTTTATCAGACATCAGGGTCAAATCTAAGTATTGTGGACACATTACTGTACATAACTCACAATGACCTTACTGGGCAGGTATAGTATGATCTTCATCCTCCTCTTCTGGGTGGAGGTACCAAAGGAGAAGGAGTTCATGCACTCAGCCCAAGGTGATGCAGCTACTGGTGATGGAGATAGATTCTGAATGCAAGAACTCCAGCCCCAAGCACCTCATTCTAGTGCCCTGCGGGTCCTCCCCATTTACTTCAAGGCTATGAAGGAGCCTAAATACACGCCTACAAGAAATTTTTGACACTAAGATGATCAGCAGTTTGTTGAAAATTAACCAAATAACTTAGAAAGCACTCAATGAAATATGCTGTCATTTTTAAATGACATCTAGGATTTTAAGTTATTTGTCTCAAAATGAATGCAAGCATATTTATCTCCAGTCCCCACCTGAACCCTACTAAAAAGGAGAGTAAATGAAAAAAAAATTTAAATAACACATAATGTTTCAAGATCAGTGAGAACAGGAGAGGAGACAATAACATTATTTTGCATGCTGAGAAGCAGGACAAGTGTTTCCAGACTCAGCTGACCCAAGAAAGCAGAGTCCAATCAGCAGTACAGAAAACATGGCAGAGTGACCAGCCCTGCAGAATCTCCCAAGGGCTTAGAACTTGGGGGCCCCTTACATCCCGGAAGCAAACGTGGAGGTACAGTAAAAACAGGAGGATGATTGGAGGTCGGTGTGGGAAGTAGGTGGACCACGCCCTCACCTGACTTGCCTTCCAGATTCTGTGTGTGCAAGAACAACCTCCCGACCTTGGCAGGAGACTAGGTTTATTCTTTGTAGAGGCTAAAACAGAGTCAGTGAAGACGTGAGGATTAGATCAACGATCAAATTGAAAACAGGATGATTAAATGGAGGTCTCCCCCATTTGGCTCCCAGAATCCTCAGACCTCTTCCTTCCAGACAGGAGACTGGAAGATTGTTTTCTGGAAAATCTGACCAGCCCAAATGAAAAGACCTAAAGATACTGACAGCAACATCTCCCCAGTGACATCCCAGGCAGATCATCCTACCACAAGACCAAAGTTGACAAGTGCTACTACCCACTTAGGGTTTCCAACCAGCCTTAAAGTTTCATCTATTAAATATGAGCAGACTTTCAAGGATCTCCAAAATATTTGAGGAAGGTTTGTAACATGGACATGCCAAACAAGCAAACTGAACCCCAGGGAGGAAACAGTTATGTACAGAGGTGAAAACCAAAGGCAAACAAACAAGAAACTTGCCAATACTACCCTTGGGGTTGTAAGAGAAAATATCACATCCGCGAAACAAGAAGAGGGTGTTGTTAAAAAGGAACATTTAGAAAACAAAGCAGTTAATATTAAAAAAATAAGAGCAAAAATTCAAGATTCAATAGAAAGTTTCTAAGATAAGCTGAAGAAACTTCCAAGAAAGTAGCAAGATGACAAAGTGATATAGAAAAGATAAGAAAATTAGAAGATTACCCAAAAAGAAAAAAAGTTAGATAAAGAAAGAGCAAAAACGATGAATGGGAATACATCATCAAAGAATAGTAGAAATACCTGGTGATATGTTGTAATTCTATGTGCTCACTGTTCCAAACACTGTCAATATACTAACTCATTAAATCCTCATAACAAATCTTGAAGTAGGCACTATTTTTGTCCTATTTTACAAATGAGGACACCAAGCACACAGACACTAAGACAGAGAGGTGAGGAGACTGACTACCCAAGATTGCTCAGCTGGTAAATGACAGATCTAGGATCTGAACCAGCCAGTCTGATTCCCATGTCCAAGTTCTTAACCACTATACTAGATTTCCTCTCAGTAAAAGGGCTTCATAAAATTTAAGAAATAATTCAAGTTTTTTCCCCAGACCTCATTATTACAGGTTTCCAAATTGAAAGGGTCTTTTGAACATCTGACACGATGAAATAATAATCCCTGCCAAGTCATAAAATCATAGCATCATGGACTGTCACACACTGGGAACAAAACAGAGATCCTAAAAGCTGAGAGAGAAATGAGAACTGTAGGGAGAAGGAGAAATTAACTCTAGAACTGAAAAAATGATTAGATGACACCTGACTTCTTTAGATCAATACTGGAAACAAGGGAGAAAATGGAATATTATAATGCCTTCAAATTATGAGGCAAAAGTTGTCAAACTGGCAGTCTATGCTCACCAAATGGTCAGTCAAGTGTGATGGTGGACTAACAACAATTTTAGACACAGCAGATCCATGCACCTTTTGTCTGAAACCTGCTGGAGAAGGTGCTCCATTAACATGAGGAAGTCAAACAGAGAGAGGAAGGCATGCCATCAGGAAACAGGGAGGAAAACAAGAAAAGTGGATCCCTAGGGTGATGGGGAAGGTGGTTCCAGGATGACAGTTGTACACCATAGAGTACAGCAGTCCAGATTGGAGTATGCCGGAAGACAGAGAGTGATGTCTCCAAGAAGATGAAATTCACTGGATGTGTTCAAAGGAACAGAAAAGAGATTCTTGCAAGAGACAATTTCTACAAGAATATGGAAACAGAATATGGAATACAAGCCAAAAGATGACATCCATGACAATGACACCATTGAGTAAAAAACAATAATAACAGTTGTTTAGGAAAAGAAGAATTGTCTCATGGCATCCAGTGAATTGAATTCCCATATACGACCATTCACTTTGGTGGTCATGATAACATAAACACTGAGTATCCATCTCAGCAGCATAGTGATGAAGCTATATTACCACGGTGGGATGATGGAGGAGCAGGAGCTCACATATGTGGGAGTGCAAAGGATGAAAGGGCACTAAACATTTCTTGTTCTTAGTGGTAAGTTAATAAATAGTAACTAAGGCTAGGCGGGGTGGCTCACGCCTGTAATCCCAACACTTTGGTAGGCCAAGGTGGGGGGATCACGAGGTCAGGAGTTTGAGACCAGCCTGACATGGTGAAATCCCATCACTACTAAATATACAAAAATTAGCCAAGCATGGTGGCGCACACCTGTAATCCCAGCTACTCAGGAGGCTGAGGCAGGAGAATCACTTGAACCTGGGAGGCAGTGGTTGCAGGGAACTGAGATCACACCATTGCACTCCAGCACTCCAGCCTGGGTGACAGAGTGAGACTTCATCTCAAAAGAAAAAAAAAAATAACTGAAGTGGAAACATCGACAGGTAGAAATGTTATTCATAAACATGAAGGTAAATACCAAAAGAAACAGCTAAAAATTAGAAAGCAGTAACCTCTGGGATTGAAAAATCAGCAAAAAATTGATCAGGGACTATTGAGGTTCATAATAAATATTTTTAAGGGGTTATCTTTTTTTAATTTTTAAGTTCAGGGGTACATCTGCAAGTTAGTTACATAGGTAAACTTGTGTCATGGGGGTTTGTGGTACAGATTATTTTGTTACCCAGGTATTAAGTCTAGTACCCATCAGTTATTTTTCCTGATCCTCTCCCTTCTCCCACCCTCCACCCTCTGATAGACCCCAGTGTGTGTTGTTCCCCTCTGTGTCCATGTGTTGTCATAATTTAGCTCCCACTTATAAGTAAGGAAATGCAGTATTTGGTTTTTTGTTTCTACGTTAGTTTGCTAAGGATAATGGCCTCCAGCTCTATTCATGTTCCTGTAAAGAACATGATCTCATTTTTTTAATGGCTGCATAGTATTCCATAGGGTACATGTACTACATTTTCTTTACCCAATCCCCCATTGATGGGCATTGAGGTTGATTCCATGTCTTTGCTATTGTGAATAGTGCTGCCATGAACATTGGCGTGCATGGGTCTTTATGATAGAATGATTTATATTCCTTTGGATATATACCCAGTAATGGGGTTGCTGGTTTGAATGGTAGTTCTGTTTTTAGGTCTTTGAGGAATTGCTACACTGTTTTCCACAACGATTGAACTAATTTACACTCCCACCAACAGTGTATAAGTGTTCTGTTTACTCTGCAACCTTTCTAGCCTCTGTTATTTTTTTGACTTTTTAGTAATAGCCATTCTGACTGGTGTGAGATGGTATCTTATTGTGGTTTTGATTTGCATTTCTCTAATGATCAGTGATGTTGAGCTTTTATTTTCCTGTACTTGTTGGCTGCATGTATTCACAACTAAAAGAACAAAAGAACCCAGAGCAAAACAGCCTCAAAGCTAGCAGAAGACAAGAAATAACCAAAATCAGAGGTGACCTGAAGGAGATTGAGACACGTTGATCAAAAGATCAACGAATTCAGGAGTTGGTTTCTTGAAAAAAATCAATAAAATAGATAGATTGCTAGCTAGACTAATAAAGAAGAAGAGAAGATTCAAATAAAATAAACACAATCAGAAAAGACAAAGGGAATATTACCACTGACACCACAAAATTACAAATAAACATCAGAGAATATCATGAACACCTCTATGCATAATAAATCTTATAGAATTAACTGACTCTGTAACTATGTGCATAGGTCATTTTGATTGCAGGAAAAAACGGAATAGAAAATTAAATGAAAGAATGATGAATGTGAAGATGATGTAATGACTTGAAAAATTGGATTCCTATGGGGTGGAGTGAGAAGCAGGATCGTAAACAGTGCAGGCAGTGTTGCCAAAACTGTGTGAAACAGCATGGAAGAAAGACTGGAAGGAAATGCACCAAATACGAAAGGTGGTTGGTCAGATAGTGTGATGTTTTAAAAATTCTTCTTTTAACTGTTTTCCACACTTTAAAAATGTGTTTATAAGCCCTTTATGAAGAAAAATGGAGCAGAAAATAAGTGCCTGTTTAAAGCAGTGGAGATTGCTCGCTTGTAGCCTGGTAGGTATGGAATAAACAAAGTCTCTGTGTTTTGCTTGGAGCCAAGGAAATAATTATCTTTATAATAATCAGATAAATCTGATTATCTCCATGGGACCTGATTTGTTAAAGAACTCAGAAGACAAACACCAGGAAAGACAGTCAGTAGATAGAACTGAGGAGGGCTGACAAAGGGGAAAAAACTCATCTTAAAGAATAGAAAGAGAATGGAATAGGGGCTACATAAGTGGTTGTTGTAGCTGGTAGCTGGCTTCTCATTTCCACTTCGTCACCTTGGACCTAGAGATGCAGAGGCTCATGGATGTTTCTTTTTTGTGACTTCCAGGCACCTCTCCACCCCCGTGGTGGGGCAGCTCAGTGTCCACAGGGGGTGCTTCTCTCCCCTTCACAATGTAGTTTGCTTTTCTTCCATAGGTGTTGTATTAGTCCATTTTCAACCTGCTGATAAAGACACATTGGAGACTGGGCAATTTGCAAAAAAAAAAAAAAAAAAAAAAAAGAGGTTTAATGGACTCACAGTTCCAGGTGGATGAGGAGGCCTCACAATCATGGTGGAAGGTGAAAGGCATGTTTTACATGGCAGCAGACAAAAGTGAGAGCCAAGCAAAAGGGGCTTCCCTTTATAAAGCTATCAGAGCTCATGAGACTTATCCACTACCACCAGAACAGTATGGGGGAAACCACCTTCAAGATTCAATTATGTCCCACTGAGTCCCTCCCATAACATGAGGGAATTATGGGAGCTACAATTCAAGATGAGATTTGGGTGGGGACACAGCCAAACCATATCAGGTGTGAATGGTGAGGGTCTAAGAAGACACCATTTGGAGAGTCCCAAGAGCCCCACTCTCATTTCTGCAGTGGAACATGCAAAATCCTCCTCCAGCTGATGGAATGCTGTCTCTACCTCCCCATGTCTTCTGTTATAATGTGAGTTTCCTGGAGGCACCTATGTAATGTTACACTCATGGGGGATATCCAATAAAGAAACAGATCCTACTTCAGGGACAAGTAGGAGGTGGACAGTCTCCCCAGGCACTTTAGCTTGAGAAACAGAATGCTCCCAGGGTGGCTAAGACCAGCTCACATTGGCTGGTGAGAACCCCTGATGAGCATCTCATTCCAATTCTGTGTTAAGTGATGTCATGCCAGTAGCTTGGAATTAGCCATTATGGGAGTATTCATATAAGGTAATCAATAAACACTACAAATAAATCCCTATTCCTCCCCCCACCCCCCGCCCCAGAGAGCTGGTTACAAAATATTACCACACTGCTGTAGATCTGTCTCCACTTCCTTGTTATCCCTGAGTGCTTTTCCTTGGAAGCAACCAATAGTATGGTGATGCTGGAAATGGCCACACTGCTAACTTGAAGAGCATGGCAGAGATTGGACTTAGACATCCACAAGGACTTTCCAAACTGGAGAGTGTTCATAGGTGAGAGGATGTGAAAGTTGGGGCTCTTTACCTTCCCTGACAATTCTGGCACTCATCTCCAAGGCTTTCAGGGATCTCATAATTGGGGTGAAGGTAGGCAGGAGTGTGAGTTCCCAGTCATAGTCGAATTGAGTGGCAAGACTGTGGAGACATTCCACAGCATACTTTAAAATTTCTAGAGAATAGAATAGGTTAAGCATTGTAATATTTTACAATTTTTCGAGTGTGCCTGAAGGGAAGCTGCAGATCACAAGCTATCCATCTCCGCACCCCATTACCTGGCTTAAAAATCAAAAATGTGGTAAATGAGTCTTGGGTGGATCTGCCAACGAAGCATAATAAAGATTGATGCTTTGTAGAGGTTTCATCTCGGAATGCAAATGTTGTCCTATGAATCCAAAGTATGATTATAGTGGGTAAAAAAAAAAAAAAAGAAAAGAAAAAAAATCAATGCACAGTGCTAGATCATCTAGGTAGCACCAGTCTCTGTGTCAGAAATCAAGAGGTTAGTCTATGGGGGCCTCTGAGATCCCCAGCAGGGCCTCCATGGGGCCTTTTGAGCCCTAAAACTGATAGGGTGACCTGGTCTCTCAAAGATTTCTGCTTCCCATTGACATGGGTTCTACTACAGTCACACTTTACAATAAGCTATTTTATTCAACAAATACTTAGTGATCACCTACTCTTTGCCTACATCTTGTGCTGGTTATTTCTATAACAATGATCTTATTTAAAACATTAAACACTTCCATGAGGTGGGTTCCACTAAACCCTTCTCAAGACTATGAGACAGAGGCTTTGAGACTCAGAAGGTGCTGATGACCTCCTTTTTCTCCCCACAACAGCCTTGCTTCACATATCAGCTTCCAGCACAATTTTCCTTTTATACCCCCAAATCCCTCATTTCTTACTGCCTCAGGACCTTGGGATGAGCTGTCCTTTCCTTGGAAGTCTTCTCTCCTTGGGATAACTGGCTCAGAGCAAATCACTTGCCTCCTTCAGATGACTCCGTCCCATGTTTGATATTTCCCATTGTACTTCTTGAACCTGCCCTCCATAGCATGGACCCTCCCTGACTCTTCCCTGCAAAGGAGAGCTAATGAGACCACCTGTCAATTTCCACCATTCCCACTATTTCATTTGTGTGCATTTTATCCTTATTGCAGTGTTGTTACCATAACATGAGTCTTTAACTGTTAGGGCAACTGGGAGTAGTTTTTGTCTCAGGATTATGAGGTCCTCGAGGCTTTTTAAATAAATTTATGATCTGTTTGTTTGCCTCACTTACATGTTACCATGGGTTTACCCTCCTTAACTTTTTTTTTTTTTTTGAAATGGAGTCTCTCTCTCTTGCCCAGGCTGGAGTGCAGGGGCACGATCTCGGCTCACTGCAAACTCCACTTCCCGGGTTCATGCCATTCTCCTGCCTCAGACTCCCGAGTAGCTGGGACTACAGGAGCCTGCCACAACGCCCGGCTAATTTTTTGTATTTTTTCAGTAGAAACGGGGTTTCACTGTGTTAGCCAGGAAGGTCTCAATCTCCTGACCTTGTGATCCACCCGTCTTGGCCTCCCAAAGTGCTGGTATTACATGTGTGAGCCACCATGCCTGGCCTACCCTCCTTAACTGTTTATTCCTCTATAAGATCATGGGGGCCTGAATGTATTCCCCTAAATCAAGTGACTACTTACATTCTATTTCTATTAACAAACCCTAATAATTTACCTTCCCATCTAGGAAAATAGATTTTTTTTCTCCAATTAATATTGCCAGTTCAACAATGGGAAGATTTTCTCTTGGGGTCCCTAAGTTCTGTGATATTGTCCTCCCCTCCGCCTGGAAAACTGGCTGCTTCACTGAAGTTGTTGAGGTCCTAACGTCCAGTTTTCTTAGATGATGACCTCAGAATTGATGGGTAAAGACAGAAAAATGGGAGTTGTCCTACATTTCAAGAATAGAAAGACACAAAACCGTAAAAAAGGATGGTTTATAAACAACAGAGATTTATTTGGCTCATGGTTCTGGAGGCTGTGAAGTCCAAGATTGAGGGGCTTCACCTGATGAGGGCCTTCTTGCTGCCTACATGGCAGAAGGCATCACATGATTAGAGAGCATGTGCGAGAGAGAGGAAGAGGGGGATGAATTCACTCTTCTAACAAATTGAAACCATTCCTGTGATAACAAACTCACTTCTGTTATCATGACATTAGTCCATTAATGGGTCATAGAGCCCTCATGACCTAATCATCCTTTAAAAGTCCCACCTCTCAGTACTGTTGTACTGGGGATTAAGCTTCCAGCACATGAACTTTGGGGGATGTGTGCAAATCATAGCAAGAGAAAACAAAAATGGAGGAAACTTGAATGGAGACTTCATAGAAGATAGGCAAATGGCACATAAGGACATGTAGAGGCACAATGTCATTAGTCATAAAAGATGCAAATTAAAGCCACAATGAAGTATTAAAACCATAAGGAAACATACAAAATTAACTTTTAAAAATCCAGAAATACTAAATGTTGGCAAGAAAATGGATCACACAGAACTCAGCTATGTTGGCTGCTGAGAAGGTAAAATGGTACAAGCACTTGGGAAAACATTTAGGGTCTCCTAAAACTAATATACACCTACTCTATGATCCAGCAGTTCCACTTCTGGTATGTATCTAAGGGAAATGAAAATATATGTTTGAAAATCCCAATCTGTACATAAATGTTCACAGTAGCCTAATTCATAAGATTCTCAAACTGGAAACAATCCTAATGCCCACTTACAAGAGAATGGACAAGTTACAAGTTTATGCAAAATAATACTACTTAACACGGACAGGAATGAACTATTCATACATACAACCTAGATGATTCTCACCAGTATTAAGCTGAGCAAAATGAAGATACCAGAGAATACATGCTCTGTGCTTCCCCGGCAGGGCTAATCAGGGTTTCTAGCTACTACTTTCTCTTAAGAATAATGTGTAAAATGTACAAGACCCCATTAATTTGTAAAGAACACATTATTTTAGTGCACTTTCTGTAGCCTAAATTATTGGCCCAATTCTTTACCTCTCTCTGCCTCTGTGCTTTTTGACTTTGTCATTTGTTCTATTAGGTTGGTGCAAAAGTAATTGCGGGTTTCAGCATTTAAATTAATACCAGAAACCACAACTACTTTTGCATCAACCTAATAGTAGGAGATATTATCTCTCCTAATAATAGGAGAGGATAATATTGCTTATCTTTGGGTTTGTCATGTGACTCTCTTTGGCCATGGGAGCATGGGTAAAAATGACTTGTGCTCCTTCTGAGCCCTGGCCTTGGGAGGCCTTGCATGCTTCCATTTGTCACTGCAGTGAGAAGAACTTTCCTTAGATAACAGCTGCCCATACAGTCTGTGCCCCAGAATGAACACACATGGGGTGGACTGGATCCCAGTACAGCTAAGAGCCAAGGCCAAGGAAATGACCCCAGAGCTCAGCCTAGATGACTCAGACATGTGAGAGGAACCAGTGCTCATTGTGGTATACCTTTGGATTTTGTGAGTGCTTGTTACTCAGCAGTAGCTGACTGATACATTCTCCCTTCCATTCTACTACTCTTGAGTCTTTGTCCCTAAGTCATTACCTAAGTAATATTATTTCTTCCACTCTTTCTCAATGATTATTAACATCCTCATGCTCCAAATGGATCTGGTCCCATCTCATACCATGAGACCACCTGAATAACTGCACAACTTACATTCCCTACCCAATTAGAACCAGCCCAGGTGCTCCAACCTGACACTCAGAACTCCACCACAGCACTCCAACAGTTCCCTTGTCATCCCTGTGTCCCAACCACATGGAATGACTCCCTGTCTGCTGTACTCACTCACACACCCTTCTGCACTCGGCTTTCCCCACAGTGATGGCCAATGCTCATCCACGTATCTCACGCATACCTTTTCTGCTGTGCACAGTTCGAGTGCCTCCTGCACCACACAGGTTTCTCTGATTTATCTCCGCTGAGCGATTTCTCTGGACACAATGAGAGTATGACAAGATCATGACAGCTGTTCATTACAGAGCACCTACTATGTGTTAGTACAATTTATCAACCATATAAATAAAATTTTAATTTACTTCTCATGGGAGGGGAAAGTGCATTTCAAAAGCATTTACCTGCATACTCATCAAAAGGTTACCACCCACTCCCCACCTCCCCATCAGTGAATGAACGGATAAAGAAATTGTGGAATATCAGTTCTGGGTTGAACTATAATACAATGGAATGTTATTTAGCCTTAAATCTAAAAAGAAATGCTGACACATGCTACAGTAGGAATGAACGTCAGGGACATTTTGGTATGTGAAATGAGTCAGTCACAAAGGGAAAAACGCCATATGATTTTTTGCTCATATGAAGAACCTAGAGTCGTCAAATTCATATGGACAGTAAGATGGTGAGTGCTAAGGGCTGGGAAGAGAGAATGGGGAGTTAGTGTTTATTGGATAGAGTGTGTCAGTTTAGGGAGACAAAAAATTTCTGGGAATGGATAGTGGTGATAGTTGCACAGCAATGTGAGTGCACCTAATGCCATGAAATGGTCCACTTAAAAATGGTCAAGATGGTACATTATATGTTATATACATTTTACCACAATAAAAATAGGCATTTATTTTTCAAGATCTCACAGTCAGGCCAGGAGCAGTGGCTTGCACCTATAATCCAGCACTTTGGGAGGTTGAGGCAGGCAGATCACTTGAGGTCAGGAGTTTGAGATCAGCCTGGTCAACACAGTGAAACCCCGTCTCTCCTAAAAATACAAAAATTAGCTGGGCATGGTGGTGTCCACCTGTAGTTTCAGCTACTTGGGAGGCTGAGGCAGGAGAATTGCTTGAACAAAGGAGGTAGAAGTTGCAGTGAGCTGAGATCGCACCACTGTACTCCAGCCTGGGAGACGGAGCAAGACTCTGTCTAAAAGAACAAAAACAAAAACAAAAACAAAAACATCTCCCAGTCGGGCATTCAGGCGTAGGCCCAAACCTTCCCAACTCCAAAGCCCTTGACTTTTTATGTTGTCCATGTCTCCCGTTAGAATTCCTGTCACCCCTACTCAAGTGTAGCACCCGTGAGGTTCAGTGTACTTCTGATCCATCTTTGATGCTCCAAGTACCTTAGAGAAAATCTGTGAGGAAAAAGGAAAGGAGGAAGAAGGGAGGAAAGAAAGACTCTTTGTGCGACGGGCACAGAAGGGGGCATTCAAGGGCTTACTGTGGAGGTGGTGGTAGTGAGTAGGGTACACAGTGCTGCAAAGCCAGATTTGGGAAACAAGAGGAGCCATCTGGAATAGTGAGATTAAGCAGCAGAACCCAAAGGATTTTGTTTTGTTTTGCTTGTAAATAGGTCTGGGTTAAACTAAAACAACTGGCTGCTATGTCTCACTTCCCAGTCACGACCAGAAGCGCTCTGCATACCCGCTTCCTCCTCCATCAGCTAGCAAAAGCCGGAGCCTGTGATTTATAAGGACGTGGTGTTTAATGAGGCTGGAAGTGCAGAAAGCTGCACTTGAACTATTCACAGAGAGAGGGAAAGCCCAGCAGTGGCGGGTAGAAATGGCAACCAGAGTTTTGGCCATCAATGTTA
The DNA here is from genome assembly GCF_024542745.1 of Macaca thibetana thibetana. Classification (NCBI taxonomy): domain Eukaryota; kingdom Metazoa; phylum Chordata; class Mammalia; order Primates; family Cercopithecidae; genus Macaca; species Macaca thibetana. The sequence goes on from NC_065578.1 coordinate 3,989,326, forward strand.
GTTAAATTTAATAGCAGAGTCTTATTGACTATAAGAGTCTTAATTACCAGGAAGAATGACCCTGTCTGTTAACAGCAGAAAAATGATCAAAACTGAAACCACATAAACTTAAATTGTTTGCCTGTCCTTTTATAAATAAGATTAATTGGCTAAATGGGGCCTATAGGTTAGAGAGGATAAGTGGCGAACTTTTTCCGACAATTGCCTTCTTCACGCTGCCAGACTGTGCTCTGGAGGTTTGATGGGAGAACATTCATCAAAGGGTGTTATTGTTATTATGTTTTAATGTGTCTCTTCTCTGAATTTCTCCTACCTCAGTACTTTTTCTGCAGGAGGTAGCAGGCCTGCAGACTGTCGGAATCGAATGTGCTGAGGAGGTGGGTGCTACTGAAGTCTCTCTGGGAAGTCAGCACAGGCGTGCGCATGCACACACACATGCACACACACACACACACTCCCACCCACATCGGCCACAATGACAGCTGCTTGGGTGGAGGTATCATTGCTAAGCCACCTTGCTTTGAATGTCTCAGTAAGTGAGGAAGAAGGCAAACTCATTTCACTGGCTGATTTCTTTTTAAGAGAAAGGCCGTTTTCTGCTGTTAATGATCTACCACTTAATTGCCTTTGTTTCTGAATGAGTTTTGTTGGTAGATGGGTTTCCTTTTCCCAACTCCATTCCCCTTCCTGTCTTCAAACGTATCTCCCCCTATGCCCAGATTAGGGACATGGATGTAGAGTCTGCGTCTGCAAGCAGGCCCTCTCTCCAGAGCCTCAGCTCAAGATAATCCTGCACATCTGGGACCACAGGCCATTCCTCCACCTCGGGAAGAACCTACCAATGGCCACCATGTTGTGTAAGCGGCAGACAAAGAAACACACAAACCGGAGAGCACGACACTCAGAGCCGAACCGGGGACTGTGCAGGCTCCAGGAGCTGGGGAGAAGCTATCTCGGTGCTGCTGGCCAGTAACAGATTCACATTTTCTGTTTCTGCTCTGCCCCACAGAACACCAGGTGTTAGGGCTGAATCACACACTTTCCACTCCCCAACAAATCCACATGTTCAAGTCCTACCTCCGGTACCTAAGAATATGGCTGTGTTTGAAGACAGGGCCTTTAAAGTGATTAAATTAGAATGAAGCTGTTAGAGTGGGCCCTAATCCAATGCGACTGGTATCCTTATACAGAGAGGAGTCTTAGGGCCGGGTGTGGTGGCTCACGCCTGTAATCCAAGCACTTTGGGAGGTCGAGGCAGATGGATCATGAGGTCAGGAGTTCAAGACCAGCCTGACCAAGATGGTGAAACTCCTTCTTTACTAAAAATACAAAAATTAGCCAGGCATGGTGGTGGGTGTCTATAATCGCAGCTACTCGGGAGGCTGAGGCAGAGAATTGCTTGAACTCGGGAGGCAGAGATCGCAGTGAGCAGAAATCGCACCACTGCTCTCTAGCCTGGGTGACAGAGCAAGACTCTATCTCAAAAAAAAAGAGGAGTCTTAGATATAGACATGAGATAGGGAAGATGATGTGAAGACCCAGGGAGAAAATCTACAAGCCCAAGAGAGATACCTCAGAGGGAACCATCCCTGCAGACACCTTAATCTCAGACTTCCAGCCTCCAGAGCTGTGAGGCAATGTGTTTCTGCTGTTTAAATGACCCAGTCTGTGGTATTTTGTTACGCAAGCCTAAGCTGCCTAATATATCACATGTCTTCCGGTTTCTGCAGGTTTTGTAAACCAGAGGTTCCGGGTCCAGGAATGGGGAGTACGCTGGTGGCTCCCACTTGGATTTCATGCCACAAGGGCTTTCTACTCTGGCATTAACTCACATGGCATTTTAAGACATGGCAAATGTTCTTGCCCTTAAATCACAGCATTATATTTCAAAGGAAAATTCAATAAAGCATGCTTTTGCAGCCTCATGGAAATGTGTGCTATGCAAACATGGATGATCCTCATCTGAAAGTAATTCTCTCCGAACTCCTCAGGTCACCAAAGGAAGGAAATCAAAAGATCGGCAGTGGTTCCTAGCTCATCATTTGTCAAAGCGAGATGAAGCTCAAAGCTTCAGACTTTTGTGTCCTGCGCTAAATTTAGTTAATTGCACCTCTGCGTTCTGTTCGCCATCCAAGACCCCTGCCATCCCTGGGAAGGATTATCAGCGGTGACAGCAATAATGACACTTTGTGCTTTCGGTTCCTCGCCTCAGATGGCTTTCAAAGGCCTCTGCCACCCTGACGTTCCTCATGTCTGTGACCCAGCCAAGCAGGCACAGGAGGAGGACTCTGCACTGGCTTCACAGAAGCAGGAGGGAGAGGCGGGAAGAGGTGCACTTGTCCACACTAAACACACAGTGAGGACATAGGCTGTGCACAGCACTGTCCTCCCTCCAGGCCACGCCATGGACACAGGGTGAGCTGCCACCTTCATGGAGAAATGGTTTCTGCGTCCACTCCCTCGGTCTCGGGGTGACTCAGGACATTGCCTAAGTGTAGGTTTTTGTCCCATCACCAAAAGTCAAGCAGGAGAAGAATGCAGGGGTTGCCCAGGATCTCGAGTGATTCTGTCCTGTGGACATCATCTGGGAGCACGTGCTTGGCTGGGACAGTTGATTGCAGAGACAGAGGGGAAATGGAGCTGCCCTAAAACCCCAAATGCCTGTTTCTTGGCTGAGTGAAGTAAAGCAAAGTGACTGCTATGGCTTGGTTCTGTGTCCTCACTCAAAACTCATCTTGAATTAAAATCCCTAGGTGTTAAGGGAGGGACCTGGTGGAGGTGACTGGACCATGGGGGCAGTTACTCCCGTGCCGTTCTCGTAAAAATGAGTGCAAACAAAAGCTGATTGTTTTATAAATGGCAATTTCCCCTGGGCTTCTCCTCACTCCTGCCATCTTGTGAAAACTGTCCTTGCTTCTTCTTTGCTTTCCACCATGTGTGTAAGTTTCCTGAGGCCTCCCCAGTCATCCAGAACTGTGAGTCAATTACATCTCTTTGCTTTATAAATTACCAAGTCTCAGGTAGTACCTTTATAGCAGTGTGGGAACAGACCAATACAGTGGCTCAAAGTAGTTACATTAGTTTTGGATAGTAGTGGGAGAGAGGTCCCTTCTTTCCTGACTTTCCTTCCGTGACAGTAACATCTAAGCCACTCTCCCCACCTCACTCTCTTCTCCCCTAGAGAGGTATGCAATACCTGAGCTATGCGTTGTGAAGGAGAAGCTGGGACAAGTGGGCAGACCCTTCTTCTCCCTCTCTTCTTCCTCTTGAGAGCACACACTTTGCTCTGATCTGCTCCGCTGTGTCATGAATTTCCTGGATCTGCACAGCCCCGGTTGCTCCACGAGGCTGAGCACATGAAGCTGCTCCCTGCAGGTGGAAATGACATTCTACAACATCAGCTCTGTCTTGATCTTAACATCATTTTTTAATCCTTTTCTTTTTTATCATTTCTCAAATGGTTTATACCACAGGCAGGGGAGAAATATGATATTTGATGTCCCCCTCCCATCTCACCTCCTGTGCATCTCAACATCTATTAGGCAGAGTTAAATGTGGATCTGAGTTATGTATTTCTCAGATCCAGATATATTTAACTATTTGTGTGTTTGCAATAATTCTGCAAAGAAAGAATTTTACAGCATTGACATCTAAAGCAAAGAGTGGAACTCTCCAGGGGGTTGGGGAGGTTGTGAGTTGAGGTCTCTGGGCTGCAGTTTGTCCCAGGCTCACACTGGGGGAACACACACGGAGAATGCCCTGTAAGGGGAGTGGGGCCCTTCCCTCTCTGCTTATGGGGTCTTGGGAAGAGGGGGAATACCTGAGTGGGGCCTGTGCTTCAATTCATCCAGGGTGAGCTGTCTCTCCAGGGACCCTGCCAGCTCCCAGCTCATGGAAAAGCTGAGGTGAGCTGGACCAGGAGTCCAGATGGTTAGCATGGCCTAGGGACTTCCAGCTCATCCTGCAGGTGTGCACCGCAGAGGGGCAACCCTGTCTGTTCACCCCCTCACTCCTTCTCTTGGCCTTCTGTGGACCTGTGGATGATTCTGGGCATGTAAGGATGAATGAGACCCTGTTTCCATCCTCAAGACACTCAGGGACCCCTGTAGGAGAGAAAATGCACATAAAAGCAGTATAGTCATGATTCTATGGCTGCCTAGAAGCTCTCAAAGCACTTCACAAGGCCCAACCTGGCCTTTTCTGCTGTTCCTCCAGCACACCCACTCTGGCCACACTGGTATCCTCCACCCTACTCAGAAGAGGTCACCTGTCCTGTCCCACAGATGACCCCCAGCCAGCTCCCTCCTCTTCATCCAGTCTTTCGCTGGATGCTTTCTTCTCAAAGACCAGTCATTGCATTAGTTGGCTTGGGTTGCCAGAATAAAGCACCACGGACCAAGTGCCTTCAACAGCTAGGATTGATTATCTCATGGTTCTGCAGGCTGGAAGTCCAAGACCAAGGTGTGGGCAGAGTCAGCTTCTTCTGAGCTCTCCCTTCTTAGCTTGTAGATGCTGTCCTCTCCCTGTGTCCTCCCACGGTCATTCCTGTGTGTGTGTCTGTGTCCTCATTTCACCAGTTGGATTGGATTAGAATCCACACTAATGCCACCAATTGCCTCTTGGAAGACTCTATTTCCAAATACAGTCACATTTGGAGTTTGGAGCTTCAGCATATGAATTCAAGGGGGACACAACTCAGTGGAGAGCAACCACTCAGGCGTAGATAAGGCAACCCTGGCCACAGCATCCCAGCCACTCACCCTCTTCACTCCTGCCTTCCAGGTCTCACCGCCTACCTTCACCCCCATGTAGGATCCTCTCGTTTGTGTGGACTGTTCACTGTCTGCCCCAGACTGGTTTGTAAGCTCCAAGAGGGCAGAGGTTTCCAGCAGTTTTGTTTCCAGGTTCCCTTAGACCATCAACAGGGCCTGGCAGATGGCTGGTGCTTAAGGAATGGGAGTTAAATGCATGGACCCTGCATGGACAGGGAGAGGCAGGGCTGGCCTGGTGGTAGCTCAGAAGAGAGACTTCAGGCTCCTAGTTCTCAGGTGCCCACAGACACTGGGAGGAAGGAATGTGAGCCTCCAGGCTGAGCCAATGGCCTGGCTGTGGAGCACGGGTGGCAGAAGATGAGCTGGGGAATGGGGAAGGGGCTGGAGATGAGTCAGAGTCCTAGGAAGCTTGGGAGACAATCCCTCCTCCAACCACAAAAGCTACAGCTGCTCCCTCTCATGGAATTTCTTTTCAGTCTGAAATGAAGACCCCTTAGAAAGGACAATGGAGCAGGGGTGCAGACGAGCACTGATGCGACAGACAGGCCTCACTTTGGAGGGTCCAAGGGCCATCCCCTGATTGTTCAAAGGCTGCAGATGCCGAATGTCATGGTCAGGCTTGGTCGCTGAGCTCCAGTCTGACTCTCCTCCTCTAGAAGGTGTCATATTACCAAGGAATGAACCCCCTCCTTCACAGCAGCCACAACAGCAACCTTGCTCTGCAAGCTTGCACTTTGCGAACACCAGCTCTTAATGCCTCTGCAGGCCCAGGGGGCTGTTTGCTCCCAGGCTCCCCCTGCCCCTGTTTCACATTCCCAGCAGATGCACTATTACTTGTGCAGCTCTTAGTTCCATACCATTCCTTCTGTATCCCTCGGCATCCAGGAGAACTTTCTTGGTCAATGCTGCCTGCCTCTGACAGTTATTTCCCAAAGAGCAGGAGCTGAGGCATTGTGGAAATCTGGATGAATTCCCTTCGCTACCAAGTCCTGCTCATACCATCAACCTTGGGTTTCCCTGCAGTGGTATCTTAGTAGACACCATTGTCCCTTTGCAATGAACAGCCAACCTGGATTTCACATCCTGAATTAACCATGATGTAATGAAAAGAAACAGGAGTCCAAAGGCCTGAAAGTAGTCCCAACACATAGTACAATACTTGCTAACTATGTTGTATTAGTCCATTTTCACACTGCTGATAAAGACAGTCTTGCTGATACTGGGAAGAAAAAGAAGTTTAATGGACTTACAGTTTCACATGGCTGAGGAGGCCTCACAATCATGGTGGAAGGCAAGGAGGAGCAAGTCACATCTTACATGGATAGCAGCAGGCAAAGAGAGAGAGATTGTGCAAGGAAACTCCCGTTTTTAAAACCATCAGATCTTGTGAGACTAATTCACTATCATGAGAACAGCACAGGAAAGACCTGCCACCATAATTCAATCACCTTCCACTGGGTTCTTCCCATGACATGTGGTAATTGTGGGAGTTATAATTCAAGATGAGATTTGGGTGAGGACACAGCCAAACCATATCATTCCACCCCGGCCCCTCCGAAATCTCATGTCCTCACATGTCAAAACCAACCATGCCTTCTCAACAGTTCCCCAAAGTCTTAACTCATTTCAACATTAACTCAAAAGTTCACAGTCCAATGTCTCCTCTCAGACAAGGCAAGTCCTTTCCACCTATGAGCCTGTAAATTCAAAAGCAAGTTAGTTACTTCCTAGATAGAATGGGGGTGTAGGCACTGGGTAAATACAGTCATTACAAATGAGAGAAATTGGCCAAAACAAAGAAGCTACAGGCTCCCATGCAAGTATGAAATCCAGTAGGGCAGTCAAATCTTAAAGCTTCAAAATAATCTCCTTTGACTCCATGTCTCCCATCTGGGTCACACTAATGCAAGAGGTGGTTTCCCATGGCCTTCAGTAGCTCCACCCCTGTTGCTCTGCAGAGTACAACCTCCCTCCTGGCTGCTTTCACAGGCTGGTGTTGAGTGTCTGTGACTTTTCTAGGCACACAGTGCAAGCTGTTGGTGGATCTACCATTCTGTGGTCTGGAAGACGGTGGCCTTCCTCCCACAGCTCCACTAGGGAGTGCCCCAGTAGGGACTATGTTTGGGGGCTCCAACCCCACAGTTCCCTCTGCCCTAGCAGAGGTTCTCCAAGAGAGCCTTGCTCCTGTAGCAAACATCTGCCTGGACATCCAGGCATTTCCATACATCCTCTGAAATCTAGGCAGAGGTCTCTGAACCTCAGTTCTTGACTTCCGTGCACATATAGGCACAACACCACATAGAAACTGCCAAGGCTTTGGGCTTGCACCCTCTGAAGTCATGGCCCAAGCGGTACCTTGGCCCTTTTTAGTCATGGCTGAAGCAGCTGGGATGCGGGACACTAAGTCCCCAAACTGCACACAGCAAAGGGACCCTGGGCCTGGCCCACAAAACATTTTTTCCTCCTAGCCCTCCGGGTCCGTGATGGGAGGGGCTGTCACAATGGTCTCTGACATGCCCTGGAGACATTTTCCTCATTGTCTTGGTGATTAACATTCTGCTCCTCATTACTTATGCAAATTTCTGCAGCTGGCTTGAATTTATCCTCTGAAAATGTGAATTTCTTTTCTATTGCACTGGGAGGCTGCAACTTTTCAAACTTTTATGCTCTGTTTCCCTTTTAAAACTGAATGTCTTTAACAGCACCCAAGTCACCTTTTGAATGCTCTTCTGCTTAGAAATTTCTTCCGCCAGATATTCTAAATCATCTCCCTCAAATTCAAAGTTCCCCAAATTGCTAGCACAGGGGCAAAATGCCACCAATCTCTTTGCTAAAGCATAACAAGAGTCACCTTTGTTCCAGTTCCCAACAAGTTCCTTATCTCCACCTGAGACCACCTCAGCCTGGTTTTCATTGTCCATATAATTATCAGTATTTTGGTCAAAGCCATTCAACAAGTCTTTAGGGACTTTCCCACCTTTTCTGTCATCTTCTGAGCCCTCCAAACTGTTCCAGCCTCTGCCTGTTACCCAGTTCCAAAGTCATTTCCACATGTTTGGGTATCTTTTCAGCAATGCCCCACTCTACTGGTACCAATTTGCTGTATTAGTCCATTTTCGTGCGCTGGTAAAGACATACTTGAGACTGGAAAGAAAAAGAGATTTAATGGAGTTACAGTTCCACATGGATGGAGAGGCCTCACAATCATGGCAGAAGGTAAGAAGAAGCAAGTCACATCTTACATGAATGGTGCAGGCAAATAGAGCTTGTGCAGGGAAACTCCTGTTTTTAAAACCATCAGATCTTGTGAGACTCACTCAATATCATGAGAACAGTGCAGGAAAGACCCGCCCCCATAATTCAATCACCTACCAACAGGTTCCTCCCATGACACGTGGGAATTGTGGGAGTTACAATTCAAGATGAGATTTGAGTGGGGACACAGCCAAATCATATCATATGTAATCTTGGACAATTTAAGTCCTTTTGAATCTCAGTTTTCTTATCTTTAAAATGGGGATGCACTCCTACTGGTGGAGTAGCTGTGATGCTTAAAAGGGGAACATGTGAACAGCGTTGGCACTTGAGAGGCACTCAATAAAACCAAACATTCCTTCATTTGTTCATAAGATCTGAGGCTGAGTCAATACTCCCATCAAGGAACCAAGCCACAGGAGGTAATGTAGAAGTCAGGGAGGCCCTGGCCTAGGTTAGGGTGGCAAATTGGGTGGGCCACTGTGGTTTCTACAGAGTGGCAACAGGAAATTAATCAAGGATGGCATCTGGTTGCCTCAGACCACAAATAACTGCTTCTAACATTCTCCAAACTTAGAATCACTTCAAGGTGTGAGAGTGGGCCACATTTGGAACAAATTGTTAACAATAGGTGATTCATTAAACACACACACACATACACACACACACACAATAAAAACCTGTTTAACACACATTTTATGAATGACTCTACAGCCATTAAAATAATTTTGAATGGGAATTTTTTCTTTCTTCTTCATTTCCCTTAAAATCTCCTGAATGATATAGGTTTTTTTACTTTTCTTTTTGGTCTCTATAGTTTTGGTCTCTAGAGTTTTGTCTCTACTTACTTTTCTACTTCTTTTTATTTCGTGTTTAGTAGTTACTTATTTTAAATTTTAACATGTTTATTAATAAGCCTAATAATATCAAACAACATTTCTACCTCAGTGGAAGTTAGAAGATGCAATTCAAGCTTTCCCCATTCCCAAACTTATCTTTTTGTTGACTATTATTTCAGTATCACTTTGTTTTCAAATACTCCAGTATTTAAAAAAATGTATACATATTTAGACATCATTGTTTATTTTTTATTTTTTAAATAAAATTTATTTATTTATTTTACTTTAAGTTCTGCGATACATGTGCAGAATGTGCAGGTTTGTTACATAGGTATACGTGCGTCATGGTGCTTTGCTGCACCCATCAACCCGTCACCTAGGTTTTAAGCCCCACATGCATTAGGTATTTGTCCTAATGCTCTCCTGTCAGTGGGTGGGGGCCACATCATTGTTTATTTAGAATCACTGATGTGTTCACAACTTTATTTACATAAGTTTTCTTGGTTCCTATATATTTCTTTGGGATTTAATTTCATACTTGCTGAAATGTATCCTTTAATATTTCTTTCAAAGAGGATTACTGAGCAGTCAATAGTGAACTCAGTCTGCATATAAAATTATCTGAAGGTAGTTTAATTGAACATAGCATTTCAATTAAGAAAGGTTGTTTCTTTCATTATTTACAATTATTCTCTTGAATTCTGTCATTTTATACTAACAAGATGACTGCTTTCCATCTTATGATTTTTCTCTTCTATTTTCTGAATCTCTTTCTTTGAGTAGAGTTTAAGACGTCCCCTTTGTGCGGTTCTGGGTTTTAGGATTTTCTCTTATGCTATGAGGTTCAAGCGTTTTACTATAAAGTGCCCATATGTGCATTTGTTTTATTGATTTTGTGTGGGATTTTTTTGAGTTTCTTGAATCTGAGTACTCTCTTCACTTTGGAAAAATTGGCAGCCATTTTTTTTCCTCGCATGTTTCCTTTCCTTCATAGATTTTTGTCTCTCTTTCTGGAATGCCTTTTAGATACACGTGGAAGCATCTCATTCTCCCTCCTTGTCTCCTGGCAGTTTTGTGACTGTCTCTCCAGGCTGCTTCTTGGCCATCTCCTCTCATCTTCCTACTCACTAAATCTGTCAGCTGAGTCCTGTCTACGAGTATCGGTTTCTGCAAGTACCATTTAGTCTGTGACAAACCTGCCAGCTAATATTTTTTGTACATTCTCTTGGTCCTCTGCCCCTTCTATGGTCCCCTGGAAATTTTAAATCAATTATTTTAAAATCTCCCTCATCCCTCTCTTGACCTCTGGCTCCTGTGGAGCTAATCTTACTGTCATTGAACCTGCTGGGTTTGGCTTCCCTGTTCCTTTCCAAGAAGGATGTTTCTATGGTTTCTCCTTCTGCATCCATCCCTGCTGTTGTTATCACTAGCAGATGCCTGGTTTTGATTGGGTGGCAATCAACTCAGGTGAAAATGGTCCTTCCCAGACCCCTGTGCAGCCAGCACTGGCTAGGTGACCTCCATCCAGCCCATGGTGAGTGAGGTTCTGTCTCTTCACAGGGCCTCTATCATCCTCCCAGGCAGAGGTCACCATGCTCCCCATGGCTGCCTGCCTGGGTCTTTGGTTTTATGAGGCAAATCAACAACAACAACAACAAAAATACTAAAAATCAAAAAACAAAAAACCTTGCTTACACAATTCCAGACTTAGTCTGGGGTGCCTGCCCCAGAGCCAAGTGTAACTGTGCTGTCATATCCCACATGACCATGTTTAGGGTGCTCATGTTTCACCGGAGAAACTATTCCCATCCACAGTTTATACTCCCAACCATATAGGCTGCAGGCTCTCTATGGGTAGCCCCTCTCACACCCACAACACAAGGGCTCCACAGTTCCTCTGGGGATGTTGAACCCTTTGTCCTTAGGTCCAGGGCCCACAACTGAGTGAGACATCAGCTCCCTCCTCTCCTTCCTTCGTTTGAGCACCTTCTTCCTTTCTGATCTGTGGATTTTCCTTTTGTCTTTTTGACCCTGACTGATATTCAGCCATTTCTTCCTTTTATTTAATCTGTGAGTAAACAGCTTTCCACATCACATCTGTATTAGCCTATGCTCACACTGCTATGAAGAACTGCCTGAGACTGGGTAATTATTAAGGAAAGAGGTTTAATTGATTCATGGTTCCACAGGCCTGGGAAGGCCTCAGGAAACTTACAATCATGGCAGAAGGGGAAGCAAACACATCTTCACATGGCAGTAGGAAGGAGAAGTGCTGAGCAAAAGGGGGAAAAGTCCCTTATAACATCATCAGATCTCGTGAGAACTCACTATCACGAGAACAGCATAAGGGTAACTACCCCCATGATTCAACTACTTCCCATCCGTTCCCTCCTACGACATGTGGGGATTATGAGCTACAATTTAAGATGAGATTTGGATGGGGACACAGCCAAACCATATCAGCATCCATTAGCTACATTGGTCAGAAGTCTCAGCAATAAGGATCTTTTATCCTCTAGTAATAGTTGAAAATCACTCCTCCCACAGAATACACAAGTGCACAGAACACACATGTTGTGCCTCTGAATCACCATGGGCACTCATGGAGGCATCACCAGGTTAAGAATCCATGTTTTGAAATGAATATTTGTTACCATGAATGGATATTTATTTTATATTATGTTTTGCAAAGGTGGATACAAACTTTATGTGGTTATGATAGCATTTGGGAGGTATCCATGTGCATGTACATGTGTCAATGTGTGCATGATCTTTACATGCACAAGTACATGCACATGGATATTCCCAAATGCTATCATAACCACGGATAATTTTTATCTCTCTCTTAACCACATATAAGTTTTATGGTTTCTCCCAAATGTTAATAATTATTTGGCCAGGGGCCGTGGCTCATGCCTGTAATCCCAGCACTTTGGGAGTCCGAGGCAGGCGGACCACAAGGTGAAGAGATCGAGACCATCCTGGCCAACATGGTGAAACCCTGTTTCTACCGGAAATGCAAAAATTAACCAGGCATGGTGATGGTGCATGGCTGTGGTCCCAGCTACTTGGGAGGCTGAGGCAAGGGAATCACTTGAATGCAGGAGGCAGAGGTTGCAGTGAGCCGAGATTGCACCACTGCACTCCAGCCTGCGACAGAGCAAGACTCCGTCTAAAAAAAAATAAAAAATAAAAAATAAAGATTTTGTCAAGATTTTATGATTATGTCTGTTCTGGCAGCTGTAACAAAATACCATAAACTGGGTGGCTTTTAAACAGCATAAATATATCTTTCTCAGTGCCAAAGACTGGAGCGTCTTAAGATCAAGGTGCCAGGAGATCTGATGTCGGCTGAGGGCTTACTTTCTGGTTCGTGGACCGCATCTTCTCTCTATGTGCTCACATGGTGGAAGGGATGAGGGAGGACTCTCAGGTCTCTTTTATAAGGATGCTAATCCCATTCATGAGGGCTCCACCCTGATGACCTAATCACTTCCCAAAAGCCCCACCTCCTTATCCCATCACCTCAGAGGTTAAAACTTCAACATATGCATTTTGGGGAGACATAAACATTCAGACCATACCTGTGTGTGGCTTTGTTCTTTCCATTTATATGAGTGTATTTGCTGAAATGTTATTATTACATTTATTTGTTTTGAAATACAATACAGAGAACTGGACTTCTATACCTTTGTAACCTGAAACAAAACTCCCGTCCTAAATCAACACAAGGGAATTTTCTGAACTTGCAGGGGATCCACTCTCAGAAAAGATCATAAATTCGTTCTAACAATCCCACCATCCCAGAGCAGGTTGCTGGTCCTCTCCATTTGGAAGTTGCGAATTGAATCCACTTACAAATCCCCCTGGTAAGCCAGGTACCATCTCCCTCAAGGAAACCTGTCACTCCCTTCGCCAAAACTGGCCTGGATGGCTTGGATGACTTCCGTAAAACCAACGTGATGAACTACCATCATGGAAAACCTTCAGAGAGGGTGGTATGCTCTCTGGAGAAAATCCCAAAGACCAGGTTTCTCTTTGGGCCATAGCATGCATCTTTCTTCTGAGTCCCTGGAAAGGAGTGTTTCGTGGCATTTTTTCTGGTGCACTCTCAGGGATGTGCATTCCACAGGGCTGCCGTGTCCTGGAGGCAGATGCTCTCTCACACGGGTACATAGTGCAGGGCTTGGCTCCTATCTTTGAGATGGAAGGTTGCAGGGCCTCGTGTGAGGAGCCTGTCCAGGCAGCAGTCACTGTTTTTCCAAGCTCTTTCTTGCCCACTAGCTCGCACAAGCTTCCAAACTCATCTTCTTGCGTTAATACTCTGAGCCTCCGAGTCACCCCACATGCCCCAGATGTTGATTACTTGCCCAGCACCAGCCAATTTAGATTCAGTACACTGACCCAGTGCCACGGAGTGGCCTATTATGACAGTGATCAGACTATAAACGGTCTGTTTGGCCATTGAGAAGGGTCCTCAAAGGACTAATTCGGCTTTTGTTAATGAGGGCTTTTTAAAATTTCCTGGCACTGCTTTTCTTGATGTATGACAGATTTATGATTCATGGAGGATTTTAATATTAATGTTGGCCTGATGGAAGATAAATCGGACACAGGATTTATTGGCATAGTAAAGAATTAGAGGTTCCCTCCCCACGAATATGAAAACGTCAGCCAGAATGCGTTCACCGGACACCCTGCACCATGTTTCAGAGAATCCTCGGTAGCGGGCCTAGCAGGGAAGAAATGAAGTCTGCAGCCTGCAGGACGAAGTCAGCAGAGGAAGCCAACTGACCTGCAGCCCTGGAAAAGGAGGGGGAACAGGGCGCCTGCCCCGGTTGCAGCAACCTCCACCTCTGTAGGCCTTTATTGGACCCGTAAATAACGCGTGCAACTCGAAATGGCTGGTGCTGTGGTGGGGAGTACCCATGCAAATTCAGAATGGGAATAAACTTGATGGATGCCCTGGGTGTCTCCTGCCGGCAATAGGAAATCGTGTGGGAATTGGCTGGGCCATTTCCTCGGTTCACTCTATTCTGTCCTAGTAGGTTCCATATTTCAGTCAAAATTTCTGTCGCTGAACACTGAGATTCAGAGTTAGGTGGCCATCTGGCCTTCCCAATTTAAACACAAACACAGAATAAGTAACATCCTTAGTGAGCGCTTACTCTATGTCAAGCCCGGCTCTAAAGAGTGTCCCATATCATCATCTCACTCAGTCCTTGAAACAACAGATACACCAGGACGTCTTATTTTTCACATCCTTACAATGACGCAGACACCGAGGCTCACAGAGGTTAAGAAGAGTACCCAAGTTTAATGGCGGGGTGCGACGGCTTACACCTGTAATCCCAGGGAGGCCGAGGTGGGTGGATCATGAGGTCAGAAGTTTGAGACCAGCCTGATCAACATGGTGAAACCCTGTCTCTACTAAAAATACAAAAATTAGCTGGGCGTGGGGGTGGGCGCCTGTAATCCCAGTTACTCGGGAGGCTGAGGCAGGAGAATCTCTTGAACTCAGGAAGCAGAGGTTGCAGTGAGCCGAGACTGCACCATTGCACTCCAGCCTGGGCGACAGAGCGAGACTTTGTCTCAAAAAAAAAAAAAAAAAAGAAAAGAAAAGAAAGAAGGGTACCCAAGTTTACTGAGCGAATGAGGAGCAGAGCTTGGATTCAAAGTTGACTCCAAAAGTCAAAATCTTCACCACCATCCTATGCGTCCATGATGAAGTGACTGTTAGACCCCTGGCATTCCCTGATTTGGCATCCAAGGGGTGAGACCTGGTTCTAAGTGTCTTCTGACCCTCTCTTGTGCACCGTGTATATGGGTTTTGTTCTTTAAAATTCTATACGAAATCCTCAGGCAAGTACTTATTGTCTGGATTCCCCATATCCACAGGAATAAATGTCACCAAGACTCTGAACCCCAAAGATGAAACAACCTGTGCAGCTCCATGACAGCCACTGGCTGCCAACACAGAGACCGTCTCTCTTTGTCCTGGCAGCTACCTTGGGTGGCCACATTGGTTCTCCAGGGTCTTTGCATTGGTGGTTTGAGGACTTTCCTGTTGCTTTTCAGCAACTCTGCTCAGACAATAGGGAAACACGATGACCCACGACGCTTACCAAATGGCAGAGAGGTAGTGTTCTCCGCAGAGTGCAAATCTCCATGTAGAATGGCCGCAGCCCTTGAGATCAGCAGAGCCCCTCTGCTGATTTTATGTCCACAGCTCAGTCTTCCTTCCTTCATTCTTGCGCTCTGTCCTATTTCCATCCCAGCTGGGTGCGCTGCCATGCAATTCTGATGCCAACCACCTGGGGTTAGCGTCAGACCCCCCAAGGCAAGCACTTAGTCCTCCACAGACTGCCCCAGTCACACGCCAGCCCAAAGTGGAGTCCCCAGGCCATCAGCGTCCCCAACCACTGACATAAAATCAGAGACTTCTTAGACCCTTCCCCACGTTTGAAAATCTACTAAAAAGACTCACAGAATCCAGGAAAACTCTGCACTGCAGTTTTACTGTAAAGGATACACAGAGGGTCAGCAAAATGAAGAGCCATGGGTGAGGTCTGGGAGTGAGCTTTGAGTTTCCAGACCCTCTCTCTGTGGAATCCTGGTGTGTCACTCAGCTAGTGTGGAGGCAAGAAGTTCCATGGAGCCTCAGTGTCCAGAGGCTCAACTGGGATTTCGTTGTGTAGGCACAATTAATCTTGGGACACGGAATTGAATTCAATCTTGACCTCCTCCGCCATCCCCCACAGGTCACACATGCTTGATATTTCTGGTGACCAGCCCCCTCCTGGAGCTATCTAGGAGCCTACCATGATTTACCTCATTAGCATAACAAAGATACTCCTATCATTAAGATATTCAAAGGGTTTTTGAAGCTCTGGGTCAGGAACCAGATACAAAGACCAGATATCTTTTAAATTACCCATGGAGTCCTTGCTCAGATGGTCAGCTGTCCCCAGCACGGTGTCGTGGCCTCAGTATTAAAATGGCCTTCCAGATGCCAAGTGTTGTCCCGCTGCAGGTCAAGCTCTGGATCACACCTGCCTGGCGGGCTCTGTCCTGGGGGTGAGATGCTGTAGGGCCCCGGTGGATTTCAGCCCCCGTGATCTTGAGGACTCTCATCAAAGAAGCCTGAGCATGTAAAGGATCAAAGATCTGGGGTTAGAACAAGTAAAGACAGTGCCATCGCTGTTACAGTCACTTTGTCCTCACTTCTCTCTAGTGAGTAGGTCAAGGAGATCACTCTTATTGAACATATTTTGCATTTTTAAACCACAGCTGAAGGAGCACAGAGGGTAGATCAGAGACATTATTAACTATTCAGGACAGACGGAGGCCCGAGACGGGGGTGTCACTTTCCTGCATAATTACGTGAGCTATAAAACGTGAAAGGCCTTTTGGCCCTCATGCCCTTTCTGTTCTGTTTTCTTCCTTGTTGACTTTGACTCACTGGGCTTAAATAAACTCTCCTTTCAGAGGATGAAAGGGCATTTACTGAAGGCAAGCTCCCTCTTGTATTAAACCGGGCAGGGAGAAAATGTGAACAGATGAAAGGAGATGCAAAGACACTTGCACGCGCTAAGCTGGGCTGGACCCATGCCATCCCTTCCCACCGTTCGTCTCTGCTGAGGGCTTCTGCATGTTGCAGGGTCCTGGCAGATGTGGTCCCTGAGCTCAAGGATGGCCACAGGGGCTGCTGTGTTGACTGGCATTCAAGCACGGTCCAGGGACGCAGGCACCAGGGTGCCGTGGGCTTGCTTTGCTGCTTTCGTTCAGCTCAGGCCATTATCTACCGTCACCATAGACTGCAAGCTTTAACAACAGGCGTTCACTGGTCATAGTTCTAGAGGGTGGGAAGTCCAAGATCAAAGGGCCGAGTGATTCAGTCCCAGGAGAAGCCCCTCCTCTTGTCTTGCAGATGACCAGCTACCATCTTACCGTGTCTTCACATGGCCTTTCCTTGGTGTGTGGGCAGGCACCAGGGGAGGGGAGGTGTCTCTTCTTAGAAGCACACTAATCCCATTGAAACAAGGCTTCATCTTTATGGTCACATTTAACCGTAGTCACTTTATTACTTCAAATACAGCCACATGTGGGGTCAGGGCTTCAACCTGGGAGTCTTGAGGGGACACATTGAGTCCATAGTACCCAGGTTTCATGGATGGGGTATTAGAAAATGCTTTAGAAATTCTTTTTGACTTCCCACTACTCTTCCTTCCATCCCCTTTCTTCCCTGCCCTTTTGACACATGTAGAATTTTTAGACTTTAAAGGAAACCTTGAAGGTTTCAGGGATGGCCATTGTTAAGTGTGTTGACAGGCAAACAGGGGAGTTCACAGCCAGAGTCAAGCCTGGAGGGCTGCTGTCTCTGTTAGTTCTTTTCCTTATTTACCTAATAGGAGCATTAGATAATCACCATGCTAAGCTTTTTTTTCTTTTCTTTTTTTTTTTTTTGAGATGGAGTCTTACTCTGTTGCAAAGCCTGAAGTGCAGTGGTGTGATCTTGGCCCACTGCAGCCTCTGCCTCCCGGTTTCCAGCAATTCTCCTGCCTCAGCCTCCCAAGTAGCTGGGACTACACGCATGCACCACCAAGCCTGGCTAATTTTTTGTATTTTAGTAGAAATGAGGTTTCATCATGTTGCCCAGGCTGGTCTCGAACTCCCGAGCTCAGGCAATCTGCCCACCTCGGCCTCCCAAAGTGCTGGGATTACAGGCATGAACCACCCTGCCCTGCCGCTGAGCCATTTTTATTGCAAGATGAGATGCAAATCCACAGACCTCCCTGTCCTGCACATACTCCCAAAGAGACATCTGGGGAGACCACTCCAAGGTGGACATGCCACCTCCATCTGTTCCTGGCTCTCTGCTGGCCTCACCACCAGCTCCTGGATGCCCATGGGCACAGACAGTCAGTCTTGTGCTAAATGAAGGTCTTTCTACCCTGTGAGCACAGGCGGTAAGTCTCATGCTAAGCTAAGGTCTTTCTACCTAAAGGGACATGTTTTCTACTTCACTCTGGAGGGACTGCTTTTGAATGTGATTTACACAGCCTTTTCAGTGTTTCAAAACAGCCAAAATTCTGAGACATGCTTTTGCTAAAAAATATATGAGAATCTTCTAAGGGTTTTTAAGCACCCAGAACATAACAGGGAAATTGGTCTGATAGAGCGCCGTGGTTGATTCGGGCAATAACACATGTAATATTGCATTCTGGAAACGTTGGCGCCTCCGCTGGCAGTCTCATCCATAGGCGCAAGTTTAAATAAGACACTTTGTTATTAAATAAAATCTCCTTGCAGACAGCAACCATAAGGGCTTGCCGGGTCAGTCATTTAGGTTTGAAATCTCCTTTAATATGAATTTCCAGAGGATATTACAAAAGGCCCTACATGGGCAATAAAACACATTGTAGGAAGCTGCTAAATATGCATTTCTGCAATGGGCCTCTTTTAACGTCCGTAAATACATATGCATGAGGCACAGATAACGCTCGCCTGTGCTGCGCTCTGGGAAGCATCTTCTGGGAGACGCCGCAATAAGCCTTCTCCATTCACTGTGGAGCCAGCAGCCTGACCCAGGCCAGCCTGGAGATTTTAGAGGGGGAGAGCTGCTCTCGTCTCACAGGTGGGAACGGCAGGCAGACCCTCTGATGTTCTGGAAGGACCCTTCCCTGGGCCCCCACCCAGCGGACACTGATCTTTCTGGGGGTCGGCCCATTCCCTGGTGACCGGGTTAGTTTTTATTTCTGTCTTCTGCCTGTGTGGGCCCCAGAGACAGACCCACCTGCTCCACTTACTGTGGGCGCCCCACTCAGGACACTGCATTCAGCACATCAGAGAGGCACTCCTCACTTTTAAGGGGTGATGATGGTGCAGGAGCTTCCTGGAGCTGCTGTGAGAAAGGACCACAGGCTGGGTGGCTTAAAACAACAGGAAGTTACTCTGTCACAGTCTGGAGGGCGCAAGGTGTGGGCAGGGCTGGTTCTCTGATCCGTTCCAGGCCTCCCTGCAGCTCCTGCTGCCTGCCGACAGTCCGGGCTTTCCTTGGCTTGTAGATGCGTCCCCCCAGTCTCTGTCTCTGTCCTCACGTGGCCTCTTCCCTGTGGGTCTGCATTTTCTCTTTTTATAAGGACATTAGTCATATTGGATTGGGATCCACCCTCCTCCCGTAGGATCTCATTTTAACCAGTTACATCTGTAATGACCCTATGTCCAAAAGGTCATGGGGGTTAAGACTACAATGTATCTTTTTTGGCGGGGGCGGGGGGGGGTGTGGGGGGGGGAGTCTCAATTTAGTCCATAACAAAAGGCTTTCATTCTTAGTAGCTGTGAACATTGGAGCTGTGTTTTCAGGACCAGGAAATCATTGTTTCATTCATTAATACTCAAGTTGTGCATAGCCATCAAGCACCTCCCAGGCATTGTGCTAAGCTCTGGGGACCCTATGGGGGAGTGTGTCCAGAGCTGCCCCTGCTGGAGGACACTCAGGTCAAAGGTGAGGAAGGAGGGAGGGGGCACCTGGTGGGCAGAACCTGGTGAGCCGGCCGCGGGAAGGAAATTCATCTTTGTCCTGAGAGAAAAGGCAACGTTGCCAGATCCATCAGGTCATAAGTGCAATCAGACTTGGGTTTAAATAGAGCGGCAGATGGAGAGGGCTGCTGAGAGGGCCGGCACTGATGTGGGCACCTGGGTAAGCAGGCTGCTGCCTGGGCCGGGGAGAAGAGAACCAAGGAGGCGAGAGTGACTCAGCCGAGAGCAGGAAGTGGTGCCCAAAGACTTTGGTGGGACTGAGACGGGATGACGTTCCCGGTGACCCAAGAAGCTTTGGATGCTCGCAAATGCTCAGTGATGCCTGAGAACACCGGACAGAGCTGGCCACTCCTGCTATTGGCAGAAAAGAGGAAGGACAGGGGCTACACACCCAAAACAAACAAACAAACAAACAGGCAAGCAAAGGGCATGGTGGCTTTCATGAAGGTCTGCCACTGCTCAGAAGTCTCCAGCAATATAATTAAAAAGCAGCATCTAGTTTTCACTTGTTAAATTGGCCAAAAACAAAACAAAACAAAAACAAAAAGGGAAAATAATATTCAGTGCTGTAAGGCTGGGATGAAGTATCACTGCTGCGTGCTCTGCTGGTGGAAGTGCAAATTGGTGAAACCTTTGGAGAAGACAATTGAGCAAAACGCTTTCCTGCCTGGCAAACCGCTCCTGACAATTTATCCTAAAGCAACAATCATACCTGTGCAAAATCTCACGCAGATGAACTGTCAGGGCAGCATTCTTTAGAACAAAGGGACTCTTAGTCACTTATGTTTTCAACAAGAGACGAGCAGTTTGAAAACCTAGGGACTGTCCACACTGTGGAATATTAGGCAGTCATTTAAATTGTGGTTTAAAAACTAAGCAATGGGAAAATGGCTACAATCTAAAATGAGAAATTCTAGATGTAAAATTATATTTTAGTGTGTCTCCACCATAGAGGAAGATGTTTATGACAAGTTATTAAGTGAATAATGCTGACTATGAAATTATTGATGGTATAAATGGAAAGGATGTGGGTTTGTATTTGTGTGTGAATATACGTGAGTTATGCATGGCTGTATATATTAGAAAAATGAGTGAAACAAAATACACCAAATGGCTAACGGTGGTTATTTCTGTGTGATGGGGTTTGAGGTTATATTAAAACATTTGCTTCTATGTTTTATATTAAAGAAACACTTTTGCAGCCTGTGTTCATTGTAGAAAACTGGGGCAACTTGGAAAAACAAGTATTATTTTAAAGCATTCTAATGTAAGATAGATCTTTAGGTGTCTTCTTTCTTAAACCACTTTGCTGAGTCCTAGTTCTTTATTTTTCCCTTGGGAGACAGCCTCACCACTTTTATTCCAGTAGTGAGGTCTCCTCCAGGGCTGGAGGACTGGGTGCTGGATGTGCTCAGACCTCTGAGGCTCTCGGAGGACGCTCAGAGATGGCTCCTGATCCAATGGTGTCTTGCTTCTCCACACTGGAGTCACCGTAAGCATGGGTTGGCATCTGCCCAGGTGAGCGGAAGTGAACAAGCCAAAAATTGGAAGAGTGAGAACAAGAAAGAGGTGATGTGTGTGTGTGTTTATGTTTTTATGTGTGTGAGTGTGTGTGTATATTTGTGTATGTATGTGCATATGTAAGTGTATGTGTGTTTGCATATATGTGTCAGTGTATATGTGTGAGCATATGTGTGTTTGTGCATGCATGTATCAGTGTGTATTTGTGTGTGTGTGTGTGTTATGAAGAGGGTGTGGACCAGGCACGGATCCCAGGCTGATTCATCTGGACATAAGGAGGGCAACTTCTGTCTTCGGGGACCATCAATCTGACCATTTTCACTGGCACTTAATCTCCCTTAGAGCAAGGCAAATATTTTAGCATTCTTTTAAATATATTTTTTTAAAGGTCTGGCTTTAAAGTCTAGAAGCTCAGGAAACCTGGGCTCAGGGTGAAATTCTCTTTGCAAGTAGGTTTGGGCCAGTACAAATGACATGAATTATACTCGCCATTACCTCAAGATGCACTGCTCCCAGTTGGCATAAAATTGCCCATTTCCTGCCTTGATATAAGGGACCTTATTCTCGACGCTCCGTTGATATCAGGAGCTACTATTTCGTGCCTGACACATTGGTCATTTTAATCACCCCAGCCTCCGTATCTGGGCCCAGCCCCACTCCTCGTTGGCCATATTTCTGACTCCATCTGCAGTTTTTACCACTTGGGTTCTTTGGATGGGCTCATATTATCCTGAAAGGTCCCTCTAGGGCATGTCAAAGGAATGGAGGAAACCTTATAAGCAGACAGAATAAATAACAGTGCCAGTAAGGGCCGTGGGAGACATAATTGGGAGAGGAACAATGGCAGCTCAGGACACCTCTCTGTGTGCACGTGTGTGTGATGTGTGTGCCTACGTATGCATGTGCATGTGTGCACCTCCCACCAATGCCCAAACACACACAGAGCTGGCTCCCCTCCAGCTATCCCATCTCCAGGGGCTTGTTTTACAGTGGAATTCAGTTCACATGTATTCCCACCTGGCAGTGGAGGATGAACTCTGTCATCCCCTGCTGCCCATTCCACGGCTGGTTCTGCTGTAATAGCTGGTTCTGCAAACTCATATTTGTTCCAACGTGGTTGATAGATTAGGGAAAATGTAAGCACGATGCAATTCTAAATTTTGAGTTTGTTTATGTGTGGTTAGGTCTGAAGACATTTTTTAAAGATGCAGAAAATGCAAGCACATGTAGGTGGATGCAAAAACCTGCACGCAGCTGATCAGCGCCACTTAGGAATCCATGAAACCTTCCCCACTCACATCTCTCACACCCCTCCTGACTACCTCAGTGCCTGGTGCAGGTTATGAGCCATGCTGGTGACATCTGGGGTTAGAACACTCCAACTGCCCTGATCCCCCTCCTTCCACCCCTCATGATGGCTCCTGAGTTCCAGCCCTTCAGACACTAGCATCCACAAGCCAATTCCAGGGTTTTCCCACAGTACAGTGCCATATTTACTGTAGCGTCTGCATTCCATATTCATTTACCATGGAGCACAGGGGGCTGCCATGTTGATTATGTTCTTCTTTTTCATTTTATGTGTTACTACCCAGGCTTTTGAGTGCCCCCACAAGCCCCATGGTTTTATTACGCAGCTTTGCACAGGGAAGGGACTTTTAGGAAGGTATATGTTGTCTTATAGCAGAGCTGACTCTATGCTTTTATAATTCTTTGATCCAGGAGCAGTTACATGCAAAATCGGAAATCATTGTGGTCATTTTAAACAACTTCCCTCCAAAAAAAACCACCAAAAAACATTTTAACCCCATGAAGATATGGGGATGATAATCCAGAAAGACTGAGAAGAGAACGAATAGGATCTCTCTGGAGGATGGAGAGAAATTGTTTGTGGCAGAGTTTTGGGTTGCTTCTGGTGGGCTGAGTAATGTCCCCCAAAACATATCAACATATGATTTCCCAGTATGTGTGACTGTTATCTTAGATGGCAAAGGAATTTTGTAGGTGTGATTAAGGATCCTGAGATGATGAGGTTATCCTAGATTATATGGGTTGGCTATAAATATGATCAGAGGGCACTTAAAGGCAGAAAGCAGAGGCAGATTTGGCTACTGAAGGGGATAATCTGAGGACTGAGGCCAGATGTTGTACTGGCCTTGCAGATGGAAAAAGAGGCTGTGTTTAGCTCATTTTCATGCTGTTGATAAAGACATACCAAGACTGAGCAATTTACAGAAGAAAGAAGTTTATTGGACTTATAGTTCCACATGGCTGGGGTGGCCTTGCAATCATAACAGAAAGCAAGGAGGAGCAAGTCACATCCTATGTGGATGGCAGCAAGCAAAGAGAGAGCTTGTGCAGGGAAACTCCTCTTTTTAAAATCATCGGATCTCATGAGACCCATCCACTATCATGAGAACAGCACAGGACAGACCCGCCCCCATAATTCGATCACCTCCCACCAGGTTCCTCCCACGACACGTGGGAGTTGTGGCAGTTACAATTCAAGATGAGATTTGGGTGGGGACACAGCCAAACCATATCATTCCACCCCTAGCCCCTCCCAAATCTCATGTCCTCACATTTCAAAACCAATCATGCCTTCACTACAGTCTCCCAAAGTCTTAACTCATTTCAGCATTAACCCAAAAGCTCACAGTCCAACATCTCATCTGAGAAAAAGCAAGTCCCTTCTGCCTATGTGCCTGTAAAATAAAATATAAGCAAGTTAGTCACTTCCTAGATAGAATGGGGGTACAGGCATTCGGTAAATACAGCCATTACAAATGGGAGAAATTGGCCAAAATGAAGGAGCTACAGGCCCCATGCAAGTCCAAAATCCAGTAGCACAGTCAAATCTTAAAACTCTACCATGATCTCCTCTGACTCCATATCTCACAACCAGGTCACACTGATGCAAGGGGTGGGTTACCATGGTCTTGGACAGCTCTGACCCTATGACTTTGTAGGGTACAGCCTCTCTCCTGGCTGCCTTCATGGGCTGGCATTGAGTGTCTGTGGCTTTTCCAGGCACATTGTGCAAGCTGTCAGTGGATCTGCCATTCTGGAGTCTGGAGAACAGTGGCCCTCTTCTCACAACTCCACTGGGTGGTGCTCCAGTAGGGACTCTTTGTGGGGCCTCTGACCCCACATTTCCCTTCCACACTGCCCTAGCAGAAGTTCTCCATGAGGGCCCTGACCTTGCAACAAACTTTTGCCTGGGCATCCAGGTATTTCCATACATCTGAAATCTAGGTGGAAGTTCCCAAACTTCGATTCTTCTGTGCACTGACAGGCTCAATGCCACATGGAAGCCTCCAAAGCTTGGGTCTTGCATCCTCTGAAGACACAGCCTGAGCTCTACATTGACCCACTTCAACCATGCTGGAGCAGCTGGGACACAGGGCACCAAGTCCCTAGGCTGCACACAGCACGGGCACCCTGGGCTCAGCTCACGAAACCACTTTTTCCTCTTGAGCCTCTGAGTCTGTGATGGGAGGGGATTCCATGAAGACCTCTGACATGCCCTGGAGGCATTTTCTCCATTGTCTTGGGGATTCACATTTGACTTCTTGTTACTTATGCAAATTCCTGCAGCTGAGTTGAATTTTTCCTTAGAAAATTGGATTTTCTTTTCTTTCACATTGTCAGGCTTCGAATTTTCCAAACTTTTATACTCTATTTTCCTTTTAAAACTGAATGCTTTTAACAGCACCCAAGTCACATCTTGAATGCTTTGCTGCTTAAAAATGTCTTCCACCTGATAACCTAAATCATCTCTCTCAAGTTCAAAGTTCCACAAATCTCTGGGGCAGGGGCAAAATGCCACCAGTCTCTTTGTTAAAACATAACAAGAGTCACCTTTGCTCCCAACAAGTTCCTCACCTGTATCTGAGACCACCTCACCCTCAACCTTATTGTTCATATCACTATCAGCAATTTGGTCAAAGCCATTCAACAAGTCTCTAGGAAGTTCCAAAGTTTCTCACATTTTTCTGTCTTCTTCTGAGCTCTCCAAACTGTTCCAACCTCTGCCTGTTACCAAATTCCAAAGTCACTTCCACATTTTCAGGTATATTTTCAGCAATACCCAACTCTACTAGTACCAATTTACTGTATTAGTCTGTTCTAATGCTGCTGATAAAGACATACCCAAGACTGGGCAATTTACAAAAGAAAGCAGTTTATTGCACTTATAGTTCCACATGGTTGGGAAGGCCTCACAATCATGGCAGAAGGCAAAAAGGAGCAAGTCACATCTTACATGGATGGCAGCAGGCAAAGAGAACTTATGCAGGGAAACTTCCATTTTTAAAACCATCAGATTTCATGGGACTCATTCACTATTATGAGAACAGTGCAGGAAGGACCTGCCTCCATAATTCAATCACCTCCCACTGGGTTCCTCCCATGACACGTGGGAATTGTGGGAGTTACAATTCAAGATGAGATTTGGGTGGGGACACAGCAAAACCATATCAGGCCATTAGTCCAGGAATGTAACTCTGCAATCTGGAAAAGGCAGGGAAGTGAATTTTCCCCAGGAAATTCCAGAGGGACCATGGCTCCATTGACATCTTACTTTTGGTCTGGTGAGAAGGATTTTGGACTTAAGACCTCCAGAAGTGTAAGAGGATTAGTGTGTGTTGTTTTCAGTCACCCAGATTGGAGTTCTCTGTCACAGAAGCCACAGGAAACTAATGGGCTTGTTCTGCTCGAGGGCAATGGTGGATGGGCAGGGGCTGGAGGTGGGGCAGCAGCTGCAGCTGGATCCATTTGCTTGGTTTATGTGTGATTTGGGGGCACGAATAGATGATGGCAGAATGGCATTGGCTGGAGATGTAACTGCTCTGTGACCATCCAATCCCTCTGAGTTGCTTGAAGAAAAAATATGCCAAGGTAGGTGGCACACCCAGCACAGAGACCCAGTATAGGCAGGCAACATATTTGACTTTTTCCTTTTTCTGAGAAGTGACCGATTTCCTTTCTTCTCAGCTCTCCTAATCCCGGCTCCCATCTCCCCCTCACTCACTGCCTCATCCCTCAGGTCAATGGGATGAAAGCCTTTCAGGAACTAACCCCACCCAGGGTGGTGTGCTCCCTCTTCTCTCAGCATCCAGGCAGCTCCTCATAACCCCCAGCCCCTTCCCCAGCTTGCTCTATTTGTCTACTGAGGCATGCCCCCTGCTTCTCTGTAACTCTATTATTGCAACACGGGAACGCATTTTAGGAATGCAGTTTGCAGGAGAGGCATTATTTAAGATGAAGTCTTTTGGTATTGGGCTGCATTTTCTAGCATCCATCTTCCAAAAGTCATTAGCTAACTGTGTGGGTCTGTGGCGAGGATGGGCTGCACCAGCTCTGGTTTCCATGAGCAATGACATCATTACGCCACCTGGGTGACTTCTTGTGACCTGCATCTCTGGGTGCATTTCCATTGTATCCAATTTGGAGTATGGGCAGACATGGAGGGTAGTTCTTGTGCCCCTGAGCTCTGCCCCAGAAAGTTTGGGATGTTTGTCTACTTGCTTTCCACCTGGCTTTAGAGCTGTGGGTGGGGGTCACCCAGGTGTCCCAGGGGGGGAACAAGGTCTAGCCAGGTAGACAGCAGGGTATGGTAGTCTAGGGACTCCATGCTTTCACCATTACCTGATTGCACTGGGTATTGGGTTTCAGAAAGATCACATTGCCTTTCTGAGTTTTGAGTTTGTTTATGTGTGATTCTTTCTGGAGAAATTTTTAAAAATGCAGAAAATGTGAGTGAATGTAGGTGAATGCAGAAACCTGCACCCAGTTGGTCAAAACCACTTAGGAATAAACTAAACCATCCACACTCACATCTCTCAAACCCTTCCTGACTACCTCAGCGTCTGGCGTAGGTTATGAGTCATGCTATTAATTTATTGATTAATTGCAACAATAAATTAATTAAATAATTAACCCTCCACCCAGCAGATGCCAGGCGCTAACTGCAGAGGTCACACAAAGTCTCTGTGTATCAGTGCTCCCAGGCTAGAGGGGAGGGGGCCATACACAGAGAAAAATCACCAGAAGATTGTTCCTTGTTACCAAGCATGTTGCCCTGTACCCAGGCCCTCACAAAGACTCTCATATGACTGGGACTCTCATGCTGTCTTTGTTTTGAATCACAAAGTGCTAAGACATGATCTCAGTCAATGCTGGTCTTGGATGCTCCCAGAAGGTGTCTCTACAGACACCAGTCAGATAGATATATACATGTACAAAAGAAAGCTCATTATGGCTCATGGATTATGAAGGCTAAGAAGTCCCACTATCTGCTGTCTATAAGCTGGAGACCCAGGAAAGTCAGCAATACATTTTAGTCTGAGTCCAAAGGCCTGAGAAACAGGGGAGGTGATGATGGAAATCCCAGACCAAGGACAACAAAAGATGAGATGAGATGTCCCAGCTCAAGTACTCAGGACAAAAAACGGGGGCCAGGTAAATTCCTCCTTCCTCCTTCGGGGCTAGATCATGACCACCCATGTTGGGGAGGACCATTTGCTTTATTGAATCCACCAATTCAAATGCCCATCTCTTTCAGAAATACTGTTGCAGACACCCCCAAAAATGATGTTCTATCTGGGCACCCCATGGTCCAGTCCTGTTGACATATTGAGTTCATCATCACACTAAAAATGTGATTCCTGATGGTCCCTTGGGCCACATGCTATCAGCTTGACCCGGGGGAGCTGGAGACTGAGTAACTAAGGCCAGGCACGTGGGCACTGCATGCCTATGTGACCAACCCCCCCAAAAAACCTTGAATGCCAAGGCTCAGGTGAGCTGCCCTGATTGACCACACTTCCTATTTGTTGTCACACATCATTACTGGGAGAATTAAGCGCTATCTTGCGATTCCACTATGAGAGAACAATTAGAAACCCATGACTGGTTTCCTCTAGGCCCTGCCTTATGCACATTTTCTCTTGACTGACTTGACCTGTACTCTTTCACTGTAATAAACCATAACCATTAGTATCATGGCTTCATTTTAGGTTCAAGGGTACATGTGCAGGTTTGTTATTAAGGTAAACTTGCGTCATGGGGCTTTGTTGTACAGATTATTTTATCACCCAGGTACTAAGCCTAGTACCCAATGGTTATTTTTCCTGATTCTTTCTCTCCCCTGACCCCCAAGCAGGCCCCATTGTCTGTTGTTCCCCCCTATGCGTCCATGTGCTCTCATCATTTAGCTCCCACTTACAAGTGAGAACATGTGGTATTTGGTTTTCTGTTCCTGCATTAGTTTGCTAAGGAAAATGACCTCCTGCTCCATCCATGTTCCTGCAAAGAACATGATCTCGTTCATTTTTAGTATAATGACTTCTTAAACTTCTGTGAGTCCTTCTAGTGAATCACTGCACCCAAGGGTGGTCTTGGGGACCCTCGGCCTAAAGGAGAATACTGCAGAAGTATTTCTCTTCTGGTTACCCTATGCATAACTGGGTAAATGAGAAGCAGACTGGCCTCTGGGGGAAGCCTAGCTTTCCAGTTGAGGGAAGAAGGGCATAGCTTAGAGAACGGCTGCAGAAGCAGAGGAAAGCCCAGTGTAACCAGGGGCTCCGTCCACTGAGACCCTTTTCTGCCCCCAGCTGCCCTGTGCTGCCGCCTCTGTTCCCAGACAAGCCCCGGATTTCCCACACGGCTCAGTGCTTTGTGACCATCATTCTTGGAAGTCTTCTTCTGTCTCTTCTTTGGCCAAAGAATTTCTGCTCATCCTTTAAGATATAGCCCTAATATTTCACTGTCTCTCTGACCCACAAACCCACAGAAAGATAGTTTGCATTTAGCTCTATGACAGCGTGTTCTGTTGCTATCATGTGTCTTAAAGAGTGGGCTCAGGTGCCTTGCTCATCCTTGTGACACCACTATCTAGACTACTCTACTACTGTAGAGACTTTAATTCCTGTGTTTTTGGCAAAAGGATCCCAGAATTCTTCAAACAATTTTCTTTACTTATCTTTTCAAGAACATATCAATGAACGATCTTGGTTTTTATGTTTTAATCATCAAAAACCAATGTATGAACATAACAGAGGAAATATTAAGCAGCAAGTTAAGAGCTTAGATTCAAAAAACTCAAGATTTAACTAGGTCTGTAAATTGCCAAATGACTGTGTTGGTCTTTTTTCCCCACATTGACTGTTAGCTTCTGTAGGAGATTTGGGTTAGGTCAGGGGTGAGAGCTCTATGACACATAAGTCACTATTCCTATCCCGTGCTCATGGCAGACATGGCTAATCAATCATGATACTCATTCTCACATCTTTCTAAGCAGGTGGAACACGTTTGGTGTGGAAATGAAACCTACTGACTAGCCTATGGTTAGATGATCCCTAAGGTTTTCACATCCTATTTTTTGATCCAGATTGCATTTTTTTTTTTTTTTTTTTTTGTCTGAGTCCAGCAGTGTTGTCAGAGATGGACGGGAAGTGGCTAGCATGGGCTCTGTTGAAGTCAGTTCATGGCCATTCAGCCAAGAATTCTGCCAGAAATTCTTCATGGTTACACCAAGTGGTCAAAAAGTTGAGCTATATTCTATGTAGTCATTACTGGGCAGATTATCAGGCAATGAATTAAGTCACCTGTATAGGAGAAATTCCATAGAAAGGGCCTGTGGTGGGCTCATTTGAGTCTCCCCACATCCGTATGTTGAAGTCTTAACCCCCAGGATCTCAGAATGTGACCGTATTTGGAGATAGGGTCCGTGAAGAAGGAATTAAGGTAAAATGAGTTCACACGGTCAGGCCCTAATCCAATCTGACCAATTTCCTCATAAGAGGAGATGAGAACACAGACACACGCAGAGGAATGATGATGTGAGGACACGGGGAAGAGATGGCATCTGTAAGCCAAGGAGAGGCCTCGGCGAGAACCAGTGTGCCCACACTTTGATCTCTGACTTTCAGTCACCATAACCATGAGAGCACACGTTTCCTTTGTTTAAGCCCCTGTCTGTGTTCCTTTGGTTACCAGCCCCAGTAAACAAATGCAGGGCTCTTCCAAAGGAGACACAAAAAGGAAGGAGAAGAGCTCTTCTTCTTCATCCTGCACCTGCTACCCTGCCGATTGTTGTCTATGTTGGCAAAGTAAAGGCCAAGTTGTCAAACACCAAAGAGTCTTCAGAAAGTGTTAGTAGACCAAAGGCCTGATCTAGAAGGACAAAAACATTTCTTTATGGCTCCCAGGCCATTGTTTCTGTCAACCATGGAGTTTTATCTCCATTGCCTCCACCTCTGTTCGATGAACCTGCTACTACTTTGCAGAACCTTCTGCCTCCAGAACTTCTCTCCTTGTGTCTCTCACTGGAGCGAAATAAATTCGACCAAGTCATTAGCATTTGATTTTTGATGAATTTTTCTCTCACTGCTCTCAGTAAAATTAGATTTTAAAAAGAAGAGCTAAAAAAAAGAAGAAGGTGGTCCCAAAGGGAAGCACCCCTTAACTGTGGTGTTTCAGTCCCCAAAAAGGGCAGAGGGGCAAAGAACTGGGGTAGCACCTTTCAACTGCTACCCAGGAAAGTTCCGTCTTTGACCCAAGGGTCAGACTGTGCATCTGTCCATTTGGTCCTGGTGGCCAAAGGATGGGATGGAAATCTGGGCTTTTTTTTTTTTTTTTTGTCCATCCAGAATGTGTGGGTGGCAAAAGTAATAACCTCAAAGATCCATCTTATGAAAAGCAAAGGGCTACTACCCCCTTTCAAAGGATCCTTACCTGGACGGAAATCTGATGCACCTTGCATATCGGTGGAGATGGGTTCCCCTTGGTGGGTCTCTGCAGAATCTCAGAGCCTCCCAACTCCACTCTTCTTGCCTTTGCTACAGGCCCTGTGGTTTAGGGCTTCCTCCCACAGCAGCCAGGAAAGGGAGTTCTTGGGCTTAGGTTCTGACAAGGAGACAAACGGATCTGAGGGCACAACCCCAGGGATTCCTACAGTTTCTTTGGGAGGGTCAAGATTTTCTTCTGCAGAACCGGGAGGCCATGCCTCAAGCCTGCTCCTACCATTTATTCACCACCACCCCATCAGGTGATGTGCCTGCTGGCCCACTTGCTTTTCAGCTAGGAAGGGGTGGTGACATCAGCTCTTGGCTGGGCTTCGGGCGGCAGGGACAATCTGGCACTGGCCACCATCACTGCATAATCATATTGCTATCGATTATGATTGCACAATCATAACGATATTGATTATGATTAGCATCATACCGGGTCTCAGAACAGCAGAGGTCAGGCTTGCAGGTGTGTGCACGTGAGTGTGCACCTGAGTGTGCACGCACGTGTGCATTTAGGGGAGCAAGCACTTAACGCAGGCTTTGTGACTTACCTCACCCTTACTGCTCTGGCCTCAGAGCTCCAGCATCCTCCACAGAGCTGCTTTCCTTTTTTTAGCCTCTGCTTGCAAGGAGGGATAGAACAGTGAAATGGAAGCAGCGCACAAACCAGGAGAAGGCGGCTTTCACTGCTCGCACAAAGCAGTGACTTATCCCACCTTAGAGGCACGTCTGCGGCTGGTATACACTCAGTCTCCTCCTGCTCGTGTCTGGAAATCACGCACACAGCTCTTGGAGCCTTCCAGAACCAGGGGAGCTATCCTCAGAGAAATTCAGGAAAGCATTTTGTCTTAAGAAGAAATAACCAAGCCACCTTGCAAGGCTCATCATTGTAGACAGAGCAAGCAAGCTTCTCATCACCTTTGTTTCCATTCAGCTGGAAAAATCACTGTTGGTTCAGCTCTAAGCTTTGGTGTGTGTGTGTTTCTTTCCCAGAAAAGTCGCCACAAGATGCAATTTAACTTGTAATTTTATTTGCTGTGGAGTAGCTTAAGCAACGATTGTATTTGATGTGCAGTTGAAATACATAAAGAGATAAATGGCTTAATTTGAATCAATATTAATTCTGTGCAATTTACTTTTAACTTCACTTCTCAGCAGAGGAAATTATGCTGCTCAGGAGTCATTTGAAAACTTTTTTCCTGCTCAGAAAACTGAGCTAAACTGGCATAACTGTTTCAACACAATGAGACAAACGCTGTGCATGTGTAAGAGGTCAGATGACAAGAAACTTCAACTATCCTTGGCACAGACACTCCAGGTCAGCTCCGGGAGCCCCTCCACCTCATCCCCCTGCAATGCTACTGAGACCATTCACAGAAGAAACAGGGGTTGGGAAATTGGGGCAAAAAGAGGAGTCAGGCACGCTGTTGGCACACGTGATGGAAACGGGCTCTGAGTCAGCTTCCCAGCTCCTGCATGACAAGCCCCACAGACTTGGGACCTTCAACAACAGAAATTTGTTTTCTCACAGCTCTGGAGGCTGGCAGCCTGAGGTCCTCCTGAGACCTCTCTCTTTGACTCACAGATGCCATCTTCTCCCTGTGTCCTCACATGGTCATCCACCTGTATGTGTCTGTGTTCTAATCTCTTCTCAGGAGGACATCAGTCAGATCAAATTAGGGCCCCACCTTGATGACCTCATTTTAACTTAATTACCTCTTTAATGACCCCTATCTCCAGATAAAGTCACATTCTGAGCTCCAAGGGGTTAGAATGTAAACACGAATGTTGCAGGGACACAATTCCGCCCAAACAGGCTTCTTTCCAGGAGAGAGGGGATTGGCTTGGGGCTCAACGTCACTCCTGTTTACAAAAACTTTACCTGAACAGGGGGTGGAACTGGGCACAGATCCTAGATCTGACCTCTGAGCATGCCATCCCCATGCGCTGACTCCATCCAGCAGAAGGGATGAGAGCACGTGACAGTGGTGACCTTGTGGGGGTTGGCAGCTGCAGAGGTGCTGTGTTCCCTGCATGCTTCTTGGATTCAGCTTTCACAAGACCTCGGCGAGGTGGGCATGGTGATGATGTGCACTTCACAGTTAAGAAGAAGTGATTTTTCAGGAAGTCACCTGCCTTGTGGCCCTGCCCACTGCTTTAGAGTAAGTTTTTTTTTTTTTTTTTTTTGAGAGGGAGTTTTGCTCTTGTTGCCCAGGCTGGAGTACAGTGATGCCATCTCGGCTCACTGCAACCTCTGCCTCCTGGGTTCAAGCGATTCTCCTGCCTCAGCCTCCTGAGTAGCTGAGATTACAAGCATGCACCACCATGCCAGGCTAATTTTGTATTTTTAGTACAGATGGGGTTTCACCATGTTGGTCAGGCTGGTCTCAAACTCTTGATGGCAGGTGATCCGCCCGCCTTGGCTTCCCAAAGTGCTAGAATTACAGGCGTGAGCCACCAGGCCTAGCCAGGATTTTTTTTTTTTTTGATAAAGAATAAGAGTGTTTGAGTTAGGATTCTCCAGAGAAACAGGATCAATAGGATATATACCTATATTTATATATGAGAGAATTTGTTATGGGAACAGTAAATGACTACATGATTATGGAAGCCAAGAAGTCCCACAAACTGCTGCCTGCAAACGGGAGACCCGGGAGAGCTGGGGGTGTCATTCAGTCTGACTTTGAAGGGCTGAAGACCAGGGGCTTGATGTATAGGTCCAGGTCTGAGTCCCAAAGCCAGACAACCAGGTGCATGGATGTCCAAGGACAGAAGACGGACGTCCCAGCTTCAGAAGACAGAGGATGAATCCACTCTCCCTCTGCTTTTTTGTCCTATCAGGGACCTCATGGGATTGAGCGATGCCCTCCCACAGAGTGAAGGCAGACCTTCCTTCCTCAGTCCACAAATTCAGATGCTAGTCTCTTCCAGAAGCCCTCACAGACACACCCAGGAATCACGCTTCACCAGCCACCTGGGCATCCCTTAGCACAACCAAGTTGACGCATAAAGTGAACTATCAAAGGGTGGGTCTCTGTTCTGGTTGAGACACCTCATTTATTGTTTTGGGTTTTATCTGTTAACTTCAAGCGTTCTGTGTAGCACAAAAACACAGTATTCAAATTATCAAACGGAAAGGAAAAGCTTGTGTAGCCAGAAGCTCAAATTGCCGCAGGGGTCCCAGGGGAGAAGGAATGGTTTTGTGGAAGCCACAGACGGATGCATTTCCTCTGGGGCTTTACTGTGAAGGCCCACATAGCAGGAGATAGCGAGACACTCTGAAAAGACTTGGAAATCTTGGAAATACGGGGTCCTCTGTGCCTGAGGAACCACTCCATGTCCAGGAAATGTGTGGAATGTCAGTGGCCAGGGAGTTGTTTACTGCCCCAATTTTCAACCCAATGGCGAGAAGACGGGGTGACCTTTTAAAATGTAAATGAAATTGTGTTGTTCCAGCAGCTTTTGCTCATCACAAAGCTAGTTCCTGGCCATGACTCATGAGGGTTGGAATCGGCTTGGACTCCAACATCTTGTCTGTCTCGGGTTCCCACAGTGATGTCACCAGCACCTGGAACAGTGCCTGGCACGGGACAGGCCATCGTTCATAGCTGCGGACTGACCGACGGGGCACACAGAAGGAGCCACACGGGCATGGGTGCCCCAGGTACAGGGACACTGATGGGGAGGAGGGTGAGTGAGAGAATACTTGCCAGCCAGGCCTAGGAGAGGCATTATTTTCCCTCTAGGAAATATATTCTGATTTTCATTACATAGGTGAGTGGGAAAATACGATTTTTAAATACAGATGCTCAGTTTACAGCCGACGTTATTGGAATATATCTGTTCAGTAAATTAATTTGCATCACATCGCATTTTAGTGGCTGAATATGATTTCTGAGAATACTTAGAATTTCATGGGCAGTCTCGTATCTCCTTATATATATAATTTTTTTTTTTGATAGGGGAAGATAGTTCTAATCAAATCCTGCCATTGCACAGATAAAAACATTTTTTAATTGGACTTCATGAGCCATCATGAAACGGTTGGAATGGGACTTGACTGGAGATTTGGGGGGAGTTTGAGGTCAGTGGATGTCTCACCCAGGTTGATTTGTTCAATTCTAATTGGCACCAGGAGAATTACAACCCTCAAAGAGTGTGATCAGAGGAGATAAACCATTTTACCCTAATACTTTATGCTGAAAGTTGATGGCGCAACATTTAAGCTTCCCGAAGCCTAACAACTCATTTGCAATAAATTCTAGAAGGAGAAAATAATGGCTCTGGAATGTCATCTCATTCCAGCCTTGCATTATTTTCTTACTCTTCCCGAAATGTGGTTGTTTGGAAACGTGCCCGCAGGAAGCGGTGGTAGGCAGACATCTCCCGGAGACTGGAGGAATCCAGCACCCTGGCTTCTAACTACGAACTAACTTTTCTCCAACAACGGATTAGTCTCCTGGGGACCCATTGATGCCCCATACCTGTTTGTGGGCACATTCCTTCCTTTAATTGCCATGACCAAGACATGTGGGGAACTTAAAGAATTTACTGTCGTTTGGAGCCAAATGATGTGGACGCTTCACAGCCAGAGTCCTCTTCATTGGCAGGCGACTCGCAGATAATGGGCTTTCTAAAGTATGCCAGGCAATTGGTATTTTCACACTTTTCCCAATGTAATTTCAAAATTAAATTAGGCCGGATGTATACAGGAAAGTGGTGGATGGCATTCAACATGGACTCCAGCCAGCCTTCCTCTCAGTCCACGTAGAAGAAAGAGAAAACTAATTAACTCTCCTCAGGCCCAAGATTGGGTCTGTGTGTGTGGATCTACCCACCACCTCTTGGCTTTGAACCTTCCCCGTGCTTCTCAAGGGCAGGATCAACACCTGCAGGTCTGAGCGTGAATCCATTCTCTCCTGGGAGGGATTATTTGCAAGGAGAGAAGGAATAGATTAATCTAGGGCAAGTAGACAGCCGTATGGATTCAACTGAGTTTCTGCCATATCCCTACTACAGCCCCCAGCCTTGGGGGTGAGCCTGGGAGTCATTGACAGCTGCACTAGGCTTTGGTCTTGCTCTGTTAGCTAAGACTTCATCTTTACCATAAGACGGTGTTCCCCCAAAGTCCCCAAGCTCTGCCTCCCTGAGTGAGCCCCACCCACCTCATGTCTCAGGCTGCTGTGCACCCAGTAGGGCCTTTGTGCAGCCGCATCATTCCACAAACAGCCTTGAGGCTCTTACTCTGCTCAGAGGTGTGCTAAGCTCAGCGGCGCAAACATTTCCCATCAGAAAGTCTGGTACAGGGGGCTTACCGCTAGCAAGCAGAATGCAGAGAGCCTTTGTGTTTCTCCTTATGAAATTTCTTCCTTTAACCTGTCAAAGAGTTAACATTACTTTTTTTCAACTAAAATTCACAAAACATACAATTCACCATTTTAACCATTTAAAAGTGCACACTTCAGGCTAGGTCTGGTGGCTTATGCCTGTAATCCTAGTACTTTGAGAGGCTGAGGCGGGCAGATCACTTGAAGTCAGGAGTTCGAGACTAGCCTGGCCAACTTGGTGAAACCTCGTCTCCACTAAAAACACACACACACAGACACACACACATAAATATATATATATACACACACACACATATATACACATATATATATGTTAGCTGGGTGTGGTGGCTGGGTGTGATGGCAGGTGCCTGTGGTCATGGCTATTTGCGAGGCTGAGGTGGGAGAATCACTTGAACCTGGGAGGCAGAGGTTAGAGTGAGCCAAGATCATGCCACTGCACTCCAGCCTGGGAGACAGAGCGAGACTCCATCTCAAAAAACAAACAAAGAAACCTGTAATCTCACTACTTTGGGAGGCCAAGGTGGGCAAATCACGAGGTCAAGAGTTTGAGACCAGCCTGGCCAACATGGTGAAACCCCATCTCTAGTAAAAATACGAAAAATTAGCTGGGTGTGGTGTCAGGCTCCTGTAATCGCCAGCTACTAGGGAGGCTGAAGCAGGAGAATCTCTTGAACCTGGGAGGCAGAGCTTGCAGTGAGCCGAGATCACACCACTGCACTCCAGCCTGGGTGACAGAGTGAGACTCCATCTCAAAAAACAAAAAGAAAGGAAAAAGTGCACAATTCAGTGGTTTGTAGCACATTCATAACAAGGTTGTGCCATCATCATCACAATCGAATTGTAGAATATTTCCATCACCCCAAGAAGAAGCCCTTTATCAGTGACTTTCCCTAACCCTTTTCCCCAGGCCCCGCAATCACTAGTATTTCTCTCTTTATGGATTTGCCTATTCCATTCATTGGTACAAAGGGAATCATGTGCGATCTCAGCATCACCTCTGCAAGGTTCCTCCCTGTGGCAGCGTGCATCCGTGCTTCTCTCCTTCTCTGGCTGGGCCACTTTCCACTGTGTGTCTGGACCACGTCATGCGTATCTATGTATCCACAGATGGGCATCCACAGTATTTCCACTTCTTGGCTCTTGTGAATAGTACTGCTGTGAACATTTGTATCAAGTTTTTTTTTGTGGCGACACACGTTCATGCCTCTAGGGTCTGCACCTTGGGAGTGGAACTGCAGGTTCCTATGGCAATTCTATGCTGGACCTTTTGAAGAACTGCAAACTGTTTTCAAAGCAGCTGCACCATTTTACCTTCCTATCAGCAGTGGAGGAGGATTCCAGTTGCTCCACATCCTTACCAACACTGGCTACTTTCTGACTTTTAAAACATCATGATTACAGCCATGTGGGTGAGACAGCAACCCTTTCTAAGTGGGGGATGCCCTTCCCTGCTCTGCGATCCCCTCACACTTGGTCTGTGGTGCCTCCCTGACTCTCTGGACTTGGCATGGAGAAGGGCCGGAGGAAGAAATGGGTTGAGGCAGCAGGGGAGCCACTCTTTGGCTGGCAATGGCTTTGCTCTGGGGGAGCAGCCGGGCAGCGAGCTCACAACTCCTCAGGGGCAGGTCACTCTGTCCTTGTGTGTCCTCACCACCCACTGTGCAGAAGAACACAGGCAGGCACTGTGACCGCTTGTCCAATGTGTCCCAGGGATGAAGAATGAAGGAGGATGTGGGTGGCCTGATGCTCTTGGGGGACTGAAGTTCAAAGCCACTGGTGACGTGGGGATGATGGATCGTGTTCTAAGAAGAAGCAGGTCTCCTGTCTCCAGGCTGCATATGGGACAGACCCTCAGCAAAGCCTTTGCAGAGGCGGAGGCAGAGGTAGCTGTTGCCACTCTTCAAGGAGAATTGAGGCTGACAAGGAAGGAAAGTGGAAGGGTCCATTTCTCAAATCCAGATGCCCGACGAAATGGAAGGAAAACACCTGCCAGCCAGGAAGACAGTCCCGAGGTCACACCAGGAGCCCCCGGCACGGTCATGCAGGGCCATGGAAGGAAAGACGCTAATTCCAACCTAACTCTTCACCTCCATCATTTAATCTTCCAATGCTGCCTAGAGGCCCACAGGAGGTGTTACTCCCATTCTATAGGGAGGCAGCTGGAACTGGAGTGGTGGAGAGGCTTGCCTAGGTGTGGAGCCTCCCTCAGCAGGCCTGGGCGTGGAGCTCAGAGGGGAAGATACTGGCACACATGGCTGTGTCCAGAGTCACTCAGCAGCCCAGAACCGGGCCCCGGGAGGTAGAGAGGAGGGCGGAACCTTCCTCCCAGCTTGGCGTTATGAGCTTCACGTTGCTGACTTGGAGGAGCAGCTGAGGTTCTTGCAGCCACTGCTGAAGCCAGGGAAGGGCCTGGTCCCTGACTTTGCTAATCGTGCTAAGCTGTGGGCGACTGGGAAAGTGTGCTCCTGGAGAGAACAGAGGGGCCATTCTGCTTTCCTGCTACTGCCAGCTAGTGGGGAACGGTGCCTGCACACACACCATGCTGCACGCCTGCCCTCCAAATCAGGACCTGCCCAGCTGGGTTCTTTCCAGAGGCTAATTCCAATTGCCCTGTGGACAGAGGTGAAGCTGAAGTGGTGCTGCACTGGGTGCAACCTGGATTTGCTACAGCTGCTCTTGCAATAGAACTGTTCATCATGGTTGTACTTGCCGGCACTGGACCGCAGCTCGAAGGCATTCGGGCCCCCATTCTGTTCATTTTTAGTGCCCGTCTAGCATCTCAGTATGCAGCACGTAGTAGACAACTTACAGGTGTGTGCATCATTGACACCATTGAACAGATTCGAAGGATGCCTCTGGTGTTACCGAGGCGTCTAACACTCAGAAATCAAGGCAGCAGGGATGGAAGGGACCCTGCTTTCAGATAACCAGGCTGGTGGTCCGCAGCTTCTTGTTTTTTAGTCTGTAGTCTCTGAATTGCATTCCTGTTCCCAGGACTCTCGCTACACACTTGTTTTTTTCTTTTAACGATGATATCGGTGCTGTAATACGGTCCCACTGCTGCTTCGCTTCTCCAGCAATGGGCTGTTGAACAGCTATTCTGTTATGTATTAAACACAGCTCTTATATTTAAAAAAAAAATGGCTAAGGGCTTTGAACATTGACTTCTACCCTCAGGCTAGAGGTGTTTCTGTTGGGAAATGGGAGTAGAATAAGGGATGCTTTATCTGTTTTGCATTTGCCTTAAAAAATAAAACTTGCACCCAATACTTGACAGCCCATTCATTACACCCGCTGCGCCCTTTACTAGGTTGATGTACAACGTGGAGAAAGGCTCTGTGCTCTGCCCTGCATTCCCCTTCTCCGGAAAGGCTGTGGGGAGGACAGTGCTTGGAATCCTAATGGCGCTGGCATGGCTGCCCGGGGGAAACACAGCTGTGCAATGGGCAGGTCCCCTGGAAAAGCTCCAGCTGCAGGACCTTGAGCAAGGTGCCTAATTCC
Source organism: Macaca thibetana thibetana (assembly GCF_024542745.1). Classification (NCBI taxonomy): domain Eukaryota; kingdom Metazoa; phylum Chordata; class Mammalia; order Primates; family Cercopithecidae; genus Macaca; species Macaca thibetana. The sequence goes on from NC_065578.1 coordinate 4,028,898, forward strand.
TTCCCAGGCTTCTGTGGGTCACATACAACATGGGGAGTGTGCTTGTCCCAGCCCTGGAAGGCTGCTGTGCAGATGCCATGAGGCCATGTTCATAAAAGCACCCTGCACAGAGCCACCCATGTTTCTAGCTGTTGTCAATATTATTATTTCTAACCTTTATTTCAAGGCCCTCAGGTGGACCTAAGAGGCCAATGCAATCAAGGTTTTGAGCTACTCCAGAGGTATGGAGCAGAAGAGGTGGGAGCTGGCCATGCCTAGAGAAAGGTTGTAGACTCATTAAAACGAGCTGGTGTGAAGCTCACAGAAGCTCCCCTGGCCCCTGGCCCAGTTAAGCAGAAATGCTGTTTATTAAGGGAGTGGTGATTATGTGGATTCTACTGTATTAATAACAATAAATCTGAGTAATGTCTTGTGCGTAGCCTCCTTCCAAAGCCCAATGCTATCGCAAAGTTGATGCATTAATTATGCACAGCCTTCATGCACAGGAACCAGAGAGTTCCTCACCAGCAAATTTCTTCCACCTTAGCTAGGAAGTGACACATCTAGCAGTGTGGTCAGCTAAGGACAGAAAGGGAACAAGGAATTCTCTTTCCGATGACATTTAAAGGTAGGTTTGGATCAACTTATTATGGAAATGAACAGCAGAGGGAAGGAAGGAGGGAGGGAGGGAGAGCAAAGGAGAACTTATTCCTTTCAAAAGCATCGGCTGCCTTTTCACTTCCCTTCCAACCACATTTCCATCAAACCCAAAAGGTACAGCGATGGAGTCGTGTTTTGAATCAAACATGCCTTATGGGAGACGCTGATTTGCTCATTTATTAGATTTACATTTACATAAAGAACATTTCTCTCAAAAAAAGCAGAGCTGTTGTCTATTAAACACACACACACACTAAAAAAATGCCAGCAAGTTTAGCTGTTAAAAATACAGGAAGGCCAGGCCGCATCCTATTGTTTTTTGTTTTGTTTTGTTTTTTGTTTTTAAAAGGAGTTTCGCTCTTGTTGCCCAGACTGGAGTGCAGTGGTGCGATGCGATCTCAGCTCACCGCAACCTCCGCCTCGCAGGTGAGGCAGAGCCACCGTGCCCAGCCTGCATCCTACTCTTATAAGAGAGAAACTACCTAGGAAAAGGGTTCAGCCCAGAGACTGGAGGCCTGTCCAGTGTGGAGAATTCAGCAAACAGTCCTGGCAGGTGCCACGTCCACCAGGGCACTTTCTCATGGCTAAACCAGCAAAGGAGAAATCCCAGAATACGGCTTAGCAGCTCACATCAGTCCCTGAAGTGGACTGTTCTGGAAAGAGTGACCCCAGAAAAGAGAGAGAAGTCAAAGAAGCAAAGGCTAGTTTTAGGACTGTCAGAGAACTTGGGGCCGGCAGATCTGCAGGGCGCAGCCTCTTGGCTGGGGAAGTGTGGGTGCAGGTTCATGTCTTCATGATTATTTCCCTTTCCTCCCTCTTTTCCTCCTCTCTGTCCTTCTTTCCCTCTCTCCCTCTTTTCCTCCCTCCTTTTTATATAATAATTAACATTTTGTCTATTTCATTGTTGAGGAGGTTAAGTGACTGTTCAAAGCCACACTAGTAGTAGTGAAATCGGATTTGAATCCAGACCACCCTGACTCCCAAGTCTGAATTCTTAGGCACCCCAAATCAGAACTTGTTGTATCCCTAATTTCTGCTGGTATCTTTAGGGACTGTCCTGTTGAAATGGCGATGCCATCCGCATCTGCTGGGGATCTTCTACCCACTCTCCAGTCCTGCAGGTCACCCCTCTCAATCCTCCTCCAGAGGAAGCTGGCTTCGCTGCCACTTCCACTAGGCACATTCTGGCAAAAGAGGTACTTTATCCCCGAGTTACACTGGAATTCAGGGCAGGAAGTATGCACTGGGTTCAGAGCCTCCAAGGAGTGGGACAAGGCAGCCTTCTGCAGGCAGGGTGTGTGCAGTGGGCTTGCAAACACAAGGACTCTGAGCAGCAGTGAAAGGCACCAGCACCCCAAAGTCCCAGGACAGATCCCTGGGTGTCCTCCTGAGCCCTCCCCTTTCCTTCCCTCTCCAATCACTAACCCTAGTTTCACCCTCCTAAACAGCTCTTATCCTCTCTCTCTGACTGGAACTGCCACCCCAGGCCTGGTCACCCCAGTCACCACCCTCTCTCTGACCCTGTGATGTCAATGCCATGCCCTCCCTCCTCCATTGCTCCAGTCCAGGCCACTCTACAGGGAACCCCCCAGCCACTGTCAAACTGCAGCCACAACCTGTGTTTCATGCCCCATCCCATAGAACACAGAGTCCTCCGCATGACATCAGTGTGTCCGCGCCTGGACATCAGTGTCCTTTCATGGATGTCAGTGTCCTCATCTGGATGTCAGTGTCCTCTTTGGATGTCAGTGTCTTCACGTAGATGTTAATGTTCTCCATATGATGTCAGTGTCCTCCATATGACATCAATATCTTCCATATGATGTCAGTATCCTCTGTATGATGTCAGTGTCCTCCATATAATGTCAATATCCTCCATATGACATCAACATCCTCCATATGACATCAATATACTCCACATGATGTCAGTGTCCTCCATATGATGTCAATGTCCTCCATATGATGTCAGTGTCCTCCAATGATGTCAATATCCTCCATATGATGTCAGTGTCCTCCATATGATGCCAGTGTCCTCCATATGATGTCAATATCCTCTGTATGACATCAACATCCTCCATATGATATCAATATCCTCCATATGACACCAGTGTCTTCCATATGATGTCAATATACTCCGTATGATGTCAATATCCTACGTAAGATATCAGTGTCCTCTGTATGATGTCAGTGTCCTCTGTATGATGTCTGTGTCCTCCATAAGATGTCAGTATCCTCTGTATGATGTCAATATCCTCCATATGATGTCAATATCCTTCATATGATGACAGTGTCCTCTGTATGATGTCAGTGTCCTCTGTATGTCTGTGTCCTCCATAAGATGTCAGTATCCTCTGCATGATGCCAATATCCTCCATATGACATCAATATCCTCCATATGATATCAATATCCTCCATATGATGTCAGTGCCCTCCATATGATGTCAATATCCTCCATACGATGTCAGTGTCCTCCATATGACATCAATATCCTCCATATGATGTCAGTGTCCTCCATATGATGTCAATATCCTCCATATGACATCAATGTCCTCCTTATGACATCAATATCCTCCACATGATGTCAATATCCTCTGTATGATGTCAGTATCCTCCATATGATGCCAGCATCCTTCATATGATGTCAGTGTCGTTCTGTGAGCATCAGTGTCCTTTGTATGACATCAGTGTTCTCCCATGAATGTCACTCTCTTCCTATAGATGTCAGTGTCCTCTCCAAAAGACAACCAGAAGCTGTTCATGGGATAACGTGGGGAAGAACCTTCCAGAAACAGGCAACATCATGTGCTAAGGTCCTGGGTCAGAGGATGCTACACTTGTCAAGATCACAGGGTGGCCAGTGGCGGTGAGGCCTGGAAAGCCGGGGCGGCCAGCAGTAGGAAATGAGGTTGAGCAGGGAGGAAATACATCATGGTTGCCAGCAAGGAGGGTGGACACCTTGCCCAGATGGGGTAGGGGTGGGTGCTAACTGTGGTTGAAGGTGAAGAGGAGGAAGAAAGCTGGGAGGGGATGATGAAGATACCAGGATAAAAGTTTGCTGCAGACTCCAAAGAAAGAAATCTCTGGAAAGGCAATTAGGAATTGCATAGCTTCTCGGTAAACCGGTGATGATCCCTCCTTTACAAAGCAATCGCTCATAAAATTAAGGTCTAAAGGAAAGAAAGGGCAGGAGAGAGATGGAATACAGATTGGGTTTTAGGAGGAGAAACTTTGCAATTCTGGTGTGTGAGAGGCCCAGCAGAGCCCGGGATTTGGCTAGGAGGTGGCTGTAGATCACATTAGTAGAATATTTATGACTCTGTCCTCTCTCCCATCCCATACTAAATTCCTCACATTTAGCTCCACCTCATGCTCCAAGACGGACTTTCATTACCTCCATGCAGGTAATGCATAGCAACCCAGTGCTTCAATATTAGCGAATCTGCATGTGCAGGTAACAAGTCAGCCAGCTACCCGGCATCTCTCTATTGATGTTTGACATGGAGAGAATTGCTTAGCTATGACCAGGCTGTCCCCAGCCTTAAGTATCCAAAGCCAGAAGAAAGGGGGCCAGTGGGGGAACAGGTGGATGCTGCCCGAGCAGGGGATGCTGTTTTCTGCCCAGCGGGTACCATGCCCTGGGAGGCACATTACATGTCCACATAGCAGAAATCCCCACGCGTGACCCTCAGAGCTCACTCCCAGTCCTTGCGTTTCTTTAAACAGACTTGTGAGAGCCATGCCCCACCTCACCCTGCACAGAGGCCCTGCGGTCCTCCCTTCTGTACAATTTCTCTCTCGAGGAAGACTGGAGGGGCCCCAGGAATATGAAAAGATTCTCATATTAAAAATATGAAAAGATTCTCATATTAAAAATCACTCTCCTACTGGTGCCTAGAATTCCACCATCAGCCGTCTGGCTTTCAGAAAGGTGTTCTCTCTCAACCACAAGAACTCCTTGAAGGGGTTATCTGTGAAGACCCCAGTGCCTGCGGGTGAGTGATTTCATCCACTCAGAAGAGGTACCCGCTGAGCAGCAGGAGAAAACGGCCTTGGAAAGTGGCACCTGAAGGTCATCTTTATCAAACTGACCATTCTTCCAAGGGCAAGTCCATGGATAATCTTTATCGAACAGACCATGCCCCCAAGGGCAAGTTCATGGATAATCCTAAGAAGTCAGATCCCAAAAAGACTTGTATAGGCTCCTGCTGCCAGCACCATTGCATGCTCCCAGCCCCCACAGTGCCTGGTCCACGTTGACCACACAGGGTTAGGATATACCCCTTTCACAGACGATGCAACTAGAAAGTGATGCAGCCTGGATTCAGGCTTGGGTGGGTCTGGCTCCAAAGTTCATGTAATTGTCAACTCCAACATGAGCATTTCCCTGGGGAGTCCATCATGGCTCCCAACAGCAACAGGGCACACTCAGCTTGATTCCAGGGACTCATGCCCCTGTCTTCTGGTCTTCAGGGTCACACTGCTACCTCCAAGACATGCTCCACAAATCCTGATCTGAGTGATTTCTGCACCCCGCGGCCCGCCCCCCCTCATCCCAGCCTTATCCTTCATCAGCATCCCATGAGCACCATATTTATTGACCAGGCAGGTATAACACATGCATCTGTTTATGCTCAGACTTGGAACAGTACTTAGGACACAGTCTGAAGGAGACATGGACCACACCGTCCATGGTACAATCCCCGCAGAACTGTGTTGTGCTCCCAACCTGCTGCCTTACAAAGCAGGAGGAGACTCCAGAAAACGAGGGAAGAATAAATATGGAAGCAACCACAAAACCCGCTAACGTGCAGCTTCACCCCTGCAAGGTAGACTGATGACTTACATCTGAAGCATTGAGTGGCCACCTTCACTTCCTGCATGTCTCTTATGTCCCAGCTACCAAGCAAAACACCTTCCAAATACCCATTGGCTTCTTCCAACAATCCTTGACATAGGAATTATTTGCCCAATTTGCCATAAGAGGAATCAGAGCATCCCAGTGGTTAAATGACTTGTCCAAGATCCCTGAGTGTGAGCCTGAGCCAGAGGTAACCTTTTTCACCCAGCTCCAAAGTAATTCACCCAAGTTCAGCCAGCTTAAATGTGGATGAGCAGAGACCTTTCTGGATGTTTGAACTTTGTCTCCTGCAGCCCTTCTACCCTGCACCACAGGTGACTGCCCCCTGGACACTCAGGCAGTAGCCCTTCCCCAAGAGGTCACCAAGCTCAATCTGCCCCAAGCACCCAGACCTGTCTCTGCCCTGGAACCCCTTCCCCATTTCATGGTGGCCCCATTGCTCATTGTGCTGTGTTCTTACTCCTCCTGCACAGGAAACGAAGACTCAGCTGAGCTTTGATTTGTGACTGGACCCGTTTCAGCACATGTTTCCAACTCAGATGTTTAATTTACTTCATTTATCCTAAATTCCATGTCTCTATCTCAGAGCCTAACAGTCTTCAGCTTGGACAATTGACATATCCAAATGAACTATTTGGACAGAGGCTTCCATCTGACCAAGTGTGGCCAAAACACTCAGCAAATGGAAAATGCAAACATATGGCAGACGGAGAAGGGGAGACGCACAGCCACATCATAGACCGATGACAAGCAGAGCACTTGCAGGGACACAGAAAGCTTACTGCCTTGTTCCCGGTGGAGGGCTTTTTGAACAGAGTAAAAACTGTCTCTGAGGATTCGGGTTCAAGTTAACTCCAGAACAAAGTAGTAGCACTCATTGTAAGAGTTAAAGAAAGAGGAAAGAAACACGAAGAGTGGCTTTAACAGTTAAAAACAGATTTATGTTGGAGAATAAACCTGAGAGGAGCTTCTGGCCAATGTCAGTTAGGAGCGTTTTCTCTTACAGACTAAGCATATTTAAGGGTTTAGGAAGGAGGGACCTTATTGCAGGTTCAGAAAGTTTTTATGTGAGGGAAAGTTAATTGTGGGGTTGGAATATCTCTGGTCAGAGGGGAGGCTATTTTGGGATTGGCATGTTTCTGGTTATGCTGACATTAGCCATTAGGCTGACGTTTTGGGGCTGGAATTAGGCATTTTTTTTTTTTTTAAATCAAGGGAAACTTAAAATGGTAGTGTTTGTCCAAAATGGTGATGCTCCTGCTCTGTCACTCATGAATGTTAAATCATAGTATTTATTTTTATGTAGACATTATAATTATTGTTGTTATTAAGCACAGCAGCATTAGTAGTATCCATAACAACAACAAAAAATGACCCTGAGCATAGTTTAGGTTGAAGGAAATACTGATTCCACCAAAATCTAAGCGGGAAATCTCGCATGCTGTGGAATCAGGCCCACGTGTGCACCAGGGTCTCCCTCTGGCTGCTGATTTCTGTGGGTTCAGAAACTGAGGGAGGAGCAGTAATGAATGAGTCTGAAGAATGACTTCAGAATCTAAATGTGGTGTTGCAGGGGAGGGTGCCTCCTTCAGAGTGTCATGCATGTTATCAGAGGTCTGTTCAGAATGCAGAGGCATCTCTCAGCCAGGGTGCACTTCACCAAGACCAGGTGAAGGTTGTCTACAGGCTGGTGGAAGGAACCCCAAGAAAAACAGATCTCAGAGAGTGCTAGCCAGATGGCTTTTGGGGACTATTAAGTCAGAGTTCTTCAGAGACACAAAATCAACAAGGTGGATAGATAGATAGACATGTAGACAGACGGATAGGTAGATAGACAGATCTGATATGTATATAAAGTATCTTTCAGAGAGCTTTCATCTCTTATCTACCGATCTATCTATCTATCTATTCCCTCTCCAGGCACAAGAGACGCAAATGTGACCAATCTCCACTTTACCTTCTGTGTCACTTGGCTCAGTGTAGGAAGACAGCCAGCTTACTTGGCTGGCAATTCTACAACCAGCGACAATTTGCTCTTGTCCAGCAGCTGAATGCAATCCCCAGCACACTCAAGGAATCTATTAAGATGGTTCCTTCCCACCTACTGTGTTTTTCAACAGCATGATTTATTAATCCGGATGATAAAGAATGCAGGGCTATTTCAATCCAGCCATCATCACCTTCAAGAGCAAGTTCTCAGCCTTAGCCTTGGACATCCCTGGTAGGTAACTGTGTGGGAAATCTTTGGGGTTTTGTTTTGTTTTGCTTTGCTTTTTGTTTTTGCTTTCTTTTTAGAGATGGTCTAGATCTGTCACCGAGGCTGGGGAGCAGTGGCATGATTATAGCTCACTGTAGCTTGGAACTCCTGGGCTCAAGCTATCTTCCCACCTCAGCCTCCCGAGTAGCTAGGACTGCGGGTGCATGCCACCATGCCTAGCTAATTTTCATACTTTTTTTTGGGTACAGACCAAGTCTCACTATGTCGCCCAGGCTGGTCTTGACTTCCTGGTCTCAAGCAATCTTCCCACATCGGCCTCCCAAAGGGCTGGGATTATAGGCATGAGCCACTGCACCTGGCCTGGATCTTTGTGTTTTAAGAAACTTAGGTTTTGGTTGTACATCAACTATTCCTGATATTCAGCAACTGTTAATTTATAAATTATCAGACCAAAAAAAAGTCTTTGTTCTTGGCATCTTAAGTTCTGGCGTGGTCAAAGTTGTAGCTAATTAGGAATTTGAGGGAAATTTTCTGGACTCCTTGGCTGGCACCAAAAAGGTCTCTGTGACTCAGAGCTTTGTTAGGTTTACAAGTTGTGCTTCTGTGTACTTGGCATTAAACAGCAATTGATGTGGCTCATTTCGTGGAAGAATTATCTTGTTCCAGCTTACTGCTCACTTTTTCACCTGCCAATCATTTTTCTTGGAGAAAACTCTGTTTTTTAATTACCACAAGTATCCCATGAAATGATGGATTTCTTGCTTTAGCGTGAGCCCCTGTCAAGGCGTATCCACTGGCTCAGCGAGTTCACCAATTATTGTTGCCAAGAGTGGATTTGTGCGTGTTTCTGGAGGCTGGTCAGCCTGGCAGCCTCTGAGAACTCTCAGTGCAGAGCCGGATCTCGGCTCAAGGAAGTCCCTCCCAGAGCCATGAAGGGAGGCATGACAGATGGTAGAAAACCACAGAGGAACCGTTCCCCTCAAGGCTGGCTCACAGATGGGTTCTGACAGACGAACCCCTGGCACGGGAATATCCCAAGGCCGGTGCACATCATGTGGACTTCAGCGAAATCCCTCTCACCCTCTTTCCCTCTTGCAGGTAGGTTGGTGGAAGTAGAGAGTGCTTAAAGATATTTAAAATGGTGGTCAGATAACAAAAGTGAATTCTGAACCAACATCGTTTCCATCCTGGCGTCTCCCTCTCAACATACATTTAAGGTCACTTTTGATCAGACAAAACTCTTTAAGATGTGGTCTGTGCCCTTCCTGGGTCCTATGCACTCTCACTTTGATCTCCAGGAACCATTTACAGTGGCAATTTTGAACTACATGGTTTGAAAAACGCTAAATGTTTAAGAATAGATTAATTTAGATACAGATAGATAAAAACATGCCTCCCTTCTACCCTCCTCTGCCGAGTCTCACCTTTATGGCATGCTAAGCAAACAATATTCAGTTCTGATAAAGTCACTGAGGTTGCTGGACTTGGATGATGATATGTATTGAACTTGAGTCTCATCTCCAGGTTCCGGCCTTGTGTTTCATTCACCCAGCCAGGCTGCTTCTCAAGGTAAGCCAAAGACAAGGGAATGTCAGAGATCTGACACTTATAAACTGCAGGCTTCGGCCAGGCCTCCTTGCTTTGTTCCATGAAATAGACTGTCAAGTTAAAGATGGTTATCACTGGCCACCACAGGGACCCGGGCATCAATCCCTGCAAAGGCAGCCCACTGGGAAATAGCTTCAGCTTATTCTTTATGCATGATGGGGCTGGAGGGGTCATTTCAGACATCATAGGCACAGGTCTGTGACAAACAACTTTTCCAAGATCTATGGGAAATGGCGCCATGCAAGTTAATTTTGAACAATGAAGAACCACAAGGTCACAATTACGTGCCATGGAGGAACTGAGCAAGCAAGGACTCTGAAGTCAGACTCCTAAGAACACCAGCAGCAGGTAAGTGCATATGTGAGCCTGTGTGTGTGCATGGGAGTGTGGGTGTGTGTGCATGCATGTATATGTGCATGCTGCTGGTGTGCACACACATTTATTTATGGTTGTGTGTGTACATGTACTTGTGTGTGTGTAAAGATGTGTGTGCATGTGTGTGTGCATACATATTTGTACACGTGTGTGTTGTGTATGCACATGTACTTGTGTATGTAGAAGTGTGTGTGCATGCATGTGTGTATACATATTTGTTCATTTGTGTGCTGTGTGTAGAGGTGGGTGTGCATGCATGTGTGTGTGCACCCATATTTGTACATGTGTGTGCTGTGTGTGCACATGTACTTGTGTGTGTAGAGGTGTGTGTGCATACATGGGTGTGTGCACACGTATTTGTACATGTGTATAGAGGTGTGTGTGCATGCATGGGTGTGTGCACACATGTTTGTACATGTGTATGCTATGTGTGCACATATACTTGTGTGTGTAGAGGTGTATTGCATGCATGTGTGTGTGTGCATACATATTTGTACATGGGTGTGCTGTGTGTGTACACATGTACTTGTGTGTAGAGGTGTGTGTGCATACATATTTGTATGTGTGTGCTGTGTGTGCACATGTACTTGTGTGTATGCATGTGTGTGCACACATATTTGTACGTGTGTGCTGTGTGTGTGCACATGTACTTGTGTATGTGTAGACGTGTGTGTGCATACATATTTGTATGTGTGTGTTGTGTGTGCACATGTACTTGTGTGTGTAGAGGTGTGTGTGCATACATATTTGTATGTGTGTGCTGTGTGTGTGCACATGTACTTGTGTGTATGCATGTGTGTGCACACATATTTGTATGTGTGTGCTGTGTGTGTGCACATGTACTTGTATATGTGTAGAGGTGTGTGTGCATACATATTTGTATGTGTGTGCTGTGTGTGCACAAGTACTTGTGTGTGTAGAGGTGTGTGTGCATACATATTTGTACATGTGTGTGCTGTGTGTGTGCACATGTACTTGTGTGTGTGTGTAGAGGTGTGTGTGCATGTGTGTGTGCATACATATTTGTATGTGTGTGCTGTGTGTGCACATATACTTGTAGAGGTGTGTGCATGTTTGTGTGTATGCATACATATTTGTACGTGTGTGCTGTGTGTGTGCACATGTACTAGTGTGTGTGTAGAGGTGTGTGTGCATACGTGTGTGTGCATGCATATTTGTGTGTGTGTGCTATCTGTATATGCACGTGCACATGGTTGTGTGCCTGGGTGTAACTTCTCAGAGCTAAGGGTGAGTGTCTGCAGTGATTTTAGTTATGCGTTACAGATGGAGAATGTGTGTGGCACACCTTGGGGTACATCCTTTGTACCTCTCTCCCAGGGGACAAGTAAGCTAGGATCAGTCTCCCTGGACTCATCTGCCGTTGGGAGGGTGGGGTGTGATGGCTCTTAACTTTGAAACAAGTCATGCTTTGAAGTTCGACTCCTACTCCTACAAGACTGATCCTAGACTCAGTCTTCATTTCCAGTTTCAACAGGGGAAACCTGGGGAGTGTAATCACGAGGTAGCTTTTATGAAGCATTCAAATCTTGCAGGAGTTTCTTGACCCTTTTTTTGCCTAGCAAATGGCTCCAACAATATGGGCTAAGTTAGATTAGCCCGTGATTAGCTCCATGGAATCATTAGCTCCATGATTCTGTGAAATGGAATCAAAGGAGAGGCTAGGTCAGAATGGAGCAAAGGTGTGGACCTCAGCCACACAGCCAGCCGAGGAAGTTGTTATCACATCTAGATTGTCAACTTTGTCATCAGTTGAAAGAAAATCTGTGTTTTCCCCTCTTGTGAGACAAGAAAAACATGTTGATTTCAGTGAGAAATTAATTTAGCCAAGTGATGAGAACTCAGCCAGCCAGGGTAAGATCAGATTTTTATTACGTACCTGGTTCAATTTCAGAAAAGCAAATTCAAGTACTCATGAAAAGGTCTGTAACTTTCTCACTTTCTCTCCAGATTGGACCCCTGGTTCCTTCCGTGTGTGGGGTACGATCGACACCTTCACTGTTGGCAGCTGTAGTTTTGACTGGCTTTTAAATTACGTGATCACTAACCAGAATCATGACCGCTGTGTTTTGCTTTTTTCTTATAGCTTTTCATTATTCCCAAGATGGCCAAATGGATTAAGTTCTAAAAAGGTTTTAAAAAGGAAAGAAGAAGAGTTTGTTTCCTGGCCAAGACCAACAGCAAATAATTTTGGCCTCAAAGCTATTTGCAGAGTGAGTTATTATGGATTGAAAAGAAACTTATAAAAGAAACTGCTTTTCCACTATTACTATAAAGTTAACTACTGGGAATGCATTTGTACTTATATATGGACATGGAGGGCTTTTTTTTGTTTTAGAAATTTCCCATTACTCTCTTGTGTGCAGTCTGGTTGAAATTGGATTGTGTGAGTCTATTTGCCCACAAGCAAGGCAAGGACCAAGGACAGTGTGGGGAGACCCCAGCGACAAGGACCTGGCAGGATTCCTGAATGACAGCCATGGCGGTGGTCTGAATCCACCAAAAGTACTTGTTTAACTGTTGCCCTCGGAGCTGTAATTAAAGAGAAAAATATAATAAGCAAACTATAACACACACAATGCTACATCTGCTCCATTGTTTAACCGGTGCATTACCAGAATCACCTCCCTTAATTAAAGACGTAAATCCATCACGTGATCTCCATAAATGCTGCCATTTACAGGACTGTGAATTTTCCTCCTCCGAGTGCCATAGCCTGGATGGGATGGAAATGATGAATCGGGACAACCACAATGTAATTGTGACAAAGAAGAGATAAAGAAAGAAAATGTGGATTTTTAGTAGTTGTTGGGCAATGAACAAGGGGCCTCTTTTTCTTGACAGAATCTCCTTCCTTTCATTTCAAAATGTCTTTATCAGAGTGTGAATTCCTGGGACATCGTGTGGGATGTCAGCATCCCCTCCTTGTGAAATGCTGGGGGAGCCTGAGTTCTGCTGCCCGATCACTGAGCATCCCACAGGTGATGCTTGAAGGAGCTGCTAGAGAGAGGTGACTTCCAGTCCCACCACTGAATTCAGAGAGAGGAGAACAGGAGGATGCTAGAAAACAAGGGGTGGCTTAGAAGGAATTGCTCCAAAAGGAGAAAGATCTGGCCTATTCTCAGGGGCAGCAGCCAATCATGGTAAGCCTCGGGGCATGCCACTCTGCTTCTTAGATCATTGCCCAAGGATAGAGACTGTCCCTCTTGACGTCTCTTTTCTTCAATGCATAATCCCTTTTCTTCACATCACTGTCTATGTCTTAGAAGTTCTTATTTCCATTTAATGTTTCCCATCTTGTTAGAGGTTATCCCTTTGAGGCCCCTAAATATGGCCCTAAAAACTGGCTAACCTTTTATTTCAGAGACCCACTGGACACTGGGTCACAGCAAATGGGACTTTTACTTTCATTTGGGAGGAAAGTGAATGGGATGGACTAAGGGGCAACAAGAGGGCAGGGCTGAGGACAGGCATCTGAGGGGAGAATTCAGGCTGGTTCTGGCAGCAGGAGCCTCGGGGGTTGGGGGTCAATTTAGACCAAGGGACCAGGCCAAAGCTTCCCTCCCTGCTGATAGAGGCTGCCATTTGCACAGACTCACAGCCGCATTCCCCATGCTGCCGGACTCAGACACTACCTAGAAAAGGTCTTTAAGACACCAAGCCTCTGCCTTGAGTCCTTCTTTTTCCGATGCAAGAGAAAGGTGGGATGATGTGCCTCCTTCTTTGCAAGATGCTGTGCAACATCTCTGCCCAACACCCAACCCCAGACCTCTTGGCAGAAGGGGCCATACCCCAGTGGGTCTGGGATGTGAGTTGCTGGGCTGGACACAGCTCAGAATGTAAGCAGAAGGCCTACAACCTCCCCTTTCCCCTCCAATTATCGCTTGGTGTGCAACCCTGTGACCACTCTCAAGCTGGGTCCTCTTCCTCATGGTTTCCTGAATCCCCATCAGATGTGGCCTAGGAACCTCTTTCACGAGGAGGCAAAGTGGAACCTCCTTCTGGCTTCCCATTTCCGTGGGAAGGGACACTAATTACTGCAGCCCCCTTGAGCTCCCTTTCCCTCCCCATAAGACTCTTGATTGAGCTTGGCAACAGATAAGGGCCCTGTAACTACAGCTTAGTTCTGTTCTCACCTTGTTCCTTCTGTGGCCCTGCTCCTCCCTGCCTGGGATGACCCAGGAAAAGGCGGATGAGTTTCACCTGGTGGCAGAGAATTAGGAAGCTTATTTTTGCCACACACCTAAACCAGACTCTCCAATATCTGCTTTATCAGTTTAAAAAGTTTCATTTTATTTCCTTTGAGTATATACCCAGTCATGAGATTGCTGGGTCAAATGGTATTCTGGTTCTAATCTTTGAGGAATTGACACACTGTCTTCCACAATGGTTGAGCTAATTTTCATTCTCACCAATGTCCATGCATGTGTATGTTCATTGCACCACCATTCACAATAGCAAAGACAAGGAATCAACCCAAATGCCCACCAGTGATAGACTGGATAAAGAAAATGTGGTAAATATACACCATGAAATACTATGTAGCCATAAAAAGGAATGAGATCATGTCCTTCACAGGGACATGGATGAAGCTGGAAGCCATTATCCTCTACAAACTAATGCAGGAACAAAAAAACAAACAAACAACAACAACAACAACAACAAAAAACAGACACTGCATGTTCTCACTCATAAGTCGGAGCTGAAAACTAAGAACACATGGACACAGGGAGGGGAACAACACATACTGGGGCCTGTCAGGAGAGGGCGGGGTGGGCGAGAGCATTAGGAAAATAGCTAATGCATGCTGGGCTTAATACCTAAGTGATATGTTGACAGGTGCAGCAAACCACCATGGCACATGTTTACCTATGTAACAAACCTGCACATCCTGCACATGTACCCCAGATCATAGAAAAATAAAATATAACAAAATAACAAGTAAACAAAAGTGTCATTCTCTTTTGCTTCTCTTTTCTCTCATCAATCACTTCAGTACTCAGGTGTGCTTTCAACCCAGCTATCACAGCCTCAAACATCCCTGACTATAAACCCAGGGCCAGAGGGGCTGCAGGGGGAGGATGGAGGAAGGAGGAGCCTGTTGTTACTCACACTCTCCTCAGTGTTTTCAGCCTGGATTCAATCTGCTGCATGTTCAAACCTTTTTCACTTCAACCAGATGAAACGGATGATGTGGCCCCCAACAGTGGTACAGGGATAGGGCATGTAAGTGGGTTCTGGCCTCAAGGAATTTAATGGTTCATGGGCAACATCTTCATACCTTGATTGTGCTCCAAAGGGGAAAGGTCTTCCAAACAGGTGGGTCTTCAATTTGGGGAAAGGAAGAAAAGGAGGCACAAGGAAAATGGAGAGAGGAGAAATGACACTTCAGAGCAGCATGCTAATGTCTCAGCTGTCAGAGAAAAATGAGGAAAGGGTTTTTTTAAAATAATATCCACTTTTTGGATGTTAATAATATATTGATATGTTATGCTCTGTCTATAAGACAACTACATTGGTTTGTTCATGAATCTCTACTGGACTTTCTCATTTTGCTATTGACTTCAGGAACAAAGGGACACATGGACACCCTTCTATAAATCACCAGTAATCTTGCTTCTGAAGAACTAATTACATTGACACCCCATCTTTTACACTGCATTTGTTACCGGCGGTTGTGTTCAGAAACGAGGAGTGGATGAAAAGGGGCACCAAGGGCCTTTGTCGTACCCAGGCAGAATGCCATCAATCTTCCCAATAAAACGAGGCAGGAGGTGTCATCCTTCCAGAAGGGACGGGATGAAAGATATGCTGCTGAAACAACTGATTATTACGCATTTGCATGCGAGAACTTGCAATTTGTACCCATCAAACTTGCATCTCCATTGCTTGCTTTGGCACTTCGCTTTTAAGTTAGTATTCAGTGACTCCCAAACCAGGGAGGGAGGCTTTAGAGTGGTCTGGGAAGGACTGGTGCTGGGGGTATAGATGCATGTTTAACTGGCTTTTTAAAGTATAAAGTTAACATACCCATGAAAAAGGTACAGGAAAATGTAGCACGTGTTGGTTTGCCTCTTGTAGTCGCACTCAGTTCTCAGGTTCAAATCGAAGATGTCTCCTAAAGAGGAAAGAATGAAATGGGCCAAGCAGACCACTGCATGGGAAAGCTGCAGATAAGGGTCTCTCAAATTGTGGTCTCTGGTCAGCAGCGTCAAGGAGCTTGCTAGCCATGCAAACTCTCCGACTCCACCCCAGACATGCTGAATTGGAAATTCTAGGGGTGAGGCTAGCAATTTGTGTCTTAAGTCCTCTAGGTGATTCTGATACACACACAAGTGTGAGAACCATCACTTTAGACTAGAGTCTTGAAGATGGAATTAACCAATACTTTGCTGAAGGTGTTTCCAGTGAGACGGGCCCAGGCAGAGTCACGCCATGCAATAAGAATGTGGCTTGTCTTCAGTGGGTATGCACAGCCTAAAGAAAGACATGGTACAATAAGACATGCCCGGAGTGTCAAGAAACCATTAAAATCACCTTCAATTTTCCAAAATGCTAGCATTTTCTGTGTGCATGTGGTGTGGGAGTAGGGGTGGGGGATGGTACATGTGAATTCTCAGTTTATTTCTTAATGGGTCTGGAAAAATCAATCTACTATCCATTTGGTCAGCAACAGATATTTAATGAGTGCCTACTATATGCCAGATGCTATTGCATATGATGGGGGAACATTACTGAATAAATTGAGAAAATTTATCACCTTATACTATTTACATTCTAGTGAATCTTACAACCTCATAGAATCACTTTTAAACCATGATAATGTACAGTAGGTAATGAGATGGAAACCATGAGCAGAGAGATACAGAGCAAAGCTTCACCTGGAATCACCTGGAATGTGATTCATTACTTTTTCCTTATCAGTGACATCATATCCATGATTACATTTCCATTTAATGTTCAATCAAGGATGACAATGAGAAATGGAGACATACCCTGGGGAGATTTCCTACTATAAAACAATTGGTTCTTGCATAAAATACAATTGTTATTGCCTTGTTGGGCTTGCATGGAAAAATTTTAAAGACCTTCAAAAGGGAAAGCAAAACAGCTCCTGAGCTATGAACCACATGAGCTGTAAAACTTCCTCACAGGTAGAAATTCTAGCTCAGCAACAAGGAGAAAGGCTAACCCTAAAACCTCTGGGAGGGTGGCTTCACCAGGCTCCTGACGGAAGTGAATGGAAATTCTCTTTTGAGACAATATTCTCCATTTAGGCAACTACAGTTAAGGCCAATTTCTATGAACCCATAATCAACAATGGCTAGAGTGAGCTACCATGAGAAAGTCAGCAAAAACAGTGTATTCTCCTTTATTCTTTCAAGAAGCTTGGCATTAGAATAATCATGGTAAGAATACAAAATAAAAGTGTGACGAATGTTTAAAGAAAATAAAATTTAGAAATGATGAAGCAACAACAGGTAGACTTGAGCAAATAATCATTTTTGAAATGAAAAGTGTAATTATTGAAGTGAAAAATTTAGTGGCTATGTTAGAAAGCAGATTGGACACAGCTAAGGAAAGAATTGGTGAACTGGAAGACAGATCTCAGGCAATAACCCATAACAGATCAAGGAAATTTTTTTAAAATAAGAAAGATCAAAAGACCTGGACGATTGAGTGAGATATTTTACTATTAATCTATTTTGAGTACCAGAAGAAAGAATACAGTAAAAAAAGAGGAGAGATAATATTGTGTCCGGATTTGGTGGGTTCTTGGTCTTGATGACTTCAAGAATGAAGCTGCAGACCCGCGTGGTGAGTGTTACAGTTCTTAAAGATGGTACTCCGGAGTTTGTTCCTTCAGATGTTCAGATGTGTCTGCAGTTTCTTCCTTCTGGTGGGTTCGTTGTCTCACTGACTTCAGGAGTGAAGCTGCAGATCTTCATGGTGAGTGTTACAGCTCTTAAAGGCCGTGCGTCTGAAACTGTTCGTCTTTCTCCATGGGTTCGTGGTTTTGCTGGCTTCAGGAGTGAGACTGCAGACCTTCGCAGTGAACATTACAGCTCATGAAGACAGCGTGGACCCAAAGAGAAAGCAACAAGTTTTATCATGAACAGCAAAGGAAGGATGCTTCCAACATGTGGAAGATGACCCAAGTGGGTTGCCACTGACTGGCTAGGGCAGCCTGCTTTTATTCCCTTATCTGGCCCCACCCACATCCTGCTGACTGGTTCATTTTACAGAGAGCTGATTGATCTATTTTACAGAGAGCTGATTGGTTCATTTTGCAGAGAGCCGATTGGTCCATTTTACAGAGAGCTGATTGGACTGTTTTGACAGGGTGTTGATTGGTGCGTTTACAATCCCTGAGCTAGACACAGAGTGCTGGTTGGTGCATTTACGATTCCTTAGCTAGACAAAGGTTCTCCAAGTCCCCACTAGACTCAGGAGCCCAGCTGGCTTCACCTAATGGACCTGGCACCTGGGCTGCAGGTAGAGCTGCCTGCCGGTCCTGCGCCATGCGCCGGCACTCCTCAGCCCTTGGGTGGTTGATGGGACTGGGTGCCGTGGAACAGGGGGCGGCACTCGTCACGGAGGCTTGGCTGCGCAGGAGCCCACCACAGCAGGGGTTCGGGCATGGTGGGCTGCAGGCCCTGGAGCCCTGCCCGGTGGGGAGGCAGTTGAGGCCTGGTGAGAATTTGAGTGCAGCAGCTGCAGGCCAGCACTGCTGGGGGACCTGACGCACCCTCTGCAGCTGCTGGCCCGGGTGCTAAGCCCCTCACTGCCCAGGCCAGTGGTGCCGGCCGGCCACTCCGAGTGCCGGCGGCGGACCCCACACTCTTGCCGGCCGGAACTCACGCTGGACTGTGAGCAGTGTGCACAGCCCTGGTTCCTGCCCAGGCCTCTCCCTCCACACCTCCCTGCAAGCAGAGGGAGCTGTCTCCAGCCTGGGTCAGCCCAGAGAGGAGCTCCCACAGTGCAGTGGTGGGCTGAAGGGCTCTTCAAGCACCACCAGAGTGGACACCGAGGAGGCCCTGAGAGTGAGGGCTGCTAGCACATTGTCACCTCTCAATATTTTAAGAGATATGGCCAAGAATTTTACTGAATGGATAAAAAATACAAATCTACAGATGTAGAAAGTGTACTATATCCTTTGTAGAATAAGTAAAAAGAAATCTACCTCTTTATCACATTGTAGTAAAATTGCCAAACATAGATGAGAAGGGAACAATCTATAAGGTATATGTGGAAAGAAAGGCCACCTGCAAAGAGATGAAAACTAGTTTGGCAGAAAAGATCTCAAAATCCAAAATGGAAGCTGGAAGAAAGTAGAATAAGACTTTCAAACTCCTGAGAGAAAATAAATGTTAGACTAGAATTATGAATGTAGCAAACTTACCTTTCAGAAAAAAGGGCAAAATAAAGATATATTAGATAAAAAAAAAAATGCAGTGAATTTGCTACCCTCCCATCTAACCTAAAGGTTAGTGATTTCTGTTAAGTGATTAAGGATGTGCAGTGAATAGAAGAGAAATGACCCCAGAAAGGAGGTGTGAGGTGCTAGCAGAGGTGATGAACAAAGAAATGGATAAATCTAAACATTTTCTATACCTCCAGAGTTCAGAACTGTGCCTGGCACAGAATTGGTGCTCAATTATTTTTAATACGAAAGATTTGCATAAAATAAAAATATTTCTAATTCTTGGGAGTTTTTAAAAAGAAAACCTAAAATCATGGACAGTAATACCAAAGTAAGAAGGGTCATGATTTCAAGAGTGTTGCATTAGTCCCAAGGGGGTTGTGATGTTGCCTTAGACTTTGTTAAGAATTTATGGTGAACTACCAATAAAAAATAGTAAAAGAATAGAAATACTGTATAAAGCCAGAAGAAGGAAAAAAAAGGAATATTAATCTACTACAAGCACAAATGGCCATGCTTACGATACGTCAGGTGCTGTTCTAAAACTTTACACATAGTAACTCTTTCAATCCTCACCATGTTTTCTTGTGTAGGTTGATATTATTATCTTTACTTACATAGTTGAAGATACTAAGAGCTTGGGTGATTTGCCCAAAGTTGCACAGCTAGAAAATAAATAAACCCACTCCATTTTATAAGAAAGGAAAAGGTATAGTAAAAGAGAATAAATAGGAAAAAGTAGGATGCTGGAAACAAACAAATGCAATATATCTGTAGGGACAATAAATGTAAATGGACTAAATTTTCCAATTTAAGACATAGATTGTGAGATCCAATTTATTTTTTAAAAATAAATTCAACCCTTTGCTGTTTATAAGAAATCCATCTAAAAAACTAGAACACACACTTGGATATAAAAGGATGGTAAAATTTAGACTACGTAATTAACAACCAACAGAATGCAGGGGAGCTACATTAATATCAGACAAAAATAGCTTATAATAAAAGTAAACATTAACAGAAATAGGGTCATTACATTATGATGTTATGCAATTTCCTAGGAAGATAGAATAATTTCAATTTGTATTCACATAAAAAGTTGCCTCAAAGTACTTAAAGCAATGCCTGATAAAATTATAGAGAGAAATGGATAAATCCACCATTCTGTTAGGAGATTTCTCCACCCTCTCTAAATTGTGGATAAAGGAAGCTAAATTTCCAAAAGTGCAGAATAATTTAATAACATCATTGGCAATTGTGATATTGTCAAGTATGTGTCGAAGCTTTTACCCAAAAAGTCAGGTGAACACTTTCTTCTCAAGCACCCATATAACATTTACAACACTTGGTCCTGTAGTAGAGGAAGCCCAGGAGCCCTTTCTCTTTCACATGTATGTAAATGACACTCTGGGGGAAGCCTCATCTGGGAAAAGGAGGCACATATCATGTATGATATGGGTGACCTGATTTAGTCCATGCAACTAGCCAGGTCTTGGATAAATGGGTTTTATGTTTGAGCATTTTCTAGCTTTTCTTGAGGGAAATAAAGGCAGAGCCAGCTGCACTGGCAGGACAGGGCAGAGTAGAGTGAATCAAAAAATGTTTTAAGCTAAGAAGAGAGCTGTGGGTAAATTTTAGTCTGGACAGGACTGTTCCTCACTCAGCCTTGGATTTGGTTGCAATAAAAAATGTTAAGAAAACCACCAAATAGGAGAAATGTGGAGGAACAGTGGTCCCTCACCCGGTGTACCTTGCAAAGCTTGTTTTGAAATTGGAAATGAAAGGAATCTGAGCACTGTGAGTTATCAGAAAACAGTCTGATTGAGGGGTGGGTAGGAACATTGGGTGATTTATCTTGACCACTCAGCTGACTATATGCTTAACTGAACCAGATGAGCCCACATGTCTCCACATAAGATGCTCAGATCCCCAGAATGAGTTTCATCTGATACCCAGGCCCAAGGTAAATCCAGGGAAGCCATGAGGCCCCCTTTAGCCACTAGTTGCCAAAGGGGGTCCTATGGCTTGGGGACCTCATGCGTGGAGTTCCCATGAGAGAACCATCTACCTAACCTAACAGAGGGCACAGGTGCTAAGGGTTGCTAAGTTATTTGGCAAAACGAGGGTCTGCAGACCATGAAGGCAATAGTGATGATGGTGACATTCTTGGTGGAAACCAGGATAGAAGCAGCTGACATACATTGCAAGTCCACCATGCACACACCAGGCAGTGGACTATGAGCATCAGATGAATTGTCTCACTTAAACCTCACTACAACTCTGCCAAGAGGGTCCCACTATCATCTCCATTTTCAGATGAGAAAATTGGGGATAAGAACATAGTAATCATAGCACTAACAGTGACATGGCCTCTCGGGGCTCCATGGCTGATCCTGTCCAGGGGTCTGAGGTTTTTCTTCTGCCTTAAGGGAAAGCAAGGCGAAAGTATAGACATTCGAGTTGCATGAGGCTGTCCTTGCTGTTCTTAAGATTTTGTGGGTTTATTGTGTTATTCCAATGGATAAAGTGGAGCTGATGATGCTCTCTTTCCTCAAATCTCCCTAGAAATACTGTGCATCACAGACCTTTCAGGCTGAATCTCAGCTAAGGAGAATCATGTAAAATGAAGCAAGGCAGAAGCTGTTACTCATTTGGGGTTCCCCCAAATGGTGACAGTCTTGGATAAAGGGAAAGGAGTGGAAAATGTGGGAATATCAGTAAGAGTCATCTGCCTTGAAGGCAAGGATATAGGGGCCCTCAAGACCAAGACCCCTGGGCCCAGCTTTGAACCTGGTATCCAGAAGAAGTGAGAAGAGATGGGACAGAAGAAGGCAAGGCTGGCCACCTCTAAACCACATTGTTGGGCCATTCACTGGCCACTCACCAATGAGCCCCAAGTTAGGAATTCGTGTTATAGCTGGAGCCAGGGCCCTCATCTCTTAATAAGCTGAGTGCTGGGATGAGATTCTGTTAATTGTGGAGTTGGGATTTGCACCCAGATCTGTAGACTCACAGAGTCCATTGTAATTTCAAGATTCCCACCATGTCCAGCCAGCAGCAATCTTCCTCTCTTTTCCGCTGAGAGATGTAAAAGTCCTCCCTAACTGGCCCACAGGCCTCTGGCAAAACTTCCCTGAGCCTCTTCCCTCTTTGGGGGTGGGGGTCCCCCTGCTTTGTACCCTCAAAACTCCTGCTGCAAATCCCTAGCCCATCCCTTCCCATACTGGGAACTGCTGGGTTCTCCTTCCCACCCCCGCCCCAACCCAAGAGTGCAGGTAGGATGGTGGTCATTTGCACACACCTCCCCTGTTCCTAGCACGGTGACTGTCTACAAAAGACTGCTGTTGATCACTGTGGAAAAGTGATTTTCATTTTGCAGCAGGATTTGCAGGGGTACAAACACATTTCAGATGAAAGAATGCATGTCATAACAGAAAATAGCTTATCCCAACCTTTTACTGTCTTCAGCACAGACAGGATGACAGGAGAGACTCCACAAAGGTCAGAGGGGGTGCATTTTACCCTCAAAAGCCATATCGATGGAAGTCCGTTATAACGACCTCAGAGCATGAGAACGGCTGGGATCCGATATATTCATGATTGTCCCCAATACAAGAAGATTGATCCATGACAAATTAATCCTGGCAGCTTTCATCTCTGATTTCCTTTGTGAATATACAGAACCATTAAAATGCAACCAAACAGAAAAGAATAAGATGGGACAAAGAGAGATGCACATGCTAGATATTGATTTCTTACAAAATACTCGAAGAGTAGATTTAATTTAACTAAATGATAGTAGTAATATTGACAGAGGAATCATAGCACCAACAGTGACACAGCTTCTCAGGGCTCCATGGCTGATCCTGTCCAGGGATCTGAGGTCTTTCTTCTGCCTTAGGGAGAGCAGGGCCGAGGCGGAGACATTCGAGTTGCATGAGGCTGTCCTTGCTGTTCTGAGGATTTTGTGGGTCTATTGCACTATTCCAACGAAGAAGGTGGAGTGGATGATGCTCTCTGTCCTCCCCAGATCTCCATAGAAATATGGTTGCATCATGGATCTTTCAGGCTGAATCCCAGCTAAGGAAGATCACACAAATTAAGGGAAGGCAGAAGTTAAGTGAGTCTGAGTACAAAGAAGAGCTCTGCCGCCCCATGGAATCGGAAACTCCAAGGCATGGGGTGGCTCCAGCTTCAGCAGGGGATGGACCCAGTGTGGAAATGGTTTCCGGTCTGCATTCCTCTCTGGACCCTGTCTTGCTCCACCACAAGCTCCCTCTACAAGGCGTCCCAAAGGCCACCCACAGTGCCATATTCACATTTAGCCAGTCTCAGCTCCAAAGATACAAGAGCAGCCCCCAGGAATTTTCTTGTGGGAAATTGCAAGGAAAAGAAAGGAAAATAGGGGAGGGTGGTCACATTGTCAAAAGCCTTCGCTATCTCAGAACAGCTAAAATCTCAAGATCAGGAGAGGCGAGTCTGGGCCACTTTGAAACCACGCTGTTGGGCAGTTTCTTGACCACTCACCAATGAGCCCCCAACTAGAGGCCAGAGTCCTTCTCTCCTAATGGGCTGGGGGTTGAGGTGAGATTCTGTTTTTCTGTCTGGAAAACAAGTAAATTAAACCAGAAAATGTTTCTCAAACACAGACCCATGAAATGGCCACATAAGAATCCTCTGGGGAGCTTTTTAAAAGTGTGAGTCCTAGGCCAATCACAGTGGCTCACGTCTGTAATCCCAGCACTTTGGGAGGTCGAGGCAGGAGGATCACTTGAGGGCACGAGTTCCAGACCAGCCTGGGCAACACAGCTAGACCCCACCTCTACAAATAAAACAAAACAAAAAAATTAGCCAAGCATGGTGGTGCATATCTGTAGTCCTAGCTACTAGGGAGGCTGAGGTGACAGAGTGAGACCTCAACTCTACAAATAAATATATGAAATTATGAATCCTTACTTTACTAATTTAACAGTGGGCCAAGAACATTCATTTCAAAGCTGTCCCAGGGAATCCGATGCTACATGTTTGTGCCTCTGTCAGTCTCCTGGGCCTCCTATAACAAATTACCACAAGCTGGGTGACTTTAAACCAGAGAAATTCTTTTTCTGTGCAGCTCTGGAGGCCAGAAACACAAGGTGAAGGTCTTGGCAGAGCCATGCTCCCTCAGAAGGTTCTGGTGAGGGTCCTCCTGGCCTCATCTGGCCTCTGGTGGCCCAGGCATTCCATGGCTTGTGGCTGCACGGCTCCAATCTCCGCCTCTGTCCTCACGTGGCTTTCTCTTTTTTATGTGCATCTACTCTGTGTGCCATTGGATTTAGGGTTCACATCCAGATAATCAGATGGTATCATCTCAAGATCCTAATTTAACTGCATTACTATTTTTCTAAGTGAGGTCACGTTCTCAGCTTCTGAGATTAGGATGTGGACAGATCTCCTGGGGGCTGCCATCCAGGGTACCCTGGTGCCCTTTCTCTCAACATTCTAGGTGCCTGTGCCCACTGCTCTGAGGCAGCCACTTGCTGAGATCTCCTCTCCACTCCTGGGCAGGGGCCTCAGTGGTTGTCACCCCTGGGCAAGGACAGGCCAGTGGAGCAGGACAGGCACTGTCATATCAACTGTCTCTGGCCTTTTTCTTCCTGCGTCACAGGGCACCATTCAGTCCATTGCAGGCGTCCTTTCCAAGAACCTACAGGATCCCCATGGGCCCAGGAGATAAATCAGGATGATGTCCATATTTTAAAGTTCATAGCCTTAATTCCGTCTGCAAAGTCCGTTTTGCCACATAACAGCATATTTACAGGTTTCAGGGATTAGGGTGTGGGCAACTTTACTGGCTGTTATTCTGTCTAACACATGGGGAGGATGTCTTGGGCCCTCTGTGTGTGTATGGAGGAGCATCTCTGGCCTGAGATCTGTGGAGAGGACTTCATTGAGTGGACTTTGCAGCAGCCCCCATAGAGAAACAGTAAGACAGAGAGAGGGAGGAAGAGAGACAGAGAGAAGGGAAGAGGGAAGGGAAGAAAAGGGAGGGGAGGAGAGAAGAGGGGAGAGGAGGAGAGAAAGGAAGGGAAGAAAAGGGAGGGGAGGAGAGGAGAGGGGAGAGGAGGAGAGAAAAGAAGGGAAGGAGGTGGAGAGGGAAGAGGGGAGAGATAGAGAGAGAGAAAGAGAGATGGAGGGGGATACAGTGGCAGGAGGAAGTTCAGTGGAGGCTCACCCTGGGCTACTGGTTCCATAAAAGAGAAGGACAAAAGTCCAGAGCAGTCCAGATCCAGGCAGCAGGAAGCGCCAGGGCCCACACCCCACTCGGGGCAGGGGTGAAGGAGCCCATGGTGTGATTGATCTCAGACTTCTTGCCTACTGGAGGCTCAGAGCAAATTGGATTTGCTTTAGAAAAATCAAGGAACAGGGTATTTCTTCCACCGTAAAGCAAACAATTTATGTCAGAAGGATGGAAACCCAGGGCAGGGCAAAAGGGCGTCCGGTCCTTTAATCACCGAAAGATCACTTCCCACCAGCCTGGGGTGGACAGGAGCAGGAAGCCAGGCCCCACACAGCGCCCGCGAGCCATGCCTGGGGTCCAGCCTATCTCTTCTGTGTGAAAAGCGATTATCTCAAACCTCGAGCCCACGCCCTCCAAAGGGATCCCTCCCAATTCCAACTGCCCCTCCTGCCGCACAAACACCCCCTCCTGCCTCTTCCCTGTGAACTGAAGAGGACGTGTTGTTTGTCTCCTGGCTCCTCTGTGCCCATGTTTGGCGCCATCGTTTTGCAGCTGCTGCACAGACAGGTTATGCCTGGGCTGTGAGGCCTCAGCTGGACGCTTTGTCTCCAGGCTCCACCCACAGGAGTTCTTGAGGGAAAATGCAAACGAGGAGGTGACAGCAGAGTCAGACACATACTTTCTTGTCTTCCCAGAGGACCCTGGCAAGCGTCTCCCATCTCCAGACCCTCTCGCCCCACACTATCAGGTGAGTTTTCCTAAAACCATTTCCGTGGAAGTGCTCTGTGTCAGAAACCAGAAGGCTTCTCATTAAGAGGGAGCTTCTCCGCCTCCCTCCTGGCTGCTCTCTGCCCAGCCACCGTGGCTCCTGTCTCTGCCTTTTGCAAATGCTCTTTCCCCTCCAACCTGTCCCACCTTTCACCATGGGCATGGCTCGTCCACATCTTGCCTTCATGTCCAGGCCGGCTGCAGCTTCCAACGCTTCCCCGACACCCAGCCCGTTTTGTGCTTCCCTCTCCAGCAGCCGAGAGCTCCTGAGGGCTTCTCTTTTTCACACCTTTCACTCTTGATCTTGTTTAATTTCATGTTGATGTCCACCCACCATTTTCACATGTCCAAGTCTCCTCTGCATGCTGCTGTGGCCAGGTGCATACCTGCCTGGACCCCCAAAGGGGACAGGGCTCCATGAAGTGAAAGGACTAGACATGCACCAGATCCCTCCTGGGTCCAGAGCACGTGCCTGACATTCCCCTGACATCATGCCATCCAGCATGTTGACTCATGAAGGGTGTCGGCTCAGGGGCATTGCTTATGTAAACACTTTGAGCATTTGAGAGGCACAAAGTTCCACTGAAAGCAAAACATTTTTGCTAAGACATATTCAGACCAAAGCTAGGGAGCCAGGACAAGGAGCATGAGCCAGGACAACGGACCAGGAAAGAAATTGCTGGTGTAGAAATAACATTGTTGTGCTTCTTAAAGAAAACAATAGTGATGTTCAGTCCCAGGGAGGCACCTGCAAGGCTCCAAGCAGCATAGAATAATGTCAGCAGGGAGCTTGTGCTGAGAGACACTCAGGCTCTGTGGACATGAGTTTCATGCTTCATGCCCACGTCACCCACCAGGTGTGCCCCAAAGCCCTGAGGGGTGGGTACCAGAGTGGCCTCCACTCACATATAAGAAAATGTGGCTGAGTGAGGTGGTTCACGCCTGTAATCCCAGCACTTTGGGAGACCGAGTCAGGCAGATCACGAGGTCAGGAGATTGAGGCCATCCTGGCCAATGTGGTGAAACCCCGTCTCTACTAAAAAATACAAAAATTAGCCGAGGTGGTGGTACATGCCTGTAGTCCCAGCTACTCGGGAGGCTGAGGCAGGAGAATCACTTGAATCCGGGAGGCAGAGGTTGTAGTGAGCCAAGATCACACCATTGCACTCTAGCTTGGAGACAGAGCGAGACTCTGTTTCAAAAAAAAAAAAAAAAAAAAAAAAAGTAAAAAAGAAAATGAGGCACAAGGAGATAAGAAACTTGGCCAAGGTCACACCATTCAGCCGGGCCTTGAACCTGGGAAGCAGCCTGAGTCCGGGGAAACCTGGCCTGAGTGTGCTACAGGAAGACTCCATCCTAGGGAAGAAGTCTGAGGCCAGGAGAGAGCCTGCAAGCAACATAGGTTCATGAAATGTCTTCAGCGGGTGACTTCAATTCAAAGCCTGCGCTGCCCAGAGCACAAACAGTCACATGAAGATAAGAGTCTTATCTCCTGGGTTCAAATCCTGCTCTCAGCCTCATGTATACCTGCCAGATGCTGACAATTCCTGTGTGTTGAACAGATGCTGTGAGGATGCCCCGAAGGTTGCCTGAGAGGAGCTCAGCTGGTGCCGCCTCCCCACGGCCCTGGACACTAGTGCCCGGGCAGAGGTCATTCCTGCAGGTGTGTGTGGTCGGGATACACACATGTACGGCGTCTCCACCATCTTCTCTGGCAGCTTCTGGGTAGAATCCAGAAAGTGCTTCAGGATAATTCTTCCTGAGGTCTGATATTGATTGTGAGGAGCAAACAGTTTCAACGTTACTTGGAGTTATTTGCAGAGTAGCTTTTTGTTCTTCCTCTGGCTTTAGATCAAGAGAAACACTTGAACCCTTGGTGCTAGACAAATGCTTTGCAGGTCTCTCTGGTTCCAGAATCTGAGCGAGACCTACCCAGGACTCATCAAAGCAGAAGGAGCCCCAGGCCGTTGCCTGTTGGCCTTTCCAATGAGCATGAGAACGTGGCACGTTGAGGTTCATCTGTCCATCTTCCCATCTGCCCAGGAAAACTCTTAAGACCAGGATAAGGTGCTGGAGATGGTGCTGGCACCTGACTGCGTGGAGGACGTGACTGACCCTGCTGCCTATCCCAGCCCAAAGATCTGCCAGGGAGGTGCTCTGGCCAAACACATGAACAAACAAATAAATCCCCACCACAGCCAGGAAAGGCATGCGCCTCTGGACACAGGCAGGGCTGAGAGGGCACTGCCGAGTTAATTAGTTGCCGCTTGGCTGGAAGAAGTAAGTTAGAGAGAAAGTTGCTGCCCTGAGTCTCCTTGAAAATTAAGAGATCCTTGGGTACTGACGTGACATGGCCTCTGGTCCCCAAGACCACCAGGGGCAGCCAATTAAAGCAAAACCATTCTGGAAAGTGATTAGAGGGGGAGCCCTGGGAAGTCCATGCTTCTGCCCCTGGGAACAGCCTGTCATGGAGCCTAAACAACGTGCCGTCCTTCCCAGAAACCCAGGATGAACATGAGCTTTAATCACCAATCCCTTCATGTTAATCACCACCCATCAGCACAACTCATCCTGCCAGAGCCACAATAATTCTCAATCACGCAGGCCAAATAAATGAATAATTACCGGAGTGAACACTGTGGAGAACGCCAGCAGTTAAGCAGGGAGACGACTACATCCCCCTGCTCCCCAGTCTCACTGCAGGGTCCTCATGACCACCAACCCGGCCCGTGGGGCTTCACAAGGAGGAAACTGGCTGCTCCCCCAGAGTCCTCACTGCACCTCTGACAGCACATCCAAGCCTGGGAAGCAGCTATCCTACCAGATGGATGGATTCGGCCCATCGTACCCAGAGGATTGTTCCCATGCTCACTGGAGGATTTGGGAGAAGCCATGTCCCTTCCTAGAGGACCTAGAGGGCAGCTGGAGAGACTATTTACCCTGTTCCGTGGCCAGGGACACCTGCAAAGCTGGAATGGAGCAGCACATTTTCTGGGGTCCTGCCAGCTGGGAGCTGTTTTTCAGAAGATACCCTCCGGCTGGAGCTATGAACCTGAGCCGTCTCCCAGGCTGTTCGTCTTACCGCTGAAGAAACTGAGAGGAACATCGTGGAGCCATCACAGAGAAGAGGGTTGCCAGTTGGACTCATGAATATGCCTTCAGGACAGCTTCAGCTGCCGTGGACTCACCCACTGAAGCCAGGACCCTTCCAGCTACCAAGTCAAAACAAAAAGAAAGGCGATTTCCTTCTCCCTCTAGTTCTATGTTAAAGAAATCAAGTGGTGCTGTGTTCAAGCAGCTGTTTACCCAAAGGAATGAATGAAGATCAATATTAATACCTGAACACCCACACACCAATCTTTTTGAAATGTCAGACAAAAATAAGGCATTGGAAAACTCTATTCTAGAGATTTTCCATAACAGAGGTGATCTCCATCTCTCTCTCACTCTCTTCTCTCTCTCTCTTCTCTCTTCTCTCTCTCTCTTCTCTCTTCTCTCTCTCTCTCTTTCTCTTTCTCTCTCTCTATTTCTCTTTCTCTCTCTCTCCTCTCTCTTTCTCTTTCTCCTTCTCTATCTCTCTCTTTCTCACTCGCATCCACGCCCATCCCTTCACTCAACATGCTTCTGAAGGTGATATCAGACACCTGAATGCACACCATGGGCTGCACATTGCTACTGTCTGTGGAATTCTGACCATTGGGAACACACTTGATCCTTTTACTTGGAAAGATGAATGTTAGCTGCTATTATCCAGCTGAAGGGTAAAGAGGAGTGAGGCTGTTGTCCAGCTCACGTAATGTTAGATGTGCCATGGAGTCAACCTTCATGGCTGCAAATGCCTTCTAAGGTGCTCTCTCCAAAGTTGTACTGCCATTTTAAAATTAATTTAATAGAAGCCCAAGTCTAAACAGAGATGGTTTCCAGGGGATGACCCATTGGGGGTGCTCGGAGCTCTTGTTGTGAGCTCCTGCTTGGAGTCCAGTCTCTGAAGGTCACCCTGGAATTAAGCAGGAGGGGTCAAGTGGAGCCCTGCAGGTCCCAGAGCTGGTGCTTCCTCAGGGCTGGTGTCCCAGGAGTGATTTGTTTCTCTCTGTGAAGCTCTTAATCATAGTCTCAGGAGGCGCTGCCAGTCTTCCTTTACTTCCTTGGCCTGAATTCTGTTCACAGAACAGCAAATCGTTTCCTGGAGGCACCAGAAGACACCCGGGGATGGGCATTGTCAGAGTCCTCCTCCAGGGAGCGTTTTCCTGAGCTCTGGGAGGTCAGGATTCAACTCGTCAAATCCACATCTGCAGTTTCCTCCTCACTACAGGGGCCAGCCTATGACCTTGGAGGCTGTGAGATCTCAGACCCCTCTCCCAGCAACTCCCTTCTCGTCCAAGAAGTGGGTACGGGGCACGCGGGTGGGTTGGGATGGAGGGTGAGCACTGCCTGGCTGGTCACGTCACCTGGAATATAACAAGTACTGGGGAAGTGATAGGGGCCATTTTCGTTGTCAAGAGCAATAAAGATAATCATCACTAGCATTTATTATTATTGATTCTTTTCTTCCTTTTATCGCCAGCCCACATTTATCTGCTGATCACCTCTGCAGTTTGGATGGGTCAACAGGAAGGGAATTTGCTGCCTGTCTTTTGTCATCTGGACACCCCTTTGATTGTGCCCCAGAGGCCCAGTCAATCAACCAGTGACCACAGTGGACAGCAAGGGGCCCAGCCCTGTAGCTGTTACACCTGCCAGTGCTGCTCAGGTGAGTGCCCCCATTGCTGAGCCTGGGGCCCAGCCCTGTAGCTGTTACACCTACCTGTGCTGCTCAGGTGAGTGCCCCCATTGCTGAGCCTGGGTTTTCTGATCTTCAAGAATGAGTGTAACCTTCTGCCTGCACACCCTAATTTCTGTGATCCCAGACTCCCTCGGCTCAGGCACAGAGGGAGGAACTAGACAGGGAAACAGTCGAACTGCCACAAACTCAAAGACAGCTCTGGCTGCCCTGGGATTCTTTCTCATTTTCATTGCTAACATAGGAATTCCACTTCCTTCGAGTCAAAGAAAAACAAACAAACAAGAAGTACCTCTTTAAGAAAAGGATAACTGGGAATTGGAGGAACCAAAGAGCTACCTGGCAGCAAAGCACAAGCAATGCGTGTCAAACTGTTTTTCACCCAGCAAGGCCTGGAGGAAATCTCACACGGAGACAACAGAGTAAGCTAGTATTACATCGGTAGACGTTTATTTTACAAGTCTAAAATTATGACATTTAATTATCTTAAAGCAAAACTAGCTAGAAAGGAGAATGAGGAGAACCAAAATTGAAACTGAGAGTTGTACGTGAAAAAAAAAAAAC
The DNA here is from genome assembly GCF_024542745.1 of Macaca thibetana thibetana. Lineage (NCBI taxonomy): Eukaryota > Metazoa > Chordata > Mammalia > Primates > Cercopithecidae > Macaca > Macaca thibetana. The sequence goes on from NC_065578.1 coordinate 4,060,370, forward strand.
GCACACTTATACTAATCATAGTTTCCAATATTTTGGTGGCAGAAAAAATGTGAAAATTTTGATTCATGTAGATAAGTTGTTGCCAATGATAACTTTTTTTTAGCGTCTTGTCCTCAAGATACTCTTCATTTAGACTGACCCAGAAACTTTAAAGAAGAAGAGCAGGAAATATGGGTTTTAAAATTGAGCCACTAAAAATAATAGGCAACAGAAATTAAAAAATTTTTAAAGTCAGGTCAGAAGCACCCAACATTGACAGGAAGTTCTAGACAGTCTACGGTGGATCACCACCCTTGCACCTGCCTTAAGTGCATTGTTGCTGTCCTTGGCAGCTGTGCTCCTTGGACTTCTGGATCTTGCCTTCCCAGGTCCCCTGTGCAGGGTAGGAGGGTGGCTGCAGGCAGCATCCTACGGTGGGATAGAGGAGAATAGTTACAATTCTGTGTGACTGAGCACACATGCACCATCTTGGCTGTGGAGCTGCACCTTTCCTAATCAGTGACCAGTGAGGGTGGGTGTACAATTCGAGTGCAGGCACAGGCAGAAGAAGACTGACTCCACGATCTCCCGTAGCACGCATGCACCCAGCATTAGCAGTTCCCAACACATCACGGTATGGCACATAGGGAAGGATACTTGGGGTTTAAAATGTATTGTTTAGGCCGGGCGCGGTGGCTCAAGCCTGTAATCCCAGCACTTTGGGAGGCGAGACGGGAGGATCACGAGGTCAGGAGATCGAGACCATCCTGGCTAACCCGGTGAAACCCGTCTCTACTAAAAAATACAAAAAACTAGCCGGACGAGGTGGCGGGCGCCTGTAGTCCCAGCTACTCAGGAGGCTGAGGCAGGAGAATGGTGTGAACCCAGGAAGCGGAACTTGCAGTGAGCCAAGATCTGGCCACCACACTCTTGAGTCCACGCTGTGTCTAATGTAATAACCACACCATTACACCGTTGTAACCACCGTAATTCTCATACTGAGAAGGCTTCCAAGCATCCTGGAGCTGGTATCACTGACTTCCCCCACCTCCATTCCCACTGGTCTCCCCTGCTTCCTCTGCTCCGGCTCCCCCCACCCTGGCCTCCCTGGTGCTCCTCCAGGCATCCCCCATGGTTGTCCCCTTATCCTGAAAGCCCTTTCCTGAATGCCCCCTGGCTCACTCGGTTGGCGCCTGCACTCTGCTCACACCAGCCTTTTCCAGGAAGCGGACTCTGACTACCCTGTTTACGACGACCTCTTTCCACTCACATGCTGCAGACACCCTCTCAGCTTGCTGTGCCTCTTCTCCATGGCAGTCATCGCTGCCCGACATATGAAATGGCTTACTCTTCATTGTTTACCTTCAATGCTGCCAAGTAAGTTCCATTTGTTTGTGACCACATCCCAAACCTTTAGAACAGGAACTTGTGATGGTTCATTTAGTATATCAGCTTGGCTGGGCCACAGTGCCCGGATATGTGGTCAAGCATTATTCTGGATGTTTTCACAAAGGCGTTTGTGGATGAGATTAACGTTGACATCAGCAGATTTGAGGGAAGCAGGTGGCCCTTCATGATGCAGGTGGACTTCACCCAATCAGGTGAAAACCCTACAAGGAAAAGACTGACCTCTAAGCAGGAGCAATGAAGCCACAGGCACTTTCAGACTTTTCCTGCAGCTTGGGCTTCTTCCCCAGGCCTCCAGCCTGCCTGCCCACCCTGCAGATTTGGGTCTTGCCAGTGTGAAGCCAAAAGTATCTGAGACAGATCTCAATTATATTTTGAAAGTTTATTTTGCTGAGGTTAAAGACACACCTGTGACACAACCCTAGGAGGTCTTGATGACATGTGTCCAAGGCACAACTTGCTTTGTACATTTAGGGAGACATGAGACATCAGTCAATACTTCTAAGATGTGCATTGGTTTGGTCCGGAAAGACTGGACACCTCAAAGTGGGGAGGGCGTTTCCAGGTCATAGGTAGATGAGAGATAAACAGTTGCATTCTTTTGAGTCTCTGATCAGCCTTTCACAGAAGACACAATTTCCACGTGAGAGGAGGTTAGAGAAATAGTCATATAGGCCTTAGTCTGGCTCGGTGAAACAATAGGGCAGAGGAAGCGATCAGATACGTGTCTGTCTCAGGTGAGCAAAGGGATGACTTTGAGTTCTGTCTGTCCTTTGTCCACTAGGAATTTTCTTGTGGGCTGATATGCTTTGACTGTGTCCCCACTCAAATCTCATCTTTGTAGCTCCCATAATCTGCACATATCATGGGAGGAACCTGGTGGGAGGTAACTGAATCATGGGAGCAAGTTTTTCCCATGCTGTTCTCATGATAGTGAATTAGTCTCGTGAGATCTGATGGTTTTACAAAGGACAGCTCCCCAGCACATGCTGTCTTGCCTGCTGCCATGTAAAGTGTGCCTGTTCTCCTCTGCCTTTGTCATGATTGTGAGACCTCCCCAGCCATGTGGAACTGTGAGTCCAATAAATTATAAATTACCCAGTCTCAGGTATTTCTTCATAGCAGTAGGAGAATGGACTAATACATGGGCAGATTGTTAGGGAGGTGTGTAGCTTTTTTATCTTCGTAACCATCTTATTTAGAAATAGATCGGGAGGCAGGTTTGCCTGCTGCAGTTCCCAGCTTGACTTCCCCTTGGCTTAGTGATTTTGGGGTCCCAAGATTTATTTTCCTTCCTCACCAGCCACCATAATCGCATGAGCCCATTACAGTAAGTCTCTCCATATGCATGTAAATCCCATTGATTCTCTTTCTCTGGAGAACTTGACTAACACAGAGCTCATAATTGTTACATGAAAGAAAGAATGAATGAATGAATGAATGAATGGATGGCCATGAGGAGGAAGCCAGGTCTTAGCAGTAACTGTCCTGTTGCGTGTGAGCTGACATCCTGGTGGGCTTCTTGCTTATCTCCCTTTACATGAGTGAGGGTTGCTCAACCCCTGAAGATCTTATCATCAACTGGAGTCATTTCCCTTCTTTTCTCCTGCAAAGCATTTGAGCCTCAGAAGGCAGGGCTTGCCCAGACTCTCCTCCTGGGAAGGGAAGGGAAGGGGAGGGGAGGGGAGGGGAGGGAAGGGGAGGAGATCAGAATTAGGAGGACTCAATTTCCATTTGTGACCAGGCATAGCCTCTCTGAGCCCAGGTCCTCAGGAGTCTACAGTGGGGATAATGGTAAGTTCCACCCCTAAGTGGGTGGATAGCAATTAATTAATACAGATCCTGTGAGGAGATTGAGAAGCTCGGGTTACAGATCAGGCTCAATGGGGATGCCTCTTGTTAACTACATGGAAAGTATTGAGTGCAGAGTTGACGTTGCCAGTCCTAGTGCAGAGGACCTTTACTGAGAAAACCTTTCATCTCAGGGCTTCGAGTTAATGTATTCATTATTTTATTCATTTCATCATTTATTCAACCAAGTTCCCACTCAAGCATCAGCCCGGCTCAGAGCTTAGGAGAAATTTGCTGACGGCAGCCACCATGCTGTCTTCAGGGAGGTCGTGGGGAGGCTGGGGAACCAATGGATCAGAAGGTCCAAGAGCTTCTGCAAAGGCCTGGGGGCAAGAGGAGAGGCAAGAGGATGGGGTCTACCCAAGCTGGGGCTGGGGGTTCAGGGACACTTCCTAGAAGGGTTATGCTTGAAGACAGGGCCACAGCTCCTAGCCAACCAGACAGTGAGAGCCAGTGTTTTCTAACCAGAAGGCCGCTGGGATGGCCCACTGATGCGTTTTCTGATGCTGCTACTCTAGGGCTCAAGGAACTTCCCAGTGTCACCCATGCGCTCATGTAGATGAGAAACCCACAGGATCAGACACAAATCCAGAAACCTGAGGCCATGCCACCACTTCAGACACCTGCTGACTGTCTAGTTCTGCATGTCTTTGGTCAGATCTGCCCTTGAGCCTGGCCTGGGCGCCATCAATGCACCCACCTTCGATGCCTGCCTACGTGGTGTCCGGGGCTGAGGAGTACCGGAGCCTCCTTCCCTGGCAGGACTTGAGGCTGTGTTCCAATGGCCCGGGAACTCAAAGGCACCATGACAGAGCGTGTAGGGTGCCCAGAACCAACACAAGATGAGACGTTTGGCAACATGCGTCTCAACGTGTATCAACAGGTCTATCACAGATACCTTCATGGTTCCCTTTGCTTTCCTTGTGGGAGAAGAACGTCCCCAAGGATCACTCCTGCATCTCAGGAATTATTGTCCTCCAGGATCCTACAGGGACCTCCTCCAGGAACTATAACTGTGCAACCCCATAAAACCCGGGGTCCTGGCAGAGAGTCCCAGCAGGCCTGGTCCCCCTTTGGTAGGCCCTCTTGACGTGGTTGACATTGACAAAGAGTGACTATGCTGTATTATTTTCTACTTGATTGCTTCAAATTGGTGTCACTGCCTTTAAACTATTTGCATTTCCTATTTTGGGTCTGTGTGTTTATCCTCTGAAACGGCCTGGCTAACGACTCCTATTTCACCTCCCTCTTTCCTTTCAGAAAAATGAATCCCATAAAAATCACCAGACTGGTGACTGAGCAAACTCCTTGGCATCATAAAATTTTGATTTAGAGGTTGAGCAAATGTGATGGAACATTTTTGTGTGCCCTCTTGAATTGTGCAGACTATTTTTGGCGTGCGAGCATTTGCATATTATTGCCAGAAGTGAGCGCTTTTTTGTTGTTGTTCCCCCTTTTTTGAGATGAGAAGAAGCTTGATGAGTCAAGCCAGGATGAGACAGGTTCTGAGTCAGAAGATACGGGCTGTCCAAGCCAAGCAGGCTGAGGTACAGTTCAGGCACAAGGCGGTGAAATTAGGTGGCGGGACAGTGCTGGAAAGAGGAAATACAGGCACGCACAAAAAAAACCTGAGTATACAATTCAGCAGAGAGGAGGTGATGGGGAGAAATTCTTGCTCATCTTTCAAGGAGAGATAAATGGCTTCAAGCAAAGTAGCACGTCCCCAGTGGGACCATGTGAGCACTGGATAGATATTGGGGGGCGACGTTGGGGAGGGAGCCCTTCCTTCTCCCCTGCATGTCACCTCAGGGGACTCCCGCACTATGGGATGCATTCTGGGAAACACTACTTCAAACTTTCCCCCAAAACTGTGGACACAAGCACAGATTCAAACAGTTCCTTAAAGTAAAAGCCCAGGAACATCTAAAATGGGAGAATGAGATTTGCCCCAAGAAGAGGCTATTCACGTGGGGGTTCACGTCCTCCCACCCAGAGATGTGATCCAGGATCCCGGATTTGTGGGTAAGGAAAAGGTGGCCTCTATGCTGGGCTCCATATGAGCAAGTCTGGAACCAAACCGGGCACCTAGAGCATCACGTTTAGATCCCTAGGGCACATTTATGAGGAAACAGGAGCCTTCGTGTGGGCTCGCTGTGCACCGTGCTTAGCCTCGACTGGTGTTACCTAGTATTTAATCTTCACATCAACCCATTTTGCAGCTGGGGCACTGGGGCAAAGTGAGGTCTTTGCTACTGGCCTAAGGCTGTCCAGGCGGTCCACAGACTTTGCTCTTAACACTGTGTTGAGTTGCTTCAAATTTACAAGCCATGATGTACTTGATTTTGTAGGTGTTATCTCCATTCTCCAGGGAGGGAAACTGAGGCTCAGAGGGTCCAGTCCTTTGTCCATGGTCCCACAGTGACAGCAAGGGAGCCTGGATCCACACTGTGGCATCTGGCTGATGCCACAGTGCACGCTTCTCCTGGGACACCTCTGTGCCTCCCTGGGGCAGCAGGCATGAACTGTCTGATGCTCTCCTGCTTATGCCTGGCTAGGTTTCTTGTTCAATGGGAAGGCATCATATTGGTGTGGAGGCCATGCTAAGCACAGCTTATCTTTCTGTTAACACCTCCCAGAACAAAGTCAGGATTCATTGCAGGACCTAATTCATGGACGTCTCACTGCAACCCAGGGCCTGGAGTCCAGTGCTGGGGTCTGTGGGCCTGGGCTGTCCTTACGAGCAGTTCTGCTTCTTGTTACTACTTTCATTTTCTCCATTATGCAGTACTTCAAATTCCATGATCTATATTGTGCTGTCTTGCCATTGATTCACTGATTAAATTAGCTGCTATTTCTTTCTTCTGCATTACAGGCTCAGAGTAATTTGTTTATGAATCAAAAGTTCTGCAGGCTATGAAGGAAGGCTTAATATGCATTCATTACAGCTGAGCCATAATCACCCTAAATCATGGGAATTGCCAGTCTTGGGCAAACCATTGGTCTCTTTGGCATAGCCTCCCATCTTTTACCTGACCAGAGCAGCGATGCTGAGACATGAATTTTAATCAAAATTCAGGGAAAGGTGGCAGGGCGGGAGTGTGCCAAAGGTGAAAATAACAGATTTTCAAAATCTTTTAAAAACATTCCAAACCAGGCTGGATGTGGAGGCTCAGGTCTGGACTCCCAGTGCTTTGGGAGACTGAGGTGGGAGGATCCCTTGAGCCTAGGAGTTCAAGACCAGCCTGGGCAACATAGTGAGACTCCTTCTCTACAAAAAATAAAAAATTAGTTGTGCATAGTGACATGCTCCTGTGGTCCTAGATACTCAACAGGCTGAGGTGGGAGGATCACTTGGGCCCAGGAGTTTAAGGCAGGCTGCAGTCAGCTGTAATCGTGCCACTGCACCCAGCCTGGGTGACAGAGTGATACCCTGTCTCAAAAACAGACAAACAAAACCCATGCAAGATTATTGTTTGTCTTGTCCTCCGTGTGCATGTGACCTTCACAGAGCACCCACCCCAGGCCCACCCGCCTCGCCTGGAGCCTCTGGCTATATCCCCGTGGGTCTCACCCAGAAGGAGAAGATGTGTAAGGAAAGTTAAACTTGGAGCAGTGGTTGGTGCGAGGCTGTGGCATCCCTCCCTCATCTGGGGATCTCCTCCCAGCCCCAGCACAGGCTTGACCCAGGCCCCATGCTGCTTCTTACCCTCTGTGTCCTTCTCCAGGACAGTCGGGTGCTCCTGACCTGTCCCCAGAGTCCCCACAGCCCATTTGCGATCCAGGCAAGCCCACCCTGAGTTCCCGTAAACTGCGGTGCACAGATGAGAATCCCCCATCAAACTCTTCCCTAGTGGGGTGCCAGCCTTCCTCTCCTCTCCCCACCTCTAGGCCTTTCGAGTCATGCTTTCCTTTATGATAAAATAATGCAGTGACAGGGATAAGCAGCAATGGGAACCAGTGCCCGCACTTCCTGGCCACTTCTCTCCATTTCAACAGGACGATTCTGGGCCGCAGTGATCACAGCCCCCCTTTCCCTCACTGAGACTCACCAGAAGGGACTTGGCACAGGGAAAGGCTCATTGGTGGGGCTTCCTGGGAGAACTCCCAAGACACGCAGATGGGGCCTTTCCAGAAGGTGGGCCCAGAGGTGTGCCCAGATACTGGCATAGAGCAAGCTCCTAAAGGAGCTGGGAATCTGATGAGGGTTCCCCAGAAGAGGCATGAAACCAGGCTCATGGACAGATAGCCTGGCTTAGTCCTGAGATGCCAGGTGCCAATGCACATGCCAAGTGTTAGTGAATTAGAGCAGGTGGACTCACACCTTGGCAGTGTGAGAAAACGATAGCAGACATTAACCATCAGCAGGAGCCAGGTGTGATCTAGAGGACCCCTGCTCCAGCGGGTGCTGACCCCACCGCCAAGCTCAGATCCTGTGGCCCAGGGACCTGCATCCCAGGGAGCTTCCTGTGGTCACCTCTGGGCCATTTTCCTTTCTAGTTGGAAAGGAAATCAGAGAATCTCAAGGCACTCCTGGGGAAACCAAAAGTTAAACCCCCGCAAAGCAGGAAGCTTAGGAAATTTCCACTGTGCCCAACAGGCATTCCCCATTTGAATTTTATTTGCAGATTTTATTAGAAACTAGTTTATGACACAAATTATTCAATGCCTAGGAAGCCTAAACTAGTAAGAGTCTATCTGTTTCCACAGAAAAATTCATGACATGTAGGTTTTTATTGCAGTACATTTAAAACCAAGCCTTATCCATTATGGTATTGCAGAAACATGCTTTACCCTGGATTCCAATGATGATATTCTATTTAATGAAATGTCTAAACTAACCACATTATACTATTATTGACTGTGTCTTCCTACGGATAGGCCAAGTATGGAGCAATTATCTCGCGTCTTCATCCATCATTGGAAATCCTAACTGAAGCTTTTGAGCCAATTCCCAAAGCATTATGGGTATGGAGTGGGCTTGGGATGCAGTAAACGCGGAGATGATACTAGACAAAGATACTGGGATTTTTGGGACCTATTTGGAAAGTGAAGCTCCCTTTAAAAACACACGACCCGGGAAGCCAAAGCAGAAATGTTCTCTTCCCACAGACGCCCTTCGGTCCGGAGCTCCCTAGAGCTCCCTGGAGCTGCGCCTCATGGGCTGTGATTTACACTGGGGCTGAGGCTTGGGCCTGAGTTGGTTCCAGATCATGGGGACTGTGACAGGGTAACATATTTGTGTAGAGCTGCAAAGTGCCCCTGGCTGAAGCAAATTTTTTCTAATTACTACCCTCCCTAACCCTATTTAAACATGTAATGGAGGTGATTACAGAAAACTCTTTAAGGTAAACCTAAATGAATGGATTTATTTAAACTCTTAATGAACTTGAAACTCTCCAAACTGGCACGCTCCGGGGCTGGAATCGCTAATTGTGGTGCTGGTGGGAGCTGAGAATGGGTTGCTGGGCCTGCCAGCCGCATGCTTAGCTGCGGGGGACGGCTCATTTGTTATCCGGGTCTCTGGGAAGCAGTGACCAATTAGTCCATCTGCTCAACACTCTTCTTCCAAAAACAGACAAATTAAGCCTGGACCAGAGTTCCAAGCATCAGACCTGGCTGGAATGTGGAGCTGCCCCTAAAGAGAGAGTCTCTACCTGCAAAAGGAAGTCAAAAGAGGCGCCTCAAAGTAGGGGCTTGGAGTGATGCGCGGGGCTCGTAGACTGAGAGGAGGCCCAGAGGGCCCTTTAGTTACAGGGCCTTGCTCTTGCTGGTGGCTGACCTAGGGAGGCAGTGGACAGCTGTGAGCCAGGACTGGAGTCCTGGAGTCCTCCTGGGCTCTCTGCTTGGAGCACCTGTCCCTCGTGGCCTTGAGCATAAATTCCACCCCATTTTTAGACGTGAGAACGTTCAACGTTCTCCAGAGCCCTGAAGTATACAAACACCATCTTTGCCCCTTCTGAGCTGTGCTGTTTTACCAGCTTCATTTCTTAGAACGCTTGGGTACAGGGCAATTTGTTTGCTCTTTCTTCTAGAGTTCCCTCTCACCAAGTTTGCCCCACCCATTCTGAGCTTGACAGGTGCCACTGTCCCTGTTTTCCACATGAGCAGGCTTGTTCACTCAGGGAAGTTCGTTCAGTTCACAGAGGGGGCTCTGCTCCACAGCTTTCCGCTGTCCCTTTGTCTACAGGGCAGGGCGCGGGATAGGTGCCCATGAGGAGCACCTCCTGAAGGAGGCGTAGAACGAAATTCGCTGGATTGGGAAATGCACCCTTCAGAGCCTCGGGAGTGCTAGCTTTGTCTGGGCCCTGAGCAGTCTCTGATGTTTATCATGCCCAGAAGTAGACAGAACTGGGAATAATCTAAACAGCTGTTCGGAGGATTCATCACTTGGCAGAGGTGTGAGTCCCTGAGGTCTTCCCCCTTTTCCATCATCTCAAAGGGACCTGCCTGTGCTGACTGGCAGGTCATCGAGATTAATAAAGACAAAGGCTTTGGTGGATGCTCAGCTCAGAAAAAGCACCTGGAGCTGCTCTTTCCTGATTAGGGAAGGACTTGGTGGCTGTAGTTGGCGGTTCAGTATTTTCTGAATTTTGACATTCGCGGTATGCAAACGTATCAGTTTCTAACAATATCTAACAAGACTATTTGAAAGCGAGAGTCTCCCGAGAGATGCAGGCGTGGTTCAGGGCAGATGTGGGGCTCTTCCGGCTTTGTGTGCACTCATATAAATCAACAGAAAGTTTGTTACCAATTGTTACTAATGTTCTTCAGCAAACTGAGAGATTGGCCAATAAATATGCATGAAGCGTAATTCTATCTACCTGTTGCATTTAATTCCAGCAGCGAAGACCCATTACACTACTGAAGTTTGATGAATGTTTTCTCTCACTGCTCATCTGACTTGGAAATGAGTGTGTTTGCCCAGGGCGGGGGTAGGCGGTGGGGGAGGCACGTGCGAGCCTGAGCTCCTTCAGTTTCCACGTGGAAAACTCTAAATTGAAATCCCTGCCTCCAGGGACCGTGAGACCAAAGAGAAAACTGTTGGGCCCCAAAGGGACCATTTCCTACCATAATGAGAATTTTAAATGGCGGGTTTGAAATTCTTTGAAAAGCCTTTCAGAAATGTGTGTGCAAATGATGGTTCCTGAATTACTGGCAGAGATGCAATTAAATTCAAGGGAGAATATCTCCCTATTCTAATTTCCAGCCTGAAGACCCTTTTCCCTATCCCAGGAGGAGCCCAGGAACCCAAGCGAGAGCCTCTGCAAGTCACCCCAGCTGCCGCATTTCCACTCAGGAGGAAGACACACGTGGGCCGGCAGGAGAGAGAGAGGGAGGTGAGGATGGAATCGGAGATGAAGGCCCCAAGGGGTGGGGCCCTCCTGACATTTCCTTCACGATGTATTGACATCTTCACTCAGACATAGACTAACTAAACCTGGGGGCAGTGTTCAACTGGAACCAGAGCCCCCTCCCACGCCACCCACAGGAATCAGCAATTCTAGCAGCTCTATTGGGAGCTGTGGGGTGTGGGGCTCCTGTGAATCCCAAGTGTATTATCTCCTTGCACCTTCAGCACCCCCTGGGTGGTGCACACTCTTCCTATCCCATGTTACTGAGTCCTCATGAATCTGCAAGGCTTTGGAACCTAGTGGGCAGAGCAGGCAGACCAGGGAGGCGGCTGCTTCCCCCAGTTCCTGGCTGTGAGAACTTTCTCAAGAGCCTTCTCTCCTTCGCCTGTAAAATGGGGATACCGTGCTAGCCCTGGGGCTGCTGTGAGCGTTCAGTGAGTTAACCCATGCCTTGCAAGGATGCTGTGTCTGGCCAAACCCATGGCAAGAGTCACCCCAAAATTGACAGCAGGGGAGTTGCTGCAAGAGACAGCCCCAAACTGTTCTGAGATGGAGCTGGCTGGGATTCCAGAGGGAGAAGAAGCAATTGCCAGGGTCCTTGGTGTAAAGCATTTACTGGGAGAATTTACATACAGCGACTGAAGCCCCATGACAGAAAGCAGGGAAAGGGATGTTTTGCCCACGTATGTCCATGATGAGGTCAGGGTCCAGTGTTTGAGGGTTTAGGGAACTTGGATCAAGGTGGGGCTCGGTTCTACATATTTAGCCATGTGGTCTCTCACTGAGTGCTGCAAGCAACAACCTGAATGACTTTATCGGTGCCTGGCAATATTCCAGAATTCAGCTTGGGTTCAAGCCTGCAGCTGGCTTGGTCACAGAGCAGTCAAGGCGTTCTGGACTACTCAGTCAGGACACAGAAAGAAAGCAGCGGGGACTTGGGGGTCCTACGGTGGGCCCAACAAAAGTGGGTCTTGTTATTCCGGAGGTTAAATCATCTGACCAGTACAAGGAAGTGGCGAAGTTGGGATTCCTACCAGTGGTTTTAGCCCCAGAATCATCTCCACGTGATACGTTTAGGACAGGGGCCCCATCAATGCCTGTGGGTGAAAAGATGCCCTTTCTCTTTCCTACTAAAAGTGCCCCTGCGAGACCAAGGCTGCTACCATTCAATGGAGGTGTGCAAATTGACTCCCTGGGTCAGTAGTTCTGTTGCTTTCCTGGGCGCCAGTGGGGTTAGGTTTCATGCAAAGAGTCAACAAACAGAGGTTACTCTTCAAAGCCACTGCCCTTTTTGAAGACAAAAAGGGGGGAAATGTCACAGTGCCACAGCTGAAGACCAAGAGGGCCTGGGAGAAGCACGAAGTGGTCAGTAACAGGAGGAGAGCCAGGACTTTGCATATAATCTTGCAATGCACCCCATCAAGACATCCCCGGGAGCTTTTTCCTGTGCTGGAGGATAACATGAATGTACCCATCAGTGCAAAGGGTGCAGTGAGGGCAGGAAGTTACCGTCACCATGAGGGTCAGCCAAAGAACAGTACATGGCGAGCTGGATGAGACAGTCTGCCCCAGGCAGGGTCGCTGGGGCGAGTCCGGTCGCAGATGTCCTGCTTCTGAATGAGGGCCTTGAACTCCGTGCTGTCTACATCCTCTCCAGTTCTAAAATAAGATGACATTTAACGAGGGCCCTCTGTGTCGATGGGGCACTGCAGCAACCTCGTGTTAAACAGCACCATATTGTTGATGGCTGGACCCGATGCTGGGAACATGTGACCTTCCTTGCTTCTGAGTTTCCATGGCCTCCACTTGGCGGCACCCAAACAAGAGACAGCAGTGTGCAGAGATACTGGGTGTGGGTTTCTCTAGTAGCAGAGAAACAAACCCTTTTGTGCTTGCAGGGTGCTTGCCCTGCCCCAAACAGCATGAATCTTAACCCCACCCATCCGAACAGCCTGGGGAGGCAGGATGGACAGATGTCAGAGGTCAGTCACCAGCACCCCACTGCACAGGGAGTGGAGGCTTGTGTCTCATTAGGTTTTACTTGGCTGTTGGGCTCTAGAGATCCTTCAGTGATACTTCAATGCCATTGATAGCAAATTCTTCAAACTGGATCTGAAGAATCAGGATGTGGGTGCCCATATGTAATCCATCATCTATTAACGGTGACTGTGGTGAGGGAGTACGGAGCCGTGGTGGGGCGTACAGGATCAGTTACTTGTTCTGTTATTTGCTGGCCCTGTGGCCTTGGGTTACTTAGCTTCTCTGCGACTCCATTCCCCAACTAAAATGTGCAGGGAATAATAGTAACTGTCTTATTGGGGGTGGCGGTAGACCAAAAGAATGCCTCTCCTCAAAAGATATCCATGTCAGAGTACTGACTGCCACTGCATTTGGAAAAAGGGTGTTTGCAGATGTAATTGAGTTTGGGATCTGGAGATGAAATCGTCTTGGATTATCCCGGAGGAACTGACTCCAAGGGCAAGTGTCCTTGTAGGAGACACACGGAGGAAGAGGCCATGTGTAGGTTCTTTAGAGGGACAGAACTAATAGGATAGACGTATACATGAAGAGGAGTTTATTAGGAGAATTGATCACACGATCACAAGGTGAAGTCCCACAACAGGCCGTCTGCAAGCTGAGAGCAAGGTAGCCAGTCCGAGTCCCCAGACCTCAAAAGCATGAAAGCCAACAGTGCAAGCTTCAGTCTGTGGCTGAAGGCCAGAGAGCCCCTGGCAAACCTCTGGTGTAAGTCTAAGAGCCCAAAAGCTGAAGAACTTGGGAGTCTGATATTCGAGGGCAGGAAGCCCAGGAGAAAGATGGAGGCTGGAAGACTCAGCAAGTCTGCTCTTTCCACCTTCTCCTGCCTGCTGTATTCTAGTCAAGCTGGCAGCTGATTAGATGGTGCCCACCCAGACTGAGGGTGGGTTTGTCTTTCCCAGTCCACTGACTCAAATGTTAATCTCCTTTGGCAACACCCTCACAGACACACCCAGGAACAATACTTTGCATCCTCCAGTCCAATCAAGTTGACACCCAGTATTAACCACCACACCATGTGAAGACAGAGTCATAGACTGGAGTGAGGCAGCCACAAGCCAAGGAGTGCTGGCAGCCACCAGAAGCTGGAGGAGGCCAGGAAGCATTCTCCCCTGGGACCTGCAGAGGGAGCATAGCCCTCTGACACCTTGATTTTGAACTTCTGGCCTCCAGAACTGAAAGAATAAATTTGTGTCTCTAAAGTAGGTGGTAACTTGTGACAGCAGCTGTGGGAAATTAATACAGGAATGATGAGGACTAATTTAAGGTGTGTAACCTGACCAGTGCCATATTGAGAACAGTGGGACAGTCCAATATCTGTGCATAGTGTGCAGAACCTGAAGACACAGCAGGGATGGCTTTTGCCACATTCTGAGTTTTATCTTGTTGTCCTATGTCCACTGGGTAGAACGGGCTGACCCCACATGAAACGTGTGGGGAGATTTTAGCACTAGTCAATTATATACTGCAAAACATTTCCTTTCAGAATTTATTTGGATAAAGTAAAGCAGATGGAAATCGCCAATTGCTGCTTCCTTCTGTTTACTAAATTAGTAAGTTGATGAATAAACCAACGTATGTTGAATGCTTACCCTACGCCTGAAACTGTGCTAAGTTAGTCTGTGATCTATTATTAATTCCCTCAACAAGTTTGTTCATTAGTTCAACAGGTGTTTCCTGGCCTTTAGCCATGCGCTGGTTATTATTCTAGGCTTTGGGGACAGGGAATGAAACAGACAAAACGATGCAAAGCTCCCTCACGCCCAGAGGAAGGTAACTTCTAAGTGGGGAGAGAGGTGACAGCAAAGCACATGGGTACAATAATAAAATGCACTAGACGGTGGTCATGAATGTGGAGAGAATCAAAGTGGTAGGGCTCAGGAAAGGCCTCAAGGGGAACATGACCCCGTGCAGGGTGCGGAAGGCAAGGGGTGCCAGGCAGGCAGGGACATCAGGGGAAGAGCACTCTGGATCAAGGCTCCCTGGCAGAAAGGCTGGGGGCAGGAATGGGAATACAGAGGACATAGGCAGGGGTGGAGGAAGATAGCGGGGAGGTCAGAAGAGTGGGGTGGGGTCCTATGGGTCATTGTGAGTCCTTGAGTTTTTATTCTATACTTTTCAGGAATCAAATGTAGGGTTTGGAGAAGTGGAGGCACCCAATCAATCTGCTGTCTGTACTGGAATTAAACTAGGAGGAGGCAGAGGTGGGAGCAGAGCGGGAAGCTGCGCGGGACCAATGTGGGTGGTCCAGAGGGCCCATCTCGGGGTGGCAGGAAGGTGGGGAGGTGTGACTGAGCGTGAATAGATCCCCTTTATCCTAGGAGTGAAAGAAGCAGCCAGTGAGTCAGTTAAGATGAGCCAGGACACATGATGGTGACGGGTTAAGGAAGGTCAGTCCTGGCAGCTGACCATGGATTAGACTGACCCAGAGGACAGTGCCAGCATCCTGAGGAGGGGCAGCTGGGTGGATGCAGGTGAATGCCAATCCCTCTTTTTGGTACCAGCACCTGGGTTTTCCTCGGGGAAATGCTGCTCCCTTAATACACACATCTTGCCAAACTGTCACTCAAGAGGCTCAGTTTCCCTCGGGTGAGGCAGGGATGTGGGGCTCAGCTAAGACCAACAGTCTCTCCCTCCTGAAATTCTCATCTTTGACTGTCATAAGACAAAACAAAACGAAACGACGAAAAAGCCACGAATCACCCCAGGAAGAGGCACTGTGAAAACACTACATGCTCTTCCTCCTGTTCCCTGGGTTTGTTCTTCCTCCTTTTCCCATTTCCTGTGTATTCTAAGACTTCCACTTCAATTCCCATATCCCCTGTGATTCCAATGACCTTTCTTTGCAGAACAGCTTTAATCAGTTGGTCAGTTTCTAAGGCTTTCGTCCAAGGAACCCTCATTGATGTGAAACAACAAAGTGAGACTTCTGTCCTCCAATGTGCAGCCAGGAAGTGGCAGAAAGGAACTTTGCACAAATTTCTTCTCATTTCAAATCCTGTGCTCTTTCTCCCACACCTCAACCATTTTCCTTTAAAATCAATTGCATCCTGAAGCAAAGAGCTTTGAAGAACAGTGCTATCAGAAGCAACCATACCCCATCGGAGCCATCACAGCACCTCCCAGGACCCCTGGGACTTTTGCTTGGACTTGGGCAAGTAAGTAGACAGCTCAGATGGGCCGAGCACCTGCTGGTTCATCCACCAAATATGAACATGGCCCAAGAGTGAGACCCCAAGACCTGAAATTGCACCAATGGCTATAGCTAAACAGGAAAAATCCACTGGACAAATTTTGCAGAGGTTTCTTCGTTGTTGTTGCTGTTTTTCTCAGCAAACCTGAGAAGTCATTTCAGTTTGTCTCAGTTTTCGTAGAAGAACAAAAAGTGCAACATTAAACAATGTGTGTAAGTAGAGTGGAGTGTTTACCCTGCCCGATCTATAGTTTAGGACCAAAATTTTCCTGTGGTGGGTAAATTTACCCAATGGTGGTTTAAATGATGTCCATAATCTAAGCTTAATATATTAATCTAATATATTGAGTGAAGGCACAGCCAAGTTGCCTGCTTTTGATCCCTTACTCATTCATGTTGATATTTACCCAAAGAAATCTCTGACTTACACTTTGCTGCTTCTTATTTCTACTTCCTAACAATACGCTACAGACAGAACACTCCCCCACACATGTGCTGTCACACATCAACACGACACAAGCAGTCACATACTCTTCATGAATGGATAGATATGTGTATTTGTCTGTTCTCGTGCCACTAATAAAGACATACTTGAGACTGGGTTATTTATAAAGGAAAGGGGTTTAATGGACTCACAGTTCCACATGGCTGGGGAGGCCTCACAATCCCGGTGGAAGGCAAAGGAAAAACAAAGGCACATCTAACATGGTGGCAGGTGAGAGAGTGTGTGCATGGGAACTGCCCTTTATAAAACCATCAGATCTCGTGAGACTTACTGCCTATCATGAAAACAGCAGGGGAAAGATCTGCCCCCATGATTCAATTACCTCCCACCAGATCTCTCCCATGACACAAAGGAATTATGGGAGCTACAATTCAAGATGAGATTTGGGTGGAGACACAGCCAAACCGTATCAACATGCACATCATACACACGTACACATGCACAAGCACGGGTGCACAGAAACCACCAGACACTACACACACTGACTTTTCCAATCATTCACTTACATTTTGGTGGGTTTTATCATCAAAAAGGTCCTGACTATTCCCTTCACTTGACAAAGTTCAAGTTCACTCTTTAAATCGCCAGCTTTGAAAGAAAGGAAGCAAGACAAAACTTTCCACTTGGCTTTGTTCCTCTCCTAATTTCACTATGCATATTACATTTTTATTGTTGACATTCTTGTTTAGGGGGAAAATCATTGGTCTGGCTCTTTTTTTTTTTTTTTTTAGCTATCAGATGTTTTATAGACCTTCTAATGGCACATTTGGTGTGAAATTAATTATCAAAGATTCGCAGAGAGTTCTAAATTAGATTTTCTCTGCTCTTCAAGGCAAACAACTGGTGCTGTTTTTGTCACTAATATAAGGTCCTCATTGCTGCCTTTTTTTTCTGTACAATGAAATGATAAATACAAATCTTCAACTTATTTTAATGTGCTAATTGGGGGTTATTACAGCTCATTTTATTTACATTGAGGTAAAAAAGCATTAATTCATTTTCCTTGCACAAACTACTTAGAAAAGATTGTAATTGCCTCCTATACAAACATATATTTGTAACGAGAAATGACATAAAGCTAAAGGCCTAAAAAGAAAATTGTTTGGGCAATGAGCTAAGCCAAACCCTTGGTTTTTTAGGTAGAGACCTGATGCCTGAATACACTTCCCTTTTGGGTTGCTGACTCATACGAATGGTGTTATGTACTCTGCAAGAAATAAATGCTGGTAGGACATAGAAAAGTTCAGAAAGAGAAACTAGTACAAGATTATTCCAGAGCATTTACCTTGCCCTACACAGATTTTTAGGATTTTTCTGTGTTAGGTAAATACGTAACAGTGTAGATATAAGAAGTAGTTGCTTTCCAGTGTTACTGGGCCTCATATCTGTGGCCACAAAAAGATGCAGACATCCAGTGTTTTACACTGCTGTGGTGGGTGTTCTCTGGCCAGCATTCCTGATCCTCTTACACATTGACGTTTGTCAATTTCCCTTCTGGTGCTTCACGTTTCAAAATATTCTTAGGGTTTTAAATGTGCCATAGCTAATTACTGCGCAGAATGACAGGTATAAAGACATATCATTAGAAAATAATCAGATAATGCTTCTGTTTAATAGTTCAAATTAAGCAAATACTTGCATGAAACAATTACAAATGGCTTGGCTTGTGGAATTACATTTTCTAATTTTTAGGCTTATCTTTATCTCTCCTTTAGGATCTTCATGGAGTTAGAATCTTTTTAGAGGCTGGGAGAGTACCAGTAGCTTTGCTGTGTTTTTCTTGCCTGTATATGGGGAGCAAATAGCAGTAACAAGAGAATTCACTCACCCTACAGGTTCCCTTGAGACGATGATGTTGAATGGGAGATGGATACACTTGGAGTGAGAACTGTCTGTTGTTGCTACCACCTGTCGGCCACTGTGCAAGGAATAATATCCCATTTCCTCATGCACTTGGTTTTATGGCTTTTTAAAACCCACTGTTGGCTCCTGCCTCCCCATGTTGATAGTATTGGTCATGGATGTTGTCAAGGAAAACTTAAAATGAATGGAGGTAAACAGGCAAGGAAGATTTTATTCAATGCTACTGCAATAGGGGTCAAGACCATTGCAATAGAGGAGAGAGATTGAACTCTACTTGGATACAACAGGGCCTGCTAGGGAGGGATTTATAACCAACGCACAGGGTGAGGGAGTCACTGGATGGAAAATTACTGAGAGGAGCTCAAAGGAGGGGAAGCGGGGGACTCTTGCTAAATTGGCTTAGCAGGATTCTTGCTAGAGCTGGGCTCAGCAGGCCAAAGATTAAGCCTACCAAAGAGGAGCCTGACAAAAGCTTGGTAAATGAGTGATTCTGGCCAGTGTGCAGAGTAACTTATAAGCTTGTGGGGGGAAGGAGAAGGTCATTGGGCCATGCTTTAGAGCTATTCTCAGCTTGGCTCAATGAACCGGAATAGCCTCCTGTGAGGGGCACATGCTGCAGTCACTGGGCCATAAGTTGATTTTCTCTGGGCATCGCTCTTTGCCAGAGCAGACAATATTCTAGCAACAAAACAGGCTTCCTCAGGTCCTCTTCTGTCCTTTCTCCTGAGAAGCGTGGAGTCTCATGAGAATGAGACGCCAAGACCCCACTGTTTCACTCAGCTCCACAAGGAGAGCAACTCTGCGTCACCACCCAGGACATTCCTTCTCCCCCAGCCCACTGCACCTGCCTTACTGAGGAGGAAAGGCAGCAGAGGGTGTCTGTCACCATCTCGGGCTGGTCATGTAGGTGCTGACAGGGCTGGGATCCAGATGTAACTCAGTTTCCCACTTCCCTAGTGGATGGTCTCTGCCCACTGGCAGTTCCCCATTCATTTTTGAATCTCAGTCTTCCCCATTTCCTCAACTCCCAAATATACATGGAGTATTTTGGACATTTCAAGTGACTTTAGAAATTGGACTGCAAAGTCTGTTTTTCTGCCTTGCGTTTTTTGGAGGCTCTGGGTTGCCCTCGCCCAAGCTGTGTCTGTGAGTTCTGTCTCATTTCACCGAGCCTCTTGAAAAGGCCTTGCCATGTGTTCGTCCCCAGGGGCTGGGGAGGGGAGAACGGAGCAGCCTGGAGGAGGAGAGTGCATTTGGACGAGGAGAAGGGCTGGTCATGAAGGTAGCGAATTATCCCAAAGATGGATGAATGGGTGGGGAGGGGCCAGCTGTGAGGTCCAGCGAGGTCACTGTGTGGGGCCGAGGCAGATGAGAGGCTGGCACTGCCCTCCTGATGTAGAGCTTGCCCCCACCACAGACCCACCCGGATGGCTCCAAACCTGGCATCTCATCTGTGGCACCAGATGCTATTCTTCATCCTGTTTTTAGTGCTCTGCAGGAACACACGACTGGAAGAACCTAGAAAATGATTTTAGAGATGTGGAGCCTCAGTCCGGGCTGAGCTGAGTCTGCTGTCTCACTCCAGCCAATGGGTCACAGCCATTTGCATCCCTCGCCACCCTACCTGCCCACCTCGATTTCCTATGATTCCCTTGTAGATCCCAACCTCCAGAACCAAGGTTCTTTTCCTGCCCAGACAATACCAGGTTTATAGCACAAATGCCCAAGGAACTGGGCCTGCCCTGAAATACCTTTCTCCAAGTAGCCACCCTCTGCCCACACACTGGTCTGGCTGAGATCCATAAATCTCACTTGGGTTCCTTCTGGCCTCACAAATCCCTTCCTTGGTCTTTCCTGTGGCTCTCAGAGTCTCCTGCACCCCACTCTCCACCCCCACATCCTCTGTTCTCCAACTGATTCAAAGTTGTTTGATGGCAGAGTCAACTCTGACATCGCTTTGTGTCAATTTTCCTGCCGAATACTTAATAGACATTAAAAAATATGTTGCCTGAATCCCATATGCTTGAAAAAAACAATACCCCAATGTGTTAAAAATCCCCGTGTTTCCTGAATGTTATCTTAGGATACTGTGCTGAAGAAGTCTAAATGGACATCCATGATGCAGCTTATGCAGGTTACATAGAACCTGGACAGGGGCTTGGTCCCAAACCCAACAGGAGGCTATGTCAATCGTCTCTGAATCAGCTGCAAATTAGGGAGACCATTTATTAACAGACAGTTCTGGTCTCCCTCTCCTAACTGTTTTTTTTCTTTGAGACGGTGTTTTGCTCTTGTTGCCCAGGCTGGAGTGCAATGGCATGATCTCAGCTCACCACAACCTCTGCCTCCTGGATTCAAGCGAATCTCCTGCCTCAGCCTCACGAGTAGCTGGGATTACAGGCATGTGACACCTTGCCTGGCTAATTTTGTATTTTTAGTAGAGATGGGATTTCTCCACGTTTGTCAGGCTCTTCTCGAACTCTCAATCTCAGGTGATCCACCCGCCTCAGCCTCCCAAAGTGCTGGGATTAGAGGTGTGAGCCACCACTCCCGGCCTCCCTCTCCTAACTTTTGCTGCTTTGAAAGATGGTAGCACTCAGGGCTGATGCCTACAGACAGCCATGGATTCTAAAGAGGCAAAAACAACTCACTGTCTCACTTCTAAAACCATTATTTCCCTCCTCCCCTTCCTTTGCTCTCCCGGCTTGCATCTCAGCACAAGGCCATTTTTCACGGCCTCGACAAGAGATCTTATTAGGCACATAATGAGTCAGCAGAGGTTACCTTGAGCAGGGACCACAGACCACTGGTTGTATATCTTCATTTTAAAACTGTAGCCACAGATGCCTGCTGTACCGAGAATGTGATCCTCTCCCTAGGACCCACAAGAAGAAAGATGCTAATGATGCTCCAAGCGTTGACGTTTCTCTGACCCCAGGAGACAGCCTGGAAGGTAGGACCATTTGCCTGAGTTCAGGGAGCCAGGAATGGGGCCGCTTTACTAAGTAGATACAGCTGTGCCTTCTACCAGATGTGGAATTGTCATGTTGTTGTTTTGTTTCGTTTTGTTTTACCTCCTTCATTTCAGGGACCTCAGGCTATAATTAATTCTTGAACATGGCAATAAATCAAAGCTTTGAAAATTGCAGAAAATTCCCCTCCCCACCCCCGACAGACACACGGCTGTGCCGGCTGCTTTAACGCTCTCTTCTCTGGTGTCGTGTCATATCTAACCACCCGAAACTCGGGCAGACGTTCCAGGAATTGGTTCTGAGACTAAATCCGTGTTCCACTCTATAGAATTTGGAGTTAAAAAATAAAAATCAAACTGGAAATAGCATCCCTTACCCAGTCTGGGCCATCTCATTTTTTTTTTATTGGATCCAGACATCCCTAGACGCTGAGAATCCTCGTCAAGAACGACTCTTCACCGCCAAAGTCAACCACTTCACTCTCAGCAACGGCTGTCATTTCCATTTTTAAGACGCACACTTTGCCTATAAAAGCGTTCACAACATAATCTCTCCTCCACTGTAGTATCCTGCAAATGGGCCTCTGTAATTGATGAGGAATAAAAATAATATAAAAAAGCAGGAGATGGCAATACAGAAAACCTTCTGTGTGCAAGCCATGGGTGAAAAAATAGAACAGCCCCTGGGCTAATCCGTGCCCTTTCAAATTGCTATTTCTTTTGTTTTCTCGCCTGCGTCCCCTCAATGCTCCCAGATTCAAATCTCTAGCCTCTGCAGTATCAAGCCGAGGAACAAATATACTTAGTTCTCTTAATGAGCTTCTTCCTCTGCATTCATTTTGGAGAAAAAAAAAAACTCCAGCCGAGAAGCACAGCAAAGGGAAACAGAACATTCCAGGACCGATTGAACCAGAGACAACTATTTGGCAATAAGCTTGAAAGACTCTTGATCTGTTTCCTACTTGCCTTCCAGACTTCCCCTCCCCTGAAAGATCTGGGAGCGCTGAGGACAACAGGTGCAAGTCAGATGAGGATGACTTTTAAGGGAAGTTGTTTTCATTTCAGGCACTGAGGTTTGAATCCTGGCACCCCCATCTAAAAGCTGTGTGATGCAGGCCTCAGTTCTGTGGGCCTCAGTTTCTTCATCTGTAAAATGGACTTCATAAGAGAATCTCTTTCAAAGACATTCTGTGTGTGTGAGAGAGAGAGTGTGTGTGTGTGTGTGAGAGAAAATAACGCATGTAAATCGCTTAGGATCTGTACTTTCGCTATTTAAAAACTACCGTAAACCCAGTGTGGGGTTGGAAGCTCTAAGGCATTCTACCCTGCTAGACACCCTCCCTTCTAACCCTGATTGTCAAGGTCGCCTGAAATAGCAAAACAAGAGATAGCATGACAGATCTGTTGCACCTGCCAGGTTGGACACCTGGGTGTCTCCCAAGTGTCACTGAAGGAAGGGAAGTGACAGTCACGAGGGCCAGATTTGCCCTTCACATGCGTCTTCTCACCCGATCCTCACGGCTACCTGGGGACGAGCCGTGGATCCCCAGCTGCAATGGGAGCCTCACGCTTAGGGCCCCACAGCAGGTACATAACAGTCTAAGCAATAGAGGATCCAGGGAACCTGTATTACAGAAATGTGGGTGACTATCAAGAAATACTTTCAGGAAAAGGCAGGGACCTGATGTGATGTAGCTGGAAAAAGTATTTCTCACTCTCTGTTAAGCTGGGCCTGTCGCTGGGAGCCTCAGGGGACTCACTCTTGATATTCTGAAGCAGCTCGAGAAGTTAATGGAGATAAAACTATCTGGAGAGAAGTATGTCCCCTAAATGCATGCAAGGTAACAAAAACCGCTTGAGAGGTTTTCGGTCTGCCGCTGCCTCCGAAAAATGATCCACAATCTTTGCACATTGTGAACATGCACTTCAAGAGTATGAATGGTGCTGGAAGGGCTTTGAACTCAAGCAGTTGTGGCCCCATATCCTACCTTTGCTGTGCACCTGCTGTGGGGCCCTGAACCTAGGCTCCCTTCACAGCTGGGGATTCACCTGCTCGCCCCCAGGTAGTCATGAGAATCAGGTAAGAGGATGCACACGAAGCTCATATCTGGCCCCACTGACTGTCAATTCCCTTCCTTACTGACACCTGTTGGGAGAATCTCTCATGTGTCCAACATTGCAGGTATGAGAGATCCTTGATGCTACCTCTCCATCACCAACACGACATAATGCAATTAGTTTTCAGCTTGCTATGAATGCATTTTATGATTACAGGACTTCTTCAAACAGTGTACCTGTAATGAGTGAATGTCCCATAAGCATGCATCTCTGCTCAGGTGTAAATATTTTCAAGGCAGCTGCATGGAATGGAAGTTTGATGGCGTCGTAGACTGAGATGCTCACTACACATTCATTCACTCCACAGACTTCGTTAAGGACCCAGGATATGCCAAGACTTCTCTCCTGGGTACTGAAGCTGCAGGGGCAGATAAAGCAGGCATCAGTGGTGTTCTGGGGATGATGTCCCCAAGGGAAGTCAGTTCCTGACCCTACTGCATACCTGCCTTTGCTATTGACGGAATTCAAGACATGCTACCCCCAGATATGCACCTTGGCATTTGAGAAAATGACAGAAACACAAGGTCATCCTCCACTTCCCCTCTGCCCTTCTCCCCTGAAGCAGATCATAAGATCCTCATGTGAGAGGTATCCTTGCTTCCCTGAAGGAAAAGAACATTCTTATCTCTGGAGACACAGGGACACAAAGAAGAATCTGGACAAACAGGCCTGGCTAAGCACCTCAAGCTCATCATCGTCAATCATATCCTCTTTGCAGTCACACTTCGGACATCTACTTCTTCATACAAGCTTAAAACACAATGGTATACGCATTTCTTTTGGTCTTCATTTCCTTATGGGAGTTTCCGTGCTCACATAAACCTTTTAAATAAACTTGTACAGTTTGCTTTTGTCTTTTGTTATAGGGGCCTCAGTCATGTATTTTGCAATGAGTGAAGAAAAGATATTTCCCCTCCCCTACACCACTGGACGCACTTGGCAACCACTTACTCCCTCTACCCTCTCCAATCTAGCTTCCACCCCTCCATGTCCTCCAGGCTATGCCAGTTGAAGCTGCCAATGACCTTCATGACTTAAATCCAAAGCACAACTCTTAGACGTCCTCATACCTCACCTTTCTGTATTCACCATGTTGAGCCATTGCCTTCTTCTTGAATTGGTGCCCTCCCTCGGCTCTGGGCTGCCACCCCTGCTCTGCACTCCCTTATTCAGATGAAGAATCTCAGGCCTTCTCTCTCTCTCTTCTCCCCTAAGCACCCACATTCACACTCATGGCTTCAGTCAACACAGCACACAGACACCTCTGGAACCTGTATCTCCAGCTCCCATGTCTTCTCTGAGCTCCTAAACCATACAGCTCATGGCCTGCTTGGCTGGATGTTTTCAACACACCACACTGTCAGAAAGTTATAACCCTCCAGTCTTTCAAGGCACAGCCAGTCTTATATATTTGGATAAATGACCCACCATAAGCTGAGTAAATAAGCCAGAAATCTAGGACTCACTCTTGCCATCTCTCCATGGCTTCATCTAGCATGCCCAACACCTCACTAATCTTCCCAATTGTATCTCTGGACATCCATCCTACTCATAGAGCTTTTTCTGGCTTCAGTGCCTCCAACCTGAAAGCCACTGAACTTTGTACCAGTGCCTCTTCCCTAATGTCTTTCACTCACTCACTCTCGTCCCCTCCAAGCTATATTTTTATTATTTTCTTTCTAAAAATACTTTTATAATCATTGCCCAGGTCAAGAAATAAACCTTGGCCTGGGTCTTAGAGAGAGCCTGTGACTGTTCCACGCTTCTTCCCAGTACATCCCCCATCCCTTTTCCTGACAGATCTTCTTTGTCCTGACCTCTTTTTGATAACAATTGTCTTGCTTTTATTTATTGCCTTGCCACCTATGCATGCATCCCTGAACAACAGAGCTGGGGCTGTGCCTGCTATTGATCTTTATATAAAAAGGATTAGGCTGCCTGTGTTCTTGGTGACATACTTCTTTGGCTTATCACATACTTCTGAGATTCATCTGTGGTGACGTGTATAGCTGCAACTTACTTATTTCCATTTCAAATGTCCCACAATTTATGTAATCCATAAATACAGCCATAGACGTTTGGTAGTCTATCTGCAGCTTGCAGCTCTGAAAATTCCCTGTTCATGTCCTCTGTATAAAACATAGACTCTCCTCCCACAGGAAATGGGTATGCCTCAACCCCTCCTATTGCCAGGTCTTTAAGCTTTTACCACTCTGATGTGTACATACTGATATTTCATTGTGGTGTTAATTTGTGTTTTCCTAATTAGTAATGAGGTTGAGTACCTTTATTTATGTGTATTGACCAATTGCATTTCATCTTCCTGATCATGCCTGCATATTATATTCAGCGACTTCGAGGGCACGATGGATTCTGCTGGGTTGCTCATCTCCTCCGTGGTGATTAATAAATGTTCTTCCTGTCATCTGCACACTGGTCTTCTATTGATTATATTTGATCTCTTCCTCCACTACGTGACATGTCTTTCCATTCACTCTGAGGTGTCTTTTGGTAAGCCTTCACAACTTTAATGGAATCAAATGTATTGATACTTCATTTTACAGGTAGTGCTTTTGGCACCTTGTTAAAAAAAAATCCTTTCTTACTCTTTATAATAATTCTTGATTTATAGTATGACAAATTATCCTACCTTGTTCTTCAGTTGCTTTATCTGGTTGATCCTCCCCTGAGGTTGTTGGTTTTTATATGCTGCTCTCTTTCTAAGTCTAGGTGAATACATCACTACCTTAATTATTTTAGTATTATGGTGGTAGATTGTTGGAGTCATGGCCCCCGGCGAATCACACCAGCGTTCACTTGTGTATTCTCCTCTCACACTGTGATTTATTTTGGCCAATGGAATACCAGCAAATGTAATACAGAGTGTGTCTGCACTTACCATCTTAAACAATGCTTGGAGGTGGCCACAGTATGAAGAAATCTGACTGGCAAGACCACATGTGGAGAGTGGCGAGGTCATCTCAGCCATGGCAGCTGAATCCAGCTCAGCACCTCCAAATGCAGCAGTGAGGCCAGGCAGGAAAACTCACAGAGTGAAAAAGAGTTGCCATTGTTTGGGGTATTTCATTGCCCTGCAAAAGATGCCTGAAACACAGGCCATAGCTGTTTTTGGGTCTTTGTGCTTCCATCTGGTCCATAGCCTCCTCCCCAGGCCACACCCCTCCATCCAGGTTCCAGCCACTGATGTCCCGGCCACAGTCTCTCGCTGGTGTCTCTGCGCCCACTTGCTCCATCCATTCTGCCATCTTTTAATTTCAAAGTATAGAAAAATATACACAGAAATATAATAAACCTCTTTGTACTCAATATCTTTATAAAATATCATTGGTATTTCAATGCAGATTGTTTAAAATATGAAAGAAATAATATGTATGTTTTTAAAATCCCTTTGAGCCCTTCTGCAACATCACATTCTTCCTTCTTCTTCATAGGAAGAGCACTCCAGAAGTAACAATAGTAACGATTATTAAATTATCTTCATGTATCTTTCTGTCAACGTTTGTATTTATCTACTACATACATACAAACGCATGAGTGCACACAAATGTAATGTTAAGCACAAAACCTTGTTAGTATTGTTATGTGTGAATTTTTGTTTGCATAAGTGTGACAGTTCTAGACACGTAATTCTGTTATGCCTTTTTTCAACTGAACCTCATTTTTTAAACACTATATAGGCTGATTCACAGAAAACAAAATCAATTCTCTAATGGCTGAATAGCATTTTTAGTCGGATTATACCATAATTTATTTATACATTTCTCAGTTGATGAACGCTGGTAATTTCACTGTTTCCCTTGTTCTGATGATGCTGCAGAGGACACCTTCATGCACTTCAGCTGGAATGTAAGAACAAGAGTTTCTAGTCCAGGTTACAAACAGCAGGATTTCTGCATTTTAGTGTTAACCTCAGCCTTACTAACCAACGTCAAATGCCCTCTGGAACGTGATGTATCGAGTCACATACCCACCCGCTGTACATGAGTTCTTGTCTGTCACCTTTGCCAACACTTGATATTTATACACATTTACATAGTTTATTTTATAAAAAGAACTTCCCCTGAGGTTATTTTAGAAAGGGCCTGTGAATATAAAATCTCTAGGTTTTTATATATCTGAAATACATGCATGGGTATTTTTATTTAGCTTTCAACCTTGAGTCATAACAGAGTCCCGTATAGAATTCTAGGTCAATGTTTATTTCCCCCCAGCCCTTTGAGATCCCTCTTCAAGGTCTTAAGACATGTACTGTGTTCTCATTCTCATTGTCCTTCCATCAGAGATGCTTTTCTTTCTAGAAATATTTTCAATGCCTTCTCTCCTTTGGAATGTTCTGCATTTTATTACACGGTTTCTTGATTTAGATTTATTTTTATAGATTGTGCCTTCAGTATTTGGAATTTTGCATTCTCTCTCTCTCAGGATTCTTTTTAAAATGTCAGTCTTCATTATTAGTCTTTATTATCTCTTCAAGTTTCCATCTCTTTATCTCTCTGTACAACATTTAGGCTGATTTCCTTGGTTCTTTCACTTCCTTAATACTCTCTTCAGCTCTATCTAGCTTCTTCTTCAATCTTCTTCAATCCGTTATTAAATCAAATTTTTTCCCCCTCGTAATTTTCTCTTCTAGAATTTCTCTTTGGTTACTTTAAAATCTACCTATTCACCTTTCATACTTTCTGATCTCCGCCAACAGTCTGCTTTTCCTCCTTCATGTCTTATCTTTTTGTTCCATTATCTGTTGTTGATGTGCTGTAGTTGAGTCAATATTTCTTCACGTTTGAAGCAGGATTCCACACTTCAAATTGTTCCACCATATTTCCTAAAAATTTACAACTCATTCTTCACCCAGCAGCAAAAGTGATTTATTAAAAAAGGAGATCCAGCCAGATTCTTCCTGTGGGAAGTTTTACCAAATGTTTAAAAATGAACGTTATTTTCACCCTATGTCTTTCAGAAAATAGAAGAGAAGGGGACACTTTTCTACTCATTTTATGAAGCTAGGCTTATGTTGTTACTGAAACCCAGAAAAAGACAATAACAATAAATACAACAACAACTATAACCTAATATTGCTTATGAATATAAGTTTAAAAAAACCTTAACAAACTATTGAACAATAGAATTCAGCAACATAAAAACTAAAATATGATCAAATGGGGCTTATTCCAAGAATGAAAGGATGGTCCAATATTTGAAAATTAACCAATGGAACCTATCCCATTAACAGGTTAAAGAAGAAAAATTGCATGGTTATGTAAATCAATGTAAAAAATGTTTTTGACAAAATCCAATACCCATTCATAATATAAATTCTTAGAAAAATGACATGGGAACTTCCTCGACTTGACAAAAAAGATCTACAAAAAATCTATAATGAACACGAGACTTTGTGGTAAGAAACCGGATACTTTCTTCCTTAGAATGAGAATAAGAAAGGGTGTCTGATCTCTTTTTCAATATAGTAATGAAAGTTCTCACCAGGTAAATAAAACACATAAAGGAAATTGAAGACACAAAGATTGAAAATGAAAAACTATCCCTGTTTGCAGATGGCATAAGTGTCTACATGGAAAATCCCAAATAATCTACAAGATAATTAATAAACAAGTTCAGCAAGGTTGCAAGATATTAGATAAACATACAAACATCAATTGTATTTTTATATATCAGCAATGAATATAGGACACCAAAATTTAAAATGCAATATGATTCATAATCACTTAAAATAAAATATGTAGGTGTAACTCTTACAAAACATGTACAAGATTTGTATGCTGAAAATGACAAAATCCTGAAAAAAGAAATGGAAGCTCTAAATAAATGGAAAGACATACAGTATTCATAGATTTAAAAATTCACATAGTAAATATGTTAATTTTCCCTTAATTGAGACGCAGTTTTAGCACAAATTCTATCAAAATATCAGCAAATATTTTTGTAGATCTAGATGAGATTATTCTAAATGTTATAAAGGACTTAGAATCACTAAAAAACAATTTTGAAAAAGAAGATCTATCCAATTTAGAGACATTATATAGCTATGGTAATCTAGAATGGATGGTCTTGGCAGATGTACAGGCTTATAGATAGTGGAACAGAACAGAGGACCCAAAAATAGATTTACACAAATATTCTCAATTGATTTTTGACTAAGGTGCAAAAGTAAGTCGATGGAAGAAGATAAGACTTTTCAACCAATGGTGCTTAGATTGAATGGTGCCTTCCAAAAAAGATATGTTGAAGTTCTAGCCCCTGGTACTCCAAATGAGATTTTATTTGGAAAGAGGATCCTTACAGAGATAATTAAGTTAAAATAAGGTCATTAGCATGGACCCTAATCCAGTATGACTGGTGTCCTTATAAGAAGGGAAAATCTGGACAGAGACAGGCATAAACCAAGGAAATATGAAGCAAACACAGGAAGAACTCCATGTAAAAGAAGAGGTTGGAATGATGCATGTACATGACAAGGAATGAGAAGTATTGCCAGCAAACCACCAGAAGATAAGGGAGAAGCATGGAACAGACTCTCTTCTCCAGTCTCAGAAGGAACCAATCCTCCTGACCTTGATCTTGGACTTCTGGCCTTCAGAGCTGTGAGATAATAAATTCCTGTTGTTTAAGGCACCTGGTTTTTGATGCTTTGTATGGCAGCCCTAGCAAACTGATACAGTGCTGGAGTGAGTTAGTGTTCATATTCAATAAAATAAGACTCAACCTAAGGCTCACCCCTTATACAAAAATTCACCAAAAATAGACTATGGAATTAAATGTAAAATATAAAACTAGAAAACTTTTAGAAAAAACAATGGAGAAAATCTTCTGGATCTAAGATAGACAAAGATTTCCTAGACTTGGCACCAAAAGCACAATCTACAAATAGAAACATAAATTTGACTTCATCAAACTTAAAATCTTTTGCCCTGTGAGGGCAAGAGCCTGCTAAGAGGATAAAAATACAAGCTATAGACTGGCAGAAAATATCTGCAAGCCACATATCTGACAAAGGATTATTATCTAGAATGTATAAAAACTTTCCAAACTCAACAATAGGGAAAAAAAAATCCAATTAGAAAATGAGCTAATGACATAAAGGGACGTTTCACCAAAGAGAATAAACAACTGTCAAACACATGTTCAACGTCATTAACTTCTGGAGGCATGCAAATTAAAATCACAATGAAGTACCACTGCACGTCTATCAGAATGGCTAGAAGGAAAAACAGTGACAATGCCAAGTGCTGGTAAGGATGCTCTCACATTGCTGGTCAGCATTTAAAATGATACACTCACTCTGGAAAATAGTTTGAGATTTTTCTGCAAAACTCATGCTCTTTCTTTCTTTCTTTCTTTCTTTCTTTCTTTCTTTCTTTCTTTCTTTCTTTCTTTCTCTCTCTCTCTCTCTCTCTCTCTCTGTCTCTTTCTCTTTTTTTTTTTTTTTTGAGTTTTGCTCTTGTTGCCCAGGCTGGAGTGCAATGGCACAATCTCAGCTCACTGAAACCTCCACCTCCCAAGTTCAAGCAATTTTCCGGCCTCAGCCTCCCGAGTAGCTGGGATTATAGGCGGCTGCCACAATGCCTGGCTGATTTTTGTACTTTTAGTAGAGACAGGGTTTCACCATGTTGGTCAAGGCTGGTTTTGAACTCCTGACTTCAGGTGATCTGCCCGCCTCAGCCTACCAAAGTGCTGGGATTATAGGCATGAGCCACCGTGCCTGGCTCGTGCACTTTCTTAAAAAAAAAAAAATTAAAAATATTAAATAAATAAATAAATAAATAAATAAACTTCCATACAATCCACCAATTGCACTTCTGGGCCTTGATCCTAGAGAAATGACCATTGTCACACAAAAACCTATACTCAAATGTTTATTGCAACTTTCTTCCCAATAGCCCCAAACTGGAACCAGCTCAGATGTCCTTCAACAAGTGAGTCGTTAAACAAACTGCGGTGTGTTCATACCATGGAACGCCACTCGGCAAAAGTCTGAGTAGACTCTTGACATACTCCACAACCTGGATGAATCTCCAAAGAATTGTGCTGATGGAGAAAGCCAGTGTGCAAATGTTAGTTACTCTAATTCCATTCATATGACATTCCTGAAACCACAACATTATAGAAATAGAGAACAGAGTCATTCTTGCCAGGGGTTGAGGAGGAGTTGGGGACAGGAAGGAAGTGGGTAGGTTGTGAAGGGAAACAATGAAGGACCCTATGGTGATGGAAATGTTTCATATCTTGATGATATTGATGCCAGTATCATAGTTATAACACGGTGCTGTAATCTTGTGGTATGTTACAGCTGGTGAAACCATGGGATGTCTTTGTCTTAATTATTTTTAAAATTATTATTATTATTATTATTTGTGAGATTCTTGCTCTCTCGCCCAGGTTAGAGTGTGGTGGTGTGATCTCGGCTTGCTGCAACCTCCACCCCGCAGGTTCAAGCTATTCTCCTGCCTCAGCCTCCAGAGTAGCTGGGATTATGGGCGCCCATTGGCATGCCCAGCTAATTTTCTGTATTTTTAGTAGAGATGGGGTTTCATCATGTTGGTCAGGCTGGTCTCGAACTCCTGACCTCAGGTGATCCGCCTGCCTCGGTCTCCCAAAGTGCTAGGAATACAGGCGTGAGCCACCATGCTGGGCTGTATTAATTCTTACATCTACATATGAATCTATAATTGTTTCAAGATAAAGAATCCTTAATTCAAAAACTCAGATCCAATCTTTATTCCCCATTGTGCAGGATTTCTTATGGGTTTCCTACTTCCCCTGGCAAGAAGATCAGTGTTCTTATCACGGCACAGGACCCCCTGTGACCTTGTCCCTATCACCTGCCACTCCTGGAACCCTCTTCTTCCTATGGCTCTCAGGGTTCCTGGCCTATTGACCTTCCACCCCTTCCACCCTCAAATTTGCCACACCTTCCGGCTTCGTGGCCCACACATCCTCTCCACTTTCTGAAATCTCTCAGTGTGTGACACTAGACTATGTATTCGCAATGAGAGTTCTAGAACTACAAGAGCCCACAAGCAACTGCTGCATACCAGGTCCTTTTCCAGGCAAAGAGAAAGCAGCCGTGAGCAACAAGGCTGAAGTCCCTGCTGCTCCACAACCTACCTGCCAGTTTGTTCACATGTATCTCCCAAGATACACGCTCACCTGGAGCGGAAGCTGCAGGACAACAGGGCTGGGTATGTCGTGCTGATCTGCACAGAGTCCGTGTATTAGTGTGTCCTCATGCTGCTGATAAAGACACACCTGAGAGTGCATAATTTTTAAAGGAAAGAGGTTTAATGGACTCACAGTTCCATATGGCTGGGGAGGCCTCATAATCATGCAGAAGAACAAGGGGCATCTTACACGGTGGCAGGCAAAAGATAATGAGAGCCTAGCAAAAAGGAAAACCCCTTATAAAAACATCAGATCTCATGAGACTTATTCACCACCACGAGAACAGTATGGGGGAAACTTCCCCCATGATTCAATCACCCCGCACTGGGTCCCTCCCACAACATGTGGGAGTTACAGGAACTACAATTCAGGATGAGATTTGGGTGGTGAGGGAACACGGCTAAACCATATCAGTAGGTCTACGATCAATACTAGTTAAGAGAATCAATACATGAATACATTCAGACTTATGCCTGTGCTTCATCCTTTTTGGGAACCTGCATGTTTCAGATACCTCTTGGATACCTCTTGGTTCACTCTTCTTCCCGCCACTCTGGTGAGGATCATTGAGTCTTTGACCAGCTTTATGCAGGTACAACCTGACAGCACCTGACTTCAGGCCTGCAGAACACCTTGAACTCCCATCCCCAGGGTTCTCTGAAACCCCCTGGGATGGGGGAGCCCTCTGCAAACCTGTCCTGTGACCTCTTGTCATAAAGGACCTATCATGAGTTAACACCCCATGTGGTATTTGTGACTAATGGAGAAGACGTTGTTGAATACTTCCTCCTCAACTCTGAGCAGGGGGTTCTAAGAGATACCTCATGAGGCTTCTCAGAAGGTTCTATCTGGTTAGGATTGCCAGATACAATACAGGTTACCCAGATAAACTTAATTATAAGAAAAATAACAAATGTTCTACATTATAAACATATCCGAAACGCTGCATGAAATTACTTATACTAAAACTTTCATTTGTTGTTTATCCAAAATTCAAAGTTAACTGGGCATCCTGTATTTTTATCTACTAAATCTAGCAACTAGCTGTTCCCAGTGGTGGTGTGCAGGGCGGGGGGACATCTACAAGGTACCCTTGTCTTGGCTCTCCATACTTCCCTGTCTTTCCTCCTTGTTCCATTCTCCCTCTCCCCAGAATCACAAATGAATTACTACCACTTACATCTTAGTCTCTGGCCAAGACAGTCTCTTAGGGTTTTCAAAAAAAAAAAAAAAAAAAACTTAAAAAAAGTCAAGCAATCTAAAAATTAAGAAAACCTTCTTTAACCCAAATATACAGCTGTTCCTTAGTGCTGCCATTGATCTGGGTCGCTGCAGTCTGAGTTAGGGCAAGCATCCCACCTCCACTTCCCAACTGAGCTCAATCCATTTCCTTCTGAATCTTTTTATGCCTTTTGAAGTCTGAAGGGATATTTACTAAGAGGACTAGTACTTAAGTATAAGCTTTTAAAATGTCATTTGACCTGGTTAAGTCACCTGTGCCCTACTTTGGCAAAATGTTTTTGAAGTCTTCAGCTCAATGGCAATAAACCTTTCTTTTCAACACTTTGTGAAAAGCCCCGTGGAAGAGGAGAAGGTAGGTAAGGCATCACCCTGCTATTCGGCTAGTTTCAGCTTCAAGAACTTTCCTTATTAGTGATAGAGTGACGTGCAGTTACATAATGTGCCAATTACTCAAAAGGCTTCATTCAGAGAAATAAATTCATCCACAGACACTCTCCTGGGAGAAAAGCCAGCTCTCAAACATCTGTTTTCAGATAAGAAATTTGCAGTGCTTTTGTCGGGGAGGTGGGAGGGTTGTTAGAGGGATAGTTTTCCCAAAACTATAAGTTAAGACAGGGGTGGAGAAGCAATTAGAGCTTTTAATAAGGAACAGAACGGTTAATCTTTGGTGTCTGTGTGTGTGTGAGTGCACGCGTGCGTGTGTGGGTTGTCATTGTTTTCGTGTTTTGCATTCCTCAAAAAAAGAAAGTTCCCATTAGGCCCAAAGCGAAAGCCATTTCTTCTTTATGTTCATCATTTTGGGCGAGAATATTCTGTTTCAACAGATTGGCAGTGTTGTACCCATCCTGCTGGAGTGTCAGGTGGGACTCACGAAATTAATTCCATTTAATTGAGAGTGAGTTTTGAAAGGTTGTGTGGCTCCCTCCTAGCACGGACTGCTTCACTTTTGAGTCTAGTCTTCATCCTGAAGAGGCCAGAACATCTCCAAGTGGAGCTGGGAAACGGGGTGGCAGATGCTGGCTGCATCAGAGTCTCCTCCTTATGGGGGTGATGAGGATGCCCTCCTCTCCTCACCCCTGGTG
Organism: Macaca thibetana thibetana; assembly: GCF_024542745.1. Lineage (NCBI taxonomy): Eukaryota > Metazoa > Chordata > Mammalia > Primates > Cercopithecidae > Macaca > Macaca thibetana. Next base: position 4,095,168 of record NC_065578.1, read on the forward strand.
CCCACCCACACCCCTGGGTCAGACTCTCTGATGGGGGATCACATGACTCTGCATCCAGATAACCCCTTGGGAGGACTTTGTGTCTTCTACAGTTTGCTAATTACCTGGTCAAAGTATAGAGACCCCCCCCTGCCTATTTCTTTCCTCTCTTCCTTGAGAGTCACAGTGGCTAGATTGTCTCATTTCCCCACACACAATGACCCCTGCTCCTCTTGTCTTACTACCTTTGTGTGAAAAGGCATGAGTGTTTCAGGTGGAAAGTGTTCCACCCTCAATTCCATCCCAGGTCAGGGCATGCTTCCTCGGCACGAATAAAGGTGGTGCTGCCTCTGTTTGGGTGTGTCACTCCACCCTCATCTGCCTACAGCTTTCTTGTGTCACCTACCAAGACTGCTGGCAAAGTTCACTCTGGAGGATTAAGCCCATGGGCATGTTCTTAGCATTGTGTGCGTCGCAAGCTTTTGCATCACCGCAGCTGTTACTTTTTATATCTTCGTTGCCCGAGTCTTTGGGTAACACTGAGAGGCGAGTCACCAGGTGTGCCTCTAAGTAGCAAAATTAGGAATCATTCAATGCTTTGATGGTGCCAATTAGCTTCCCAGTATGAGCGCCAAGATTTTTTCTAATTAAGGCAGGAACAGTTTCTCCGTCTATAATAATCTCATTTAAAGTGTGTCCAAAACACTTAACATGCTTTGTTTAGGAACATCATTCCTATGCATTTTTTTTAACTATGTAAAAATAGATCTCTGAGATGCCGAGTCTCCAGCTGGTTGTTCACCAGACACGTACACAGACGGGTGCAGGACTGTGTTTTGCAAGACAAATGGGACTGTTTAAATTGAGTTTTAAGGTAGAGGACATGACTTCCAGGATTCTTGCACATCTGCACACTAAAGACCTCCTCATATCTTTGAAAAATGACTCATGCCCTAAACCTAAAGGAAACAAAGATGTCCTCTTGACAAGCAAAGTAGGTCTCTTCGCCTCCAGGTCCCTAACTCCCATCTACCATGGAAGCGTAGACTCAAGTTTGACAAAATGCAATACTAAACCAAAGGATTTGTGAATGCCCAGAAAAAGGGAGAAGCAGCAACGAAGGCTATTCTTGAATCTTATTTTAAGCAGAGATCAGTGGAAATACATCTCACTGGACTATAAGCAGTAAGAGAGAGGGGACTGGGTGGGTTATAGTCACAGGTTTATCTTCAGCACCTAGGACAGCGCCTGGACCATGATGGATACTGGATCAATAGATGTTAAACAAGACCTTTTAAACAAAATTTTGACCCCAACCCACCATCCCCGGCCCCCCCAGCAAAAAACAAATGGCTTTCTATTGCACCCAACGAGACTCCCTGCACAAAGTGTTCTGCCCATGTTTCTGACTACTCTCTGTGTTAAAGTTGGCAGAGCTAGAGCCCTTTAGAAGACATATCAACTGTCTTGCAAACAACAATCATTTTTCAATTTCTATAAATGCAATCAAATCTCAAGGGTCTAGTTTTATTATCCATTAATTCCACAGCTGCATTAATACACTTTATAGAGGTTACCAAATCCAGCAAAGTCATCTTCCTTCTAGAAAAAGACAGCATCTTCTCATCCTGCATTCAGTTACATGGTGCGTTTGCTGCCATCATCCCATTATCTTGCCACACTACCCTGTTCCTGGTTGATTCATTGATTTAAACAACAGATCTTTTGAATCTATTATACAGGCTGGAGTGCAGTGGTGCAATCAGCTTACTGCAGGCTCCCACTCCTGGGTTCAAATGATCCTCCCACTTAAGCCTTCTTTGGTCAAGTAGTAAAATGGGCTAGTTTGACTGGAGTTCTCTCTTCATTTCCTTGCCTATTGGCTGATGGAGACAGGGTGCTCATGAGTGATCGGGGGAAGAAAAGCAAAGAACCTGGTGTTGCTTCTCTGGGGTGAGTTCTTTGGGAATTGAAACTATCTGGAAAGCCATTCTTTGGAAGATGATGCCAGTGCCCATGGAGGGACCAAGTCTTACTTTGCTTTGCACCTCGGAGTCAAGAACTGTGTTTAGTCTATAGCAGGTGCTTACCAAGTGCTGGTTGAATGAATGAAGAGGCTCTGCCAATGGTATGCAGTTAGAAAGAGCATTGCCTCTTCTCCTGTTGTTTATAAATATTACATCAATGAGAAAAGATGCAGCCCCAGGGAACAACAAAATGAGTTGGCATGGTAATAGAGCGGCCGTTTTGGAAATCCAGTAGAGAAGCCAGAAGCTACTTGCTTGGGCAGTCAACATTGATGCCTGAAAGCTTCTGCCCTTTACAACTTGGAAGGCAAATATGAAAAACTCTGAGATTACAATAAAAATCTCATTGCAAATCACCACAGAGAACACTGACTGGAGGCAAAGGTTTGACTTCCAGCTTCAGATGTGAGAGGCAAGATGGTGAATAGAAAAGGGAGGAAGGGTGCCCTTTGATCTGAAGCGGAGTGGAGCCCAGCAGGATCTCTTATTCATAAGGAAACATTATCTCCCGATCCATATGTTCCATTTTCTATTTAGAGCAAATCTGCTGCAGCATGCAATGTGCAGCTCTAAGGGAGAGGTTGGCTTTCAGGCATCCGGCCAGTAGGCCCTCACCTCCCAGTTTATGGTATTCAACTGGAGCCGATCCAAAGTGGCACAGGAAGGGCTCATGGGGTTCTCTGACCAATCCTCTGAGGTTGCAGGCTGAGCCACCAACAGGTCTCCTTCTCACAGAACCTGGCCTGATGAAACTGCCTGGCCCAAGTGTCCCTTGCAAAGAAAGTTCCCAGTCACTGCTCTTTTTTTTTTTTTTTTTTGAGATGAAGTCTTGCTCTGTTGCCCAGACTGGAATGCAATGGTGCAATTATAGCTCACTGCAGCCTTGAACTCCTGGGCTCAAGTGATCCTCTCACCTCAGCCTCCAGAGTAGCTGGGGCTACAGGTGCATGCCACTATGCCCGGCTACATTATTTTTATTTTTTGTAGACATAGGACCTCACTATGTTGTCTAGGCTGGTCTTGAACTCCTGGCCTCAAGTGATCATTCTGCCTCAGACTCCCAAACTGCTGGGATTACAGGCATGAGCCACCATGTGCAGACCCAGTCTCTGCTCTTAAATCTGCTCCTTGGCTCCTTCTTTTCTCTCTTAAATTTGTTTTCTATTGCAGCATAATAAATTACTACAACACAGTAGCTTTTGACAATGCTTTTACTTTTATTGCAGTTTTTCTGAGTTGGGAGTTTGGAGGCTGAAACCAAGAGGTCAGCTGGGACTGTGGTCTCATCTGAGGCTTGACTGGGGAAGGATTCACTGCCAAGCTCTCATGGTGTTGGCAGCATGTGGCTCCCTGAAGGCTGTCTGAGGGATGGCCCCCATTTCTGCTGGCTGTCAGCTCCTCACCCTGTAGCCCTCTCCAAATGAGAGCTCAAACAAGGCAGCTTGCTTCTTCAAAACCACCAAGGGATAGTCTTATTAAGACACTGCAGACTCACAATGTGACAACTGTAAAAACACAAGGTAATATAATCATGTGCATTCCATCATCTTTTCCATATTCTGTTAGTTAAAGGCAGGTCACAGCTTCCACCCACCCTAAGGGGGTAGTGAATTCTACCAGGCCACACACATCAGAAGATGGGATCACAGGGGCTACCTCAGAGGCTGCCTGCACTTCTCTTGACCTTCCACACTTGGACTTTAAATTCTCCCACAACTCCCAAATGTAAACACCAGCTTAGGCCAAACTCCAAAATCCCAGATTCACATGTACAATGCCTAGCGGGTCTCTCCATAAGAAGATCTACAAGTGAGACTGAATTCCCATGTTCATAACTCAGTCCTGATTATCTGCCTCTGCCGAGGTCCTCCCCATCTCATCTGATGGCAGCGCCATCAGTACTAGTCTGTTTTCATGCTGCTGATAAAGACATACCCTAGACTGAGTAATTTATAAAGAAAAAGAGATTTAATGGACTCGCAGTTCCATGTGGCTGGAGAGGCCTCACAATCATGGTGGAAGGCAAAAGACATGTCTTACATGGCAGCAGGCAAGAGATAATGAGAGCCAAGCAAAAGGGGAAACCTGTTATAAAACCATCAGATCTCGTGAGACTTCTTCATTACCACGAGAATAGTATGGGGGAAACGGCCCTCGAGATTCAATTGTCTCCCACCAGGTCCCTCCCACAACACATGGAATTTATGGGAGCTACAATTCAAGATGAGATTTGGGTGGAGACACAGCCAAATCGTATCGTCATCTTCCTGGATTTTTCAGTGAAAACCATCCTTGACTCCTCTCTCTTACACCCCACAGGCAATCCATCAGTAAACCCTGCTGACTCCACTGTGCAATTATGTTCAGACCCCAAACACATCTCACTGTTGGCTTCATTGCTCCATGCAGGCCAAGCCAGCACTGCCATGCTTCTTCTGGGCCAAGAGCCTCCTAATCTGATTAAGCCTCTATGCTTGTCTTCCTGGAATCTCTTCTCAGCAATTTAGACAGAGTGACTGATTCTTTTTAAGGATTACCTTTAACTCAAAGCACTCCCGTGGTTCCTATTTCAATTGGAGTTCAGTTCAAAGCCCTCACTTTGGTCCATATATCCCTGTATGAAGGGGCTCTGGTCACATTTTTATCCCAATAATTACAATTCTTCCACGGTTCACACTTCTCAAACCTCACTCATCTTCTTCCCACTCCTCAGACACACAAAATCATTGTAGGCCTCAGGGACTTTGCATTGGCTGCTCCCACTGAGTGTAATACAAGCCTCACAGACATCCCAGGACGAACTTCATCTCTTGCCCAGGTCTCTGCTCACACCTCCAATTCTCAGCAGAGATTTCTCTGACCTCGTTCTACACAACAGTCCCCTGTGCTCCAGTCTGGAACCTTGCAGCTCTCCTACGTTTCTCCATAGAACTGACAGGACATATGTTTACGTGTTTGTTTCTGTCTGCCTCCCCCATAAGCATGTAAACCTCCTGAGGTGGCTACTTTGTTATTGACCATTGGATTTCAAGGGCATAGTGCCTTGCCTGGTCAATAAAAGTTGACTGAAAGAATGAACAGAATAAATGAACAGGTCCTGAGGCCACTTTAACTTTGTTACTGTGCCTTAGAGCACAGGAAACATCCTTTAAGATGTGCCTTGGTAAGAGGCGTCTGTAACTCAATTATTTCTGTCTTCACTGAACCCCAGGTTAAACCTTCCCAGATTGGGAGTTCAAACTGTCTCTTTAAATAAACAGACTTTCTTCCCCAGCTCCTGTTTTTCTCTCAACTTGTTTTGGAAGTTCTGAGCACATACCACATCAGACCATTATGCTGGTATGACTAATGTTTTACCCTGGCAAATGCATAGTTTGCAGGAAGTGATTCTGCCCGTTAGATCTCTAAGTAAAACAACAAAGTGACAATGGGGATGTCTATGGCAATGGGAACGGGGATGAGGAAGACAGTGCCGCTGAATGGAACCTTTCTGTAGATGCAAATTCCTGCTCCGTGGCCTGCCAGCTATCTGCCATCGGCCATGCTACAGGCCCTCTCCAAAATCATTGCCTTCGTATACAAAATAGGATAATGACACCACCCATGTCAGACTATTAGGAGGATGCACAATTTGATGAGCTCTAGAAGGTCTAGCACAGTGCCCGACACATAGCAGAACTCAACAAAGAGCTAAAATTATTGTTCACGGGGGGACAAAAGGAAAGTTCGGTGTCATAACACAGCACAAATGGAGGAATTAATCCTCATTTTTTTCCCTTAAAGAACATTTCTACTCTTAAAATTACTTTGGATCACCAGCGGAACTAGTTAGTTGTGGTCTACCCCAGTGGTCCCCCACCTTTTCGGCACCAGGGACTGGTTTCAGGGAAGACAATTTTTCCACGGACCAGGAGAGGGGGTGGTTTCAGGATGATTCAAGCACATTACATTTATTGTACACTTTATTTCTATTATTATTACATTGTAATATATAATGAAATAATTATACAGCTCACCCTAATGTAGAATCTGTGGGAGCCCTGAGCTTGTTTTCCTGCAACTATACAGTCCCACTAGGGGGTGATGGGAGACAGTGACAGATCATCAGGCATTAGATTCTCATAAGAAGCATGCAACCTAGATCCCTCATGTGTGTGGTTCACAACAGGGCTCAGACTCACACTCCTATAGAATCTAATGCTGCCATGGATCTGACAGGTGGTGAGCTCAGGTGGTGATGTGGGTGATGGGGAGTGGCTGTCAATACAGAGGAAGCTTCACTCGCTCACACTTAAGGTGCCACCTACCACCTACCATGTGGCCTGGTTCCTAACAGGCCATGGACCAGCTCGTGGCCTCGGGGATGGGACTCCTAATCTAGAATGTTTTCCTGACCAAGTGAGAGCATGCTTCACCAGGGTATACTCAAGCTGACCCTTGCATTCCTTCTAAAGATTTACTTTGCTTTTAATAGTGAGATTGGATTTAAGAACAAAAACAGGGAATGGAGGAATTTTTGTCAACAAATCCTTTCTGCTTCAGAGAATTTAGCAGAGCAGTTCCTGAATCCTGACGACTTTCAAAAACTTAATTTGGGAGGCAAGCTTTCTGGCAAGGTCATTGTTGTCTCACTTGTAGAAACAGTTGGTTGGACTAAGAAAAGCCAGCTGCAACCCCACCTCCTTCCACCACCTCCTTCCCCTCCCCAACTTAACACCAGTGACAACCATTGTCCTAATTTATTAAAATATCACTTCCCGTCAGAAACGTTTTCCAAAAATTCAGGGTTTTGTCATCATCAACTAAATCTTATAAAACAATATTTTAATAACAGTGATTTCTATAACAGTAGCAGGAAGAGATTAAACTTGGATCAAAATAGACTGAGGATTCAGAATTTTGGGGATGGGATTTGGTGGGATGTTGCTCCTATGGAGCCTGGATTGTCTAAGGGTTGTCGGGAATACAGGCAGTCGGTCACTGCTCATTCACAACCCAGGGGGATGCTCAGTTGTGCCCATTCACTACATTTTTCTTAATTTTCTTAAACCTGGCCTAAGTCCACCTTAAATTAATGCTAAACAGCTTTATTAAAGCAAATTGACTTCAATTTCAGGGCTCTCCAGGAGCTGGCATGCATTAGTAGGCTCCAGTGGTTTCCAATCGGTTCCAAAAGTACTTGGTGTTGTTTCACACGCTGGGGAACATCGAGGTTGGGAATATTAATACCCACCATGATTAAGCTACTGTTTCCTTTGTCAGGGGTTTAATTGCTCACAGTAGGACTGCTGCTGACAGGTGTATTTCAAATCCTATCCCTTCCCTTACTGAGCTTTGCAGCCAGCTCATTTCAAGATGTAAAAATGATATCATCAACTCAGGACTTCTGTTCTGCTTGGGAAGAAAGGAGTAGCAGTTGCAACACGACACCCCAAAATCCCCCCGATGTTCACACAACTGCATGCCCTCGCTTCTCTCTGTGTGAGCTGACATAGAAAAAGGTCTATTCCTTATTGAGCAATTAAATTACATCCAGGATGGTGAGATCACAGTGGGCCAGTGAGCAGGACCTTAGCATCTCACTCTGAACCGGGCACAGATCATCAATGCTCTGCCGAAGAGCCTCCGAGGGCTTAATCAGAGTCACTTTCCCATTCAGATCAGACAGTCCTCCTGGATGACCAAGGTGCCAGGAGGGATTCCATCAGTCTAGCTAGAAGATTTTAGTTAAAAAAGGCTGTGTGCGTGTGTGTGTGTGTGTGTGTGTGTGTGTGTGTGTGTGTGTCTGTCTGTCTGTCTGTCTAGGTAGATGGATGGAGAGATGGGCGGATGGATGAATGGGTGAATGGATGGATAGATGGATAGATGAATGAATGGATGGATGGATAAACTGAGTGTGTGTGTGTGTGTGTGTGTGTGTGTGTGTGTGTGTCTGTCTAGGTAGTTGGATGGATAAATGCAAAGAATGTGAGTATGTGTGTCTGTCTATATAGGTAGATGGGTGGACGAACAGATGTATGTATGGATGGATATGTGAGTGTATTTCTGCCTATCTGTTTATGTAGATGGATGCATCGATGTATGGATAGATGAACGGGTGGGTGGATGGATGAATGGATGAAATGGCATGTGAGTGTGTGTGTCTGTGTAAGTGGATGGATGGATGCCCGGATGGATATGTTTGTGTGTGTGTGTGTGTATGTGTGTGAGTCTGTCTAAGTGGATGGATAGATGCCAAGATGGATATGTTAGCATATGTGTGCGTGTGTGTCTGTCTTTCTAAGTCAATGGATGGATATGTGAGTGTGTGTGTATGTGTGTATCTGGATGAATGGATATACAGATGGGTGTATATGAATATGTGTGTGGGTCTACGTGACTGGATGGATGGATGGATGAATGGACATGTGCACATGTATGTGTGTTTGTGGAGGTGTGTATGTTTGACAGATGAATGAATATATGAGCATGTGTATGTGTGTGTGTGTAGATGGATGGACAGTCAAATACACACATATGTGTGTATATACACACAAGCCTTTGACTTTTTTAAAGATCCACCATATGCTGGACCCACCAACAATGCTTACACAGCTGCCCTTCCTTTTATTGGAGTTGACCTTCTCTTCTCCTCCAAGTCCTCGGAGGAGAGAGGGAGCAGCTTCTGTTTTCTGCTTGGTAAGTTGGTGCAGGCTTCCTCTGGGACTCCTGGGAAGGCAGCACTGCTCACTGATGGTTGTCATGGAGCTGGGGAAACTGCCTGAGTGCAGCATCACCCAAGTAAGCTTCTGAAGATGCCCCTTGCTGATGTACAGCCCCTCAGTACCAAACTTTTAAACAATGTATTTCCAGGAGCCCACACATTGCCTGCTGAGATCAACACAAGCCGAGCTTCCTTTCTCAGTTGAGAAGCGGCTGTGAGTCTCTGGTCCCACCCACGTTTTCCTAGCTAGCTGGTTCTTACAGTATTTGTGCTAGGAGCCTCTTGGAAGAGCCAGGAACGGTTCAGAGGGGCACCTCCACCCCGAGTGACCCAGGTCTCTGCCACATTCTGTGTCCTTGGCTACAATGCTCTGCTCTTTGTGTCCAACGAACCGGTCACTGTTTGGATGATTGCTGGGCTCCAGCCACTCCTGGCTTCCCATCCCAACTCGCCTCAGCCTGGGGAATGGCACCTCGAGAGCTCACACCCTCCCTGGTTGCACCTGTGAGGGAGGTGAGCAGGCCAAGCTGGCCGTGCTGTGGTTGCTGGAACTGCCCTCTGGCCAGTCCCTGGAGCACTGTGTTTCCTTGATCTCCCAAAGGGTACCTCCTGCTGAACTTCCTTCCTGGCTCTTCTTTAATAAGTGCTTAGAGAATAGGGTCTTGGTCAATTCGGGGAAAGGCTCCATCGGGAACTCACCACAGTTAAAGGGTCCACTGCGTGTGTCCTAGGTGAGTATTCCGAGAGCCAGAGACAGGGTACATATGGTGCTGAAATGGCTTCTGCCCCCAAAGTACCTACGTTTAGACAGAGGAGCTGCAACGCCTGTGGAGCCTCTAATGGTTGCAGACAGTAAATGTTGCCTGAGGCTGTGATTCTGGAAGGTGCATTTTAAGTGCTTCATTTTAGTACAGTGATCAGAAGGGTTACAAAGAAGGTGAGTATCTTCGTTTAGCAAAAGCTGTACCAAGGAGGTGAGCCACTGGAGTAGAAGCAGGGGTGAGGGAAAGGCATTCCAGAGCCGGCGGGCAAGGCTGTCCCCAGGGCATCTTTGAGGAGCACCACGGAGACTGTCCTTGTCTGTGCTCAGGAAAAGCATAAGAGAAGGAGCAGACGGCAAGAGGGGGCTGTAGAGTGGATGGGAACTGAGGGAGGGAAACTGTCTTTACCATCGGGTCGTTTCAGGCCTTTGCAAAGCAGCACAGCAGCATTGAAGACAGGATTGGTTCTCCTCATTCCTGGGTGAGACCAGATTTCACTCTAACCACCCTAACAAATTTCAATCATCCACTCAGCAAGGTGTGGAAGACCCTAGTGCCTCTCTGAATTGCTCTTTCATCACAGGAAACTGCCTCCCAAAAAGCCCAGGGGCTGCACCCACACCATGTCCGCAAATCCCTTTTCCTTCTCTAAGGACACAGCAGGGGAAAGAGTTCAGCAAAATAAAATTCAGTGAAACAAAATGAGCCCTGAGTGGATCTTCCCACTCCTCCCACCACCCCTGCCAGCCCCACTCCTGTTGGCTGTCACTGTCCTTCCCCCAGGAACACAGCCCCTCCCGCCAGCCCTCTCCCCCAGGCCCCACTCCCTGTGTGTTGACACCATCACTGGGTTTTCTGCTCCCATGGGTGACTCTTTTGAAGGAAACCAACAAGCAGGTATTTCCCTTCTCATGTTCACAGCTTCCGATTCCACATGCGCCACCTCCACAGGCTCCCCCAGACCCTCGACTGTGAACTCCAGCAATCGGACCTCTCTGCCCTCCGTTCACTGGCACTGTTTAAACGTGGTTCCTGAGCCCTTGCTGCCATTTCACAACTGGAGACTTCCCCTCTCCCACACCCTCCATCAATTCCATTCACTGTCAACAACCCAGAAGCTTCCACGGGGAAACATGGTCTGAATACCCAGAGTACTGCAGTTATCTTGCTCCACGCCCTGAGGAGGGATGATTGATGGAAGCCAAGGGCTGTTTCTTCCAAAGTGCTCTGCACACAAACATAAGAAAAACCCAACTGACTACAGATACCAGTCCAATTCTTCCATGTTGAGGCACACCCATAGAGCCATCCACAGTGCTTTTCTTTAAAAACTTGCAGTCCCCTGGAGCTAAGACTGAGCTGAGTGACTGGAATCACTCTGAGGCTGAGAAGGGCTAAGAAGGAGGCAGTGAGCTTTGGGCAGGCTCCTTGCATGGCCTTGCAGAAAGCAAGAGGACCTAGAAGGTGGGGAGGGAAAGTGGAGGCCAGAGGACAAGGCCCTGGGAAGGGGCATGTGTGAGAGATTTTCAGGGAAGAGCTAGGAATGCAGCAGGTTGGGCTTGCACATGGATGGGGACTTTTAGATTTAGGGATGCTACCCAAATGCCAGGGGGAGGAATCTGTTTCAACCCAGTGGCCAGTGGGCAGTTGGTGAAGATTTTGTGCCTTTATAACTTAATTTCTGTAAAAAGTATTGCTCAGAATCACTACTTATGCTGTATTTTCAAAGATTTACCACACTTATGACTATAATGATGTTACTTCTTGAGCCATTTTTCTTCCTTGGAGAAACACATACTCGATTTCATAATGAAAATCAATGAGAAGGTACAAATTTGTGCAAATAAATTCAATGTACAGCTCAATATGCCTGGATGTTACCTCCACCGTATGAGATACGTCCTCACTGATTCACTAAACATAGACCCTGGGGAAGGAGGCTCCTCCAGGCCTATCCTGGTGTCTTCCATTCCAACTCCAGCCTCTTGTCCCCAGCGAGCTTCCCCCAGCAGCCAGGACAGACAATTACCTTTTCAAAACTTAAATGCTGTTAACAGCTCCCTTGTAACTTACCAACCCTCTCCTTGCCATTTTAGACTTCACTATTCCAGTGATAAATAATCTGAATTTTTCAAATGGATTCTCAGAGGCTCCATTTTAATCTATATGCTTGTGCTTCAAATCAATAACCAATAACCAATTTAAGCTCATTTAAGCCCTATTAGCTGCCACATAATGTTGGTGTTCAGCTCGGCATCATAGCTAACAATTTATGTTAAAGGGTGCTCAGCTTATTTTTTTCGAAGTTCTACAGCTGTCTGCTGTGGGACTGGAGAGCTGATGACTTTGAGCTATAGCAGCGTTCTCTCCGAGTTCATTTCGATACTGAAAACCAAAATGAACTATTAAAACTCATTACCATTTTTATCTCTAATGGCACAGATTCCATTTTCTTTCATTTTATTCATATCTGAAAAGCAAATTGTATTTGCGTAAGGAAGGGGGGATCTCTTGGATTTTTTTTTTCATTCTTTTTCTAAAAAATTAAGAAAAAATATACATAATGGTTTCTAGGAGGGGAAAAAGTGCCATCCAAATACATCTGTTAAGAAAACAAAATTCCAAAAGCTTGATCTTAGGGACTAAGCCTTTCCCTCCTCCCACCCCACCCTCAGCCCCAGCCAACACTCATATGCTGAAGTCCTAACCCCAGGGACCTCAGACTGTGGCTGCATTTGGAGACAGGGTCTTTAGAGACGTAATCAAGTTTAAACGAGGTTATTAGTGTGGACCCAATTGGTGTACTTCTAAGAAAAGGAGACTAGGGCACAGACACACACAGAGGCAAGACCACTTAAGGACACACAGTGAGAAGAAGGCCATGTCCAAGCTCAAAAGAGAGGCAAGGAACTGATTCTCCCTCACAGCCCTCAGAAGGAACCAGCTCTGCCATCATTTTGATCTGGGATTTCTGGCCTTCAGAACCATGAGACTATGAATTTCTCCGGTACTTTGTTAAAGGAACCCTAGCAAAGTAAGGCATTTGCAACAAGAGGGAGATGACTGAAGTACTGAAGATTTGTTCATGGTTATGATAACAGTAGATATCATTTAATCATTATTTCCTGTTGCCAGAAAATGTTCTAAATGTGTTCAAATATTATCTAATTTAATCCTCAAAAAATTTCCATGAGATGTTACTGTTATCCCCAGTTTTGCAGATCAGGAAACTCATGGACAGGATGCTGAGTCATTGGTTCAAGGTCGTCCCATGAATGGAGACAAACCAGGCCGTCTACTCCAGAGTTGGTGCTCTGAACCACAAAGCCATGGTACATCACTCTGGAACCTCGGATTTTGCTGAGTGTGAAGTAAAATTGTGTAAGCAATAAGCCTGGCTTCATTAAGCCACCTTTACCTGGAATACTCTTCTTTGGCTAACACCTTCCTTCCATAAATTTCACCCAAGAATAGCAAAGATGAGCTAACAAGAGGAGAAACGCCCACTGTGTGTTGGCTATCTGCGTATCCACTGCCCCCAGAATGGGCCAGCCACTGTTTCCAGAGATGTTACTCAGGCTCCCAGGCCCAGGTAGTAGAGTTCAGAACTCACACAAAGCCCAGGGGATCTGGAAAAGGAAGGGCCTCCAGGATCCAGGGACTCGCATCAAGAGACGAAGCAGGCAGTGGTCCAGGGTTCAAGGCCAGGATATCCCAGCCATCTGAGACAGACAGAAGCCTAGAAGGCTTGAGTTCAGGGCCAGGATTCTTCATCCCCAGCCTCCACGGAACTTAATGCTGAGCGTGGATGAAGAGAGGGGAGCCACGGGCCCCTGAGAAACCTTGGCTCTGGGCTGGCATCACAGGAGGAAAGGGAAGCCAGCCTGGTCCTGGGCGGCATGAGTCACTTGAGGAACCCCACATTCCTCCTGCCACCCTACTGGGCCAAAAGGAGCTGCCTCTGCCTCCCCTTCTGCCATTTGCAGAGCCAAGGTGACTGTTCCACCAGCTCTCGAACACTAGGCTTCTAAGGGCTTCCAGTTAATTTGTCAGCACATCCCGAGCACTTGCTCTGTGCCTGTCCTGTTCTCTGTGCTCCAACCCATTCCCTCTAAAGTCTGTTTACACCCTTGCAAGGTGAGCACTGCATTATGGCTCCTGTTTTAGAAATGAGGAAACTGAGGCCCAGAGAGTAAAATAATGTGCCCAGGGACACACAGCCAGTATTGAGACAAAGTACAAATCTTGTTTTGACCCAAACTGAAAATTACAAATCACGTTTCTGATTACAACTCCTGGGGCTAGTCCAGGAGGGGGAGGCACGCTATCTTGTCCTGGGTGAGAGGTGTGGTTTCCTCTCCTGGTAAGATGCAATGTTTGAGATTTAATTCCCACATGGGGCCAGAGCCAAGGGGATGAAAACTGAGTTGAAAAGCATTTCTGATCAAAAGGACATTTTGAACCTCTATTTCATAACATCAGATAAGAGATTTTCAAGGACAAATAAAATGTTACAGGTATTTCCTCAGATATGATTAAGAAAAAGACAGATTCCAGCACTCAGATTTTCTGGGGTTGGCATAGGCTGGAGACCAGGAAAACAAGACACTGTATCTTAGCTCAAGTAATACACCCACAGGGACACTGTTTCCCCATGCGGAAGGCAGACCACTGAATTGTCACACTGTGCTCAAACGAGAATGTTTGATACGGTTTGGGTCTGTGTCCCCGCCAAATCGCATGTAGAACTGTAATCCCCAGTGTTGGAGGTAAAGCCTGGTGGGAGGTGATTGGATCATGGGGGTGGATTTCTCATGAATGGTTTCTCACCATCCCCCCTTGGTACTGTCGTTGCAATAGTGAGTGTGTTCTCGTGAGATCTGTTCATTTGAAAGTGTGTGACACCTCCCCCATCTCTCTCTCTGGCTCCTGCTTTAGCCACATAAAACATGCCTGCTTCCCTTTCTGCCGTGATTGTAATTTTCCTGAGGCTTCCCCAGAAGCCAAGCAGATGCCAGCATCATGCTTCCTGTACAGCCTGCAGAACTATGATCCAGTTGATGCTCTTTTCTTTGTAAATTACTCAATCTTGGGTATTTCTTTATAGCAATGCAAGAACAGCCTCCTTCAATGCTCTTAATAAAATTAAGAGAAAGCTGCAGCTACTAAGCACTTAGCATGTGTCGGATACACCAACACAAACAACATTTCTGTGGTACGGATTCATTTGTTCCATTTTACAGAGGAGGCAACTGACAAGTAGAAATTGGAGCTTTTGCCCCTAAATGTGTGGCTGGGGAGAAGCAGAGCTAGGATGTGAATGTGTGTCTCTCCCTACAGAATCTACAGACCTTTGGGCTCTTCTGTCTCCTTCAACAACTGTAAGAAGAGTGCAGAGCCGAAATAAGAGGAAACCACGGAAATACAGAGGCACTATGTTCTCTACAGAGGTGGAAAGTCTTCATTCCACTTCCTTCTGCCACAGTAACAGGTGTTCACATAGAGTTCAGCTCTCCAGGTTCCCTTGTGGCCAAAAAGGGCCAAGTGCACATGACATGGGCTCAGATTCAAAGCATGTTTTCAAGGAAGCACTGCTCACTGGTCTTTTCTTTCTTTCTTCCAATTGAAATGGAAGCATCTAAAATGGTGGCTTGAGCAGCCCTGAAGGACCACAGTATCTGAGTGACAACCGGAGAGATGCCCAGCAACAGAAGGGAGGTTGGATTCCCCACTTTTCACCCAGCACTGAGTGGGAGAGGAAAAAATGAATTGTTATTTAGGCCAGTATTGTTCAGGCATCTCTTGTTTCCAGAAGTCAGTCAATATCAAATGCATCAAGAAAGACATCTGAGACACCTTGATAATTTCCTTTTTCCATTTTTGAAAGTTGTGAGGCTCTCATATGCACATATAAAATGGGGTGCCACTTTCCAAAGTGTAAGAGGATTTGGAGCAGAAAATGGTTTCCTAAGTTTGTCTCTTGAACCAGTCAATAAATCTGACAGCTGTCCCTGAATTATAGCTAAAATGCTGGATCCACAGAGCACAGCATCATCCCTCAGAAGGAATGCACATGTCTCCTGGAAGCCCAAGGCTCGAAACTTTTCTCTGCGGGTTTTTGGTTGTGAATCAGACTTGCTCTTTCCTTTATAAACTGCAATGATGAGGCTATAAGAGAAGTAGGTGGAAAGTGTTTTGTTGGAACAAACAGGGAGGGAGAGAGCTTGAACAAAGAGAAGGAATCACTCCCCAAAGAGGCAAACTCAGTGAGCGGAATTGATGGAGACAATTGAAGAAGCCAGGGGGTATGATAATTGCAAAATGTCTTGTAGTTGTTCTCATAACAAACAATTTTGCCAGAGAGGGCTCAGAGGCACTGTGCAGCTTGGAGGAATCAACTCAAGGAGTCTGAGAGCCTTGGAAACTGCCATCCTTCTTTCAATGCTGGAGTGCATGCTGGCAGGGATCAAAATGGAGCAGACACTGAAAGAAGATTGATCCAAATCCCATTCAGGCAATCCTAGGGGGCAACTCTGTTTTCAAGGCTAGCTCGGACATTTTCAGGAGAAAGATGCTCACTCGCTTTTCAAAGGGTAGCTTTCAGTGTTTCTTATGTTTGTTTGTTTTGAGACAAGGTCTTGTTCTGTCACCCAGTCTGGGGTGCAGTGGCACAGTCTTGGCTCACTGCAGCCTCGACTTTCCATGCTCAAGTGATCTTCCCACCTCAGCCTCATGAGTACCTGGGACTACAAGTGTGCCACCACATGTGGTTAGTTTTTGTACTTTTTGTAGAGATGTGGTTTTGCCATGTTGCCCAGGCTAATCTTGAACTTCTGAGTTCAAGTGATCCGCCCATCTCAGCCTTTCAAAGTGCTGGGATTACAGGCATGAGCCAGCAAGCCCTGCTGTGTTTCAGTGTTTCTACCACAACCCAGGCAAAGGTAAAGACCACATAAGCCATAGAGAAGATGGAGGCATATGAGATCTGCTGGACAATGAACTTTAGCAGGAGTGTATACCAAGATAGACTCTGGGAGGAATGTTCTGGAAACTCTTGCACCTGTTCTCTGGGAGACATGTATGAACATATTTTGAGTAACATTTTTGGTTTTAGCAACAAATGAGAACACTAAAAATAAGCACTTCCAAGAGAAAGGATACACAAATGTGTTGTATTTACACTGTGGAATATTATACAGCTGGGCAAATGGAAGAATTACAGATACACAAATTAGCAGGTATGATTTATGCTGAAACAAAAAAGACGGTAATTTACAGAAGGATACATACAGTCCATTCCTGAGAAGTATTCATTTATTGAGGGCCTACTGTATGCTAGGCACTCTTCTAAGCACTGAGGATGTAGTAGTGAACACAGTAGACCCATACATACTCTTTGCCCTTAGAGAGCTTACATTCTCATGGAAATAACACAGACGTAACTAAATAGGTAGTCTAATGGGGATACGTGTTCTGTAGGCACAAGGGAGGAAGGCAGACAGGAAAGGGCAACATTTAAACTTCAGTCCTGAAGTCCTCATGGAGAAGACAACACAGCAACAAGACGTGCAAAGGGGAGAGAGTGGACTATGTGCCCATCAGGGAGGTGCAAGTGTGAAGGCCCTGGGGTGGAAGCATACAGGGAGTGCTGGGGCAACACCAAGGGCCAGCAGGTGGAGGCAGAGTGAGTGAGGCAGAAAGCAGCAGAAGCTGAGGTCTGGAGATGAAGACCTGGACACTTAGAGGATGGAAGACGAGGACAGATCTTAGAGAGCTGTACCAGCAAGAAACGTGGCTTTGACTCCATGATGGGATGGTTTTCAGCAAAAGAGAGGGCATGGGCAGAAGATGAGAAACAGTGGAAATTGATTGTGATTAACCAAGAGAGAGACGATGGTGGTTTGGCTCAGCATGAGCACCTTACGTGGTAGAACAATAATTGGTTCAAAACATGCAAAACTACACACATATTGCTTATGGACACAGGGATATTTAGTAATCCTCTACAGAAATTAACGGATGAACAAAAGCCTGGGAAGCAGTTTGTCTAGGGGATGGTGATAGGGGAAGAGGAAGTTGATGAGAAAAAGACATACTTGAGGATACCCATGGCCTGGGGACCATCTTACTTTGGCATGCAGGACTTTCTTTTAATATTCTTTACTTGTCATGTATGTTGTATACAGTCTTTTGTGCATGTGATATTCACAATTTAAAATGACTGTCATTAGTTGAAATCTCTACAGTCTCTTTCAATACGGAAACTGTGTCTTTCTTTCTAAAAAAAAAAAAAAGAATGAATGTGTAATTCATTCATAATCTTGGTCATAAAACCAAGGAGCCATGAATTAGAAAAACGCAATAAAGTTATCAGCCTCCCAAAGTGCTGGGATTACAGGTGTGAGCCACCATGAGTCAGGAGTTCAAGACCAGCCTGGCTAACATGGTGAAACCCCATTTCTACTAAAAATACAAAAAATTAGCCAGGCGTGCTGGCACATGCCTGTAATCCCAGCTGCTTGGGAGACTGAGGCAAGAGAATCGCTTGAACCCAGGAGGCGGAGGTTGCAGTGAGCCGAGATCGCACCATTGCACTCCAGCTTGGGCAACAACAGTGAAACTCCGTCTAAAATATATAAATAACCACATGTAGAGTCAAATGAGAATAAAATGAAACGGATCAGAACACCTGAAAGGAAACAGCCCCACTTGACTCCTGTGGGCAGTGAAGGGGTCGTCCCCACACCCTGGTGATACGATTTGGCTGTATCCCCAAGAAAAATCGCATCTTGAACTGTAATCCCCATGCATCAAGGGCAGGACCAGGTGGAGATAATCGAATCTTGTGGGTGGTTTCCCTCATGCTGTTCTCGTGATAGTGAGTTCTCATGAGATCTGATGATTTTATTAATATAGTATAAATGTCTGGCATTTCTCCTGCTTGCACTCACTCACCCACTCACTCACTCCGTCCTGCCACCCTGTAAGGAAGGCGCCTGCTTCGCCTTTGCTTTCTGCCATGATTGTAAGTTTCCTGAGGCCTCCCCAGCCATGAGGAACTGTGCACCAGTTAAACCTCTTTCCTTTATAAATTACCCAGTCTCAGGTATTTCCTCATAGCGGTATGAGAACGGACTAATGCACATGGCAACACAAAGGAGTGACCTGTTTGCTCCTGGTGTCTTGGAGAATCCTGGGGAGGAACACAGTCACTGCTATTCTGATTTTCAAAGGGAAGGGGAGATGGGCTTGCATTTGTCTGTTGGAACTACTATAATAAAATAACATAGCCTGAGTGGCTTATACACAATAGAAATCTTGGAGGCTGGAAAGTCCAAGATCAGGGGGCTGACCGATAAAGTGTCTAACGAGGGTCCATTCTTCATAGAGGGCAACTTCTAGCTACATCCTCACTTGGTGGAGGGGGCGAACATGCTCCCTCAGACCTCTTTTATAAGGACGCTAATCCCATTCGTAAAGGCTCCACCCCATGACCTCATCACCTCCCAAAGGCCCCACCTCCGAATACCCTGGAAATTAGAATTTGACATGTGAATTTTGGGGGGAGGTAAGCATTCATATCATAGCAGGTCCTGTCCAAAAAATGGGTCTGGCAAGGAACTCTAAAGAATGACCAAGAAACAGGATTCAACCAGATTAAAACGCCAAAGAAGGCACTTTGGATTCTGTTAACATTTTTACAACCCCTTCAATGCCTTTTTGGAGGCTAACTTAAAGGATTGGAAAATGAAAAAAGAGATAAGGCTGTCATATATATCAATATAAACATATAGATAAGCTATAGTGTCTGTGTTGTATGTAATCTACACCATAGTCTGAACTCTGTGTCTGGGGTAAAAAAAAAAAAAAAAAAAAACTATTAAACAAACCTATGCCTCAAAGCACGCATATGCTGATTGTCAGGATGGAACGCCAGCACGAAGACATATTTTGCAGGGTTTGACATTCTTCTAGCCCTCATTGTTATTTCAAGATGTGGATATGCTCCTGGCTCTTTTATAATTTAAGCCAATAAGTGATGACTCCCCTTAATCCCAACTCCCCTCTGAACTGGAAAAGGGGGTTGCTATAAATATTATTCGATAAAATGTGTCAACTTTTAATGAAAACCGATGTCACAAACTTTTAAGTGCTTTCATTTCTGGGTCCCTGGGATTTGTTCCAGTTTCATAATACTGTCAACTCTAAAATGAAATTATCCTTACGTAAGATAAAGCGAGGTGTTTGGAGACTACTGAGGAATAGCTTTGTTTAGGGATTTTACCCCACGGCAAAGAACTGCTTGTTCAGGGAAATTTTGCAAGATGAAGTTGTGGTCTACAAAATCTTTTCAAAAAATTGATTCCACTCAGGGGCATCTTTTGCCTTTATTTTGCATTATTAGGGAGGATTTTCTGAACAAACACCTCCCAAGTATTTATCAATGAAACACCATGAGTTTCACAAAAAGTTCACTTTCCCTGGTCCTAATCTAGCCCTTGCTTTATTCCCCCACTTCTTAACATGCTAATCTCAGTAAATAAGTAACGCGTGGTTTGGAAACTTTCACTTCCCACAGGTCAGCCGGAACTAAGCCCACACAAGGGGCTGAATACACATCTTGTAAGAGCCTCGTTTTACCTCAGCATGGTTTCATACTCACAGGACGTGCTCTACCTGAGCTGCCCCAGCAAAGGCAGAGGAATCGCGAGTCAGGTGATGTGGATTTGAATGTTGAATAAAGAGTGTCCTACCTGGGAGGCTTTGCACCAGTCGTATACCCTAACTAAGCCACCATCTTCTCACGTGTAAATAGCCGTATCATGATGGTGTCTCCACCAGTGCGTGATGGAAATGAGCTGAGGCATTCTAATGAACTCATGAGGGGCCTGGTAAGGAGTCACTGTCTACAGGACCTGGCCCAAGGAGTGGACGCTAGACACAAACACTGTTACCGTTACCGTGGCTGCTGAACGACCATGCTTCCCTGAGCAGACAGGCTTGGAAGGGGAAGTCACAGCAATGAGCCGACCTTGCAGAAACTCAGGCTTCCTCCAACCTTCTGTTTCTGAACAGCTCACCTCTCCCTCCTCCACAGATTTTTTTTTAATGATAGGAAGACATGTTCTTAATTTTTCTTTCAGTCAAGGAGATATGGCTATGGAGTCTTCTGGTATCCTGCCTTGGGGATGCTCATTCTCCTGGCAGAATTTAATCCTCTTCTTCTCTTTCCTCTTCTTAAATAAAATAAAAGAGCTTCCTTTACGTGGTCTCTCTGAATCATTTCGTTTTACAGATTTTTTTTAAAAAATTCTGTGTTTCTAATATGCATATTTACAATTCTTTCATCCATTTCTACATACAAATATATATGCCCATGTATTCTATATTTTTTAAATAAATAGTGTCATATTTCCCATTGTTTTTAATCTAAAGTTTTGTGGGTTTTTTCTTTCTTTCTCTTTTCTTTTTCTTTTCTTTCTTTTTTTTTTTTTCTTGAGACACAGTCTTGCTCTGTCTCCCAGGCTGGAGTGTGGTGGCACAGTCTCAGCTCACTGCAACCTCCACCTCCCAGGCTGAAGTGATTCTCGTTTCTCAGCTTCCTGAGTAGTTTGGACTACAGTTGTGTGCCATCATGCCTGATTAATTTTTGCATTTTTAGCAGAGACAGGGTTTCACCATGTTGGCTAGGCTGGTCTCGAACTCCTGACCTCAAGTGATCCACCCACTTCGGCCTCCCAAAGTGCTGGGATTACAGGAGTGAGCCACTGTGCTTGGCCAAGTTTTTTTTTTTTTTTCTTTTTAAGTTTTTCTCCATACCAATCACCCTTCTGAACAGATAACTGATATTTGTAACTTGGAGTGCACCAGTTCATAGCTTTTTCTATGCTCATGAGTGTCACAGGTGTGACTATTTGGGGCTGGTGCTGCATGGGCAGTGAAAAAGAATCTACCAAGATAGTTGTAGGTAAAGAAAGGCAGATTTATTAGAGAAAGTAGGAAAATACATTGCAAGAAAGCAATGGGCAAGTCAGCAAGAGAGGAGCTGACTGCAAAGATACAAAGGATTTTATAGGATGGTGCTTGTGCTGTGTGCTGAAGTGGGCGTTATGCGGTACTGGTAACACCTAAGTTGCAGTGAGGTAACCTGCGTTTTTCTATCAACTGAGGGTCTGGTGATAGCCAGGCGCAGGAAGATGATGAGTTGTTAGCGCAGGAGAGCTATGTGTCCTGGACCATGAAGAAAGGCTGACTTAGAGCTTATCTGCTTTCTCTTTTTGCTTTCCCCTGCTCTGGCCAGTCTGACTCCTTTTGCCTTATTAGGACTCCACAATGAGGTCATATATGTCTGTTTATGCTAACACACACACACACACACACACACACACGTCACAGCTAACTCTTACAGAGTATTTTCTATGCCTGGCACTATTCTAAGTAGATGCCTTTTTAATCCTCACATAACACCTCGATGTAGCTGCTGTTATTATTCTCATTTCTACATGAGAAGAACTGAGGGTACAGTGAGGTTAGGAATTTCACTGAAGTCAGAGTTAATAAGAGTCACACCCACAAGGACAGAGCAGCTCCAGGGCCTGTGCTTCAGAGGAGTTTCTTGGTCACTGTTTATTTGCAAGTTAAGATCATAGGATGTGCATTTGTCCAAATCCTGCTTTCCACGTATCACAATACATTACAAAAATTCATCTAATTCAATGGATTCTTTTTAAAGTCTGCCTGGCATTTCTCTACAAGCCTCAATAAAAACAAAACAAAACAAAAACATTTTCATAGCACTAGGATTCACTTCTCTATTGCCAAACATTTACATCAGGTTGGTTTTAAGATTTCCCCTGCCTGCCAAGTGATCTCATAAAACAAATCTGCTGGAAAAACAAAACAAAACAAAAACTCATCTGGTGCGTCATGTATATGCCTTTTCTTAATCCAATCTGTCACTGGTGGAGGGTTGATTCTAATGGTGCTTTCATTTCTACCAGAAAAATTTCTTTAAAAAATATAAATGACACCAAGACTGGCCCCAGAAGTAGAAGACAACTTGAATTGACCAATTGAGAAAGAAAAGATCAGAAAGATGATCAAAGAAGTACTGTTTGTAAAAGAACCATGACTAGATATGTTCACGGTTAAGTTCTATCTAATATGTATGATAATTCCAGGATAACTTAAGCTTTTAAAGGCACATGGAAATATGGGAAATTATCACGTTAGAACGTCTGGATTGGGCAGAGGTTGCCGTAAGCCGAGATCACGCCACTGCACTCCAGCCTGAGTGACAGAGTGAGACCCTGTCTCAAAAATAAATAAATAAATAAAATAAAAATAGAACATCTGGGCTACCTCCAACCCCTATGGTGCCTGTATGCAAATTAGCAAGGTGTGCCCCTCTGGGAGGAGGCAGCCCTTCCTATGATGCTTGGAAAAGAAGTACCCTTCCCTACACACAGATGGAAACGTCGTCCTGACCCTGTCTGGCCTCAGTGCACACTGTAGTGGTCATGAGGCAGGATCTCAGCCCCACCTGCCCCTCACCAGGAAGCCTCGTGCATTTCAGAAAGTGCATCACTCCACCGGATGGCTCACTTGAACTCTGAAACCAGGCACCAAATGTAGTGCAAAGAGGAACACTTGGCCAGTTATAGTGGCTCATGCCTATAATCCCAGCACTTTGGGAGGCCAAGGCAGGTAGATGGCTTGAGCCTGGGAGTTCGAGACCAGCCTGGGCAACATGGCAAAACACTGTCTCTACAAAAAAAAAAAAAAAAGTCTGTGGTTCTAGCTACTCAAGAGACTGAAGTGGGAGAACCACCTGAGGCCAGGAGATCAAGGCTGCAGTGAGCCATGACTGTGCCACTGTGCTCCAGCCTGGGAGACAGAGCAAGATCCTGTCTTCAAAAAAAATATATATATATATATATTTATAGACCAGTCTCATTGATCAATGTAGATGTGACACTTCTAGACAATATATTAGCAAATTCATATCTGGAAGTAGAGCGGGAAAACAAAATTCTATAACCAAGAAGAGTTTATTCCCAAAATTGAAACATGGTTACTTTTATTGGAGATTCACCACCATAATTTTAACTAAACACATGAAAGGAAAGAAGATGTGAAAATATGCTAAGAAAACATTTGACAAAGCTTAGCAATCATACATACTAAAAAGTATAAGTAAAACATAAATAGAAGAAACTTAATAAGATAAATGCTATTTATGCAAAACAAGTATCAAGCATCATTCTGAAGGGTAGATAACTGAAAGAATATCCATTATAATCAGGAAGACAGACAGGAGACTTGCTGTCAACATTATCATCCACCATACTTTTAAAGTTTCAAGGCCGGGCAGTGTGGCTCATAACTGTAATCCCAGCACTTTGGGAGGCTGAGGCAGGCAGATCACTTGAGGTCAGGAGTTCGAGGCCAGCCTGGTCAACTTGGTGAAACCCTGTCTCTACTAAAAGTACAAAAATTAGCTGGACATAGCAGCATGTGCCTGTAATCCCAGCTACTCAGGAGGCTGAGGCAGGAGAATCACTTGAACCTGGGAGGTGGAGGTTGCAGTGAGTCAAGATCATGCCACTGCACTCCAGCCTGGGCAACAGAGTGAGACTCCATCTCAAAAAATAAATAAATAAATAAATAAATAAATAAATAAATAAATAAAGTTTCAGAGACTATAATGAGATAAAAATAATTTTAAACAGGATAAGGAGGAAATAAAATTATTTTTGCCCCTGATGTTATGATTGTATACTTAGATAACCCAAAAGACTCCAGAAAATAAAACAACACTACTATTACTAAAGAATTGTATTAGGTGGAGAGATAAAATATAAATAAAAATTAGTAGTTATTCTTTATCTCATAAATAATTTCAATCACAGAAAATTGTGCTTGCTATCTATCAAGACTGTTCTAATTTATTTACATAGATTAAACTCATTTAATACTCACCACTAGGTTAGGAGGTAAATACAACTATTATCCCTATTTTAAAGGTGAGGAAAGAAAGCACAGAGGTGAGGTAACCTGAAAATGACTCTCTACCCTTTGCCATTTTTTACTATTACCATATAGTTATTAATATATACAAATATGCCAATATTCTCATGCGCACCAATATTTTTGTCATTATTTTCTAAAATGAGATCTTTGTATAACTAGCTCGCTCTTTTAATCTCCGCATACAATTTCCTATTTTGTGTAATTGTACACTTTTCCATTTGGTATTTTCTTTCTTGGGAGTTTTATTTGTGTTTTGGCCACTTGGAATACAGCTGTAGAAACTAGCCTTAGATATATATAACCGTAGGTACTGGCATTTGTCTTCTATGTGATAGGATGGAATATATCTTTTTAATTTTAATTAATGTTGTGAAATGCTTCCCAAATGACTGTAAAATTTTCCATTTCCACAAAAATCTTGAAACTGTACTCTCTCTGGAGTATCTTGTCAAGAGCAGGTGTTAAAACTTTCCTTTTCATGGTCTGATTGTTGTAGAGACATATCTCACTTTAACGTCAAAGTACCTTTCCCTGGCTGCTATTGGGTATGAGTATCTTCTCCCATTTATCAGTCACTCGGATTTGCTCTTCTGTGGGTTACCTGCTGATATACTTGGGCCATTTCAGTTGGGTATCCTTCTTTTACTTGTTTTTCAGTGATTTTTATATTACAATTGTTCATCATTTGCCTGCTGTATGCATTGCAAATATTCTGGGGATCTCTCTGTGTTTACTTTTAATTTCTTGCCATCAGAAACTTTTCTTTTGATTGAATCAAATGTATTTCATCTTAGAGCTTCTGAAGTTTTTCCTTAAGAAATTCTTTCTTCTAGGTGTTTTATATTCTACAGTTATTTTTATGCACAGTTCATATTTTATGTGTTGTTTTCTTTCAGAAAGATGGCCAATTGCCCCAGTATCCACTTATCCCATTCCCAGGGATGTAGAATGTTCCCCATCCTGAGCTTGGAGTCTGGATTTTCTATTCAGTGCCCCCACCAGAACCTATTGGATGAGTGGCTTGCAGTCTACTTTGATATTAAACAAAAGGAGATTCTTCTTGCCATTTTCCTTTTTCAAATTGTTCTTTGCTATTCCTAGTACTAATTGTTCTACATGAACTTGAAGGTTATTTTTCTAATTCCCAAAATAACCCCAAACCAACCGACCATCACAGCAATAGTCTGTCCCTCTGTCTGTCTCTTCTTCATACAAGTCCTAGCTCTTCTTTGTCAATAGTTTCAGATGCTTATTGCTAAAATAGAAAAAAGCTATTAGGTTTTGTATATTCCTCTTTTTGCCATCCACTTTAACTAATTTCTTTCTTAATTTTCATAGTATGATTATTTGACTATCTTGGAATTTCTAATTATACAATCATATCAGCAAAGAAACAAAACAAAAGATAGTTTTATCTTTTCTTTCCCAATGTTTATACTGATTTTCTCATTTTCTTATATCAATGCCTTCTCCACAATACCAAAATAATGTTGAGAAATACTTGTGGTAGTGGGAATCTCTTCATTACCTATTTAATTAAGACAGCTGTAGAGTTTTGTCATTTCGAATAATATTTTTGTTGAGCTTTGGTAAATAATTTTTATCATATTTAAGTAGTATTCATTTAGTGCTATTTTACATAGGATTTTATCATTAATGGTATCTAAATTTTATTGATTGCCTTTTCAGCATCATTACTATAATCACGTGTGTTTTCCTCCTTTATTTTCTGATAGAAAGATTATGTTAGTAGATTCATTCAAACTTACATTGATAAAGCAAATCTCTTTTAAGTTATTTAAAAATAAAATACAATGAAGAATTTTTAAAATAAAAGGACATATCTGCTGAATATTTTATTTATATTTTATAATATTATTTATTATTTATATTTCCATATAACTTATGTTAGTAAGATTTGACTGAACTTTTCTGTTGGAGTTTTATCTTTGTCACATTCAGCAGAAAAACTATTACACTTGGTTTTACTCCTCCCATCTTGCCTTATGTTATTTCTTTTACTTTGTTATTTCGTCATTATTTTTTCCTATTTATTTTTCTGATGTGATCAAATTACTATTGATTTCTCTTTTCCCTTGAAATATTTGGAAGTGGCAATGGATTATTATAATAAAATTCCCCTATGAACCTCACCTCCAAGTGTCCAGGACCATTTGCAGTGGGCTATGACTATGCGTCCATGCACATTTGCAGTGGGCTATGAGCGTGTGTCTGTGTCCATTCACAGTCGGCTATGACTACGTGTCCACATCCATTCATGGTGGGCTATGTCCATGTGCCCATGTCCACTCACAGTGGGTTATCATCATGTGTCCATGACCATTCACAGTGAGCTATGACCATGGGTCCACAACTATTCACGGTGGGCTCTGACAATGTATCCACGTCCACTTACAATGGGCTATGACCATGTGTTAACAACTATTCATGGTGGGCTATGACCACGTGTCCATGAATGTTTGCAGTGGGCTATGAGCATGTGTCCACATCTATTCACAGTGGGCTATAACTATGTGTCTATAGCCATTCACATTGGACGATGATCATGTGTCCGTGACGATTTTGCAGTGGGCCATGAGCGTGTGTCCACATGTATTTGTAATGGGCTATGAGCATGGTTCCACGTCCATTCACAGTGGGTTATAGCTGTTCTTCACATCAAGAGGTAGAGTCAGTGTCTTCATCCCATTGAATCTGAGCTGATTTTGTGACTTCATTTAACCAAGAAATTAGGGGAAGTGATATTGTGCAAATCCTAGAGCTGAGGACTTAGGAGTCCTTGAGATTTCCATTCTTGCCATTTTGGTGCCTGCCTCTGTGCACAGACGTTCAGGCTGCACTCTTTAAGGATGAGAGAAGAAGGAGAGACCCAGCAGTCCTTATGTTTTAGCTGAGCCCATCCCCAAGTCCAGTCCCCATCAGATGCCCCACATGAGTGACCCCAGTCAACACCAGCGAATCATGAGGAAGAATTAATTGTTGTTTGAAGCTGTAATTATGAAGCTTCAAATTTCAGGGGCAAAAATGATGCCAAAGTATTTTTCCATCTGGTATACTCATAATTGAACAAGTATTTCTTCATTATTGTATAAAAATGGTACCAACTCTTTTCCCCACCCAAAATAGGTATGACTCCATCTGACTAATTAGCTGTGAACTGAGAGCACATTGATTTCTGCCTTCTCTGTCCCTTTCTTGCCTATTTCCTACACCAAGACAGCTCCATTCCAGTTGGCAAGTATGTCTTCTCAATAATCTGTATTTGGCAATTATATTACTTCTTTTATACATATCCAGTCATTTTATTGTTATACATTTATATTTGACTGTGTCAGTGTGTATTTTCAAAGCGTATATCATGTTTAAATATGAGTAAATATGTGTCTCTGTTCCACTGAATCTGAGTTGGCTTTCTGACTTCATTTAACCAAGAGATTAGGGAAGGTGATGGTGTGCAAATTATCCTTTCAGTTTCTCAAAGAGTCCCTTTAGCTTCTCATCCTTTCAGTTGCTACTTTCTGTAAACCTCATCCTCTGGGCTGCTGCTTACAAATCGGCGAAGATCTTAATGAAAAACGATGGCAATATTGGATTTCTTCTCTCTACATTTCTGTCTTTGTCATTATTTTTGCCCCTGAAGTCCTGGCTTCCTTGGTAACTCTTCAATACCTCCAAATGGACAAATATATACGTAGATATATAAGTGTATGGTTCCCCAAAGTTTCCTCCCTCATATTTCCAGTGTCAAAGTGCCTATTCTGCTCATTTCTGAACTCTCCCCCAGATGGAGTCTCTGTGTCCTAGCATATTGGAGATTCGTTTTCTCCCATCAGGTGAAGCTTGTCTGGTGTCCTGGGTGGTAGTTCTTTTCCTTCCGTAGTCTATTTATGTTATTCCACACTCTTTTAGTTTTCGGAGCTGCAAAAGAGAAGTCTGGTGCCAATCTAACTCTTCTTTTTCTCTCCTTCTTTCTTTTATGCATGTTGGATTGTGGTGCCTCTACTTGGGGTACCTAGTTAGGTAACTAAAGGGAAAAGATGTAATTCTAGGGGTTTTGGTAGAAGTGAAAACATCTTGGCTTGCCGATGGTTGCATTGTATGGGACTGGCAAGGCTGTGCTCTCAAAACAGATCTCACCATATGAGCTGACTATGAGAAGTTAACACTCTTAGGCTGACTTTGTGATAGAAGAATTCACAATGTGTGATAGAGATCACCATAATATATATAATTTGCCAAAATGTAAACACATTTTAAGTGGTAGCAAAACAGAAAACTGCACTGCACACAGTTCTCTTCTGAAATTCACCATCTTGCCATCTGTATTTCAGACCACATTATTCATTTTTAACTCTGTATACAATCATTTTAGTATCTTAGTCAACTATAAGACTGTTTGTATTGTCTGTTTTTTCTCTTGGATCTTGGACATTTGGTTATGTTCCCTGGTGTTCCTGTCAATTTTTATGCAGAGTGCATGAGAAAAGCTTGAGTGATAATTTGATAATCAGAATGGTATCACCTTCCTCTGGAGAGAATTTACTTTTGCTTTTAGCAGGCAGTCTGAGCAAGGGTTTTTCACTTTAAACCAATTAGTGATTGAGCTCTTTCAGAACTGGGTTTCCGTTTTGTCAGCACTGGTCAATTTCTGGTTCTTTCCTACTTTCACTGTGTAGCCTTCAGGGATCCTAACTGAAAAACTTGAAAGGTTTACCACTACTCCTTTTTCTTGTTAGGTCTTGAAATTTTACTTTTATCTCCACCACATTATGAGACTGTCGAAAGATCTCATCAGCTTCTTATCCTTTCAGTTGCTACTTTCTGCTATCCTTCTCATCCTCTGGGATCCTGCTTACAAATTGGCAAAGATGTCAATGAAAAAGAGTGACACTACTGGGCTCCTTCTCTCTTCATTTCTGTCCCTGCCATTATTTTTATCCCTGAAGTCCTGGCTCCC
The DNA here is from genome assembly GCF_024542745.1 of Macaca thibetana thibetana. Classification (NCBI taxonomy): domain Eukaryota; kingdom Metazoa; phylum Chordata; class Mammalia; order Primates; family Cercopithecidae; genus Macaca; species Macaca thibetana. The sequence goes on from NC_065578.1 coordinate 4,124,649, forward strand.
TTGGAAACTCTTCATTGCCTCTAAATAGAGGTCATTTAATTTATTCAGCTTTTTAGTTCTGTATTGGAAGTTCTGTCCAATTCAAGCTTGTCCACCAGAGCAAGAAGCCAAATCTCATTTTTCCTTACCAAATCTATTGTGCTTTCCTATTAAAAACATGTCATTTTTTTCTCATACTTGGAATTCAAGAATTTTACAATGTCTGTACTATTTTTCATTAATCCTGCTTGGAATTTCTTAGCCTATAAAACTTGATATTCCTGTCTTTTCTTTATCACAATCATTCATTTAATAAATAAAATCAATCACATCCAGCAACTCCATTCCTGAGCATATGCTCAAAAGAATTGAAAGCAATCAAACAGATATTTGTTTACCCATATTTTTATAGCATAATTCACAATAGATAGAAATAATCCAATTGTTCATCAAAAGACAAACAAATATTGTATATTTGTACAATGGAATATTATTCAGTGTCTTTAAAAAGAAGGAAATTCTGACACATACTAAACATGGGTAAACCTTGAAGATACTACTCTAAGTGAATAAGCCAGATGTAAAAAGACAGACAGATAGAGATAGCTAGCTAGCTAGATAGGTAGATAGATAATAGATGGATGGTTGGATGGATAGATGATAGATGAATGGATAGCAATGGAATGATGGATGGATGGATAGATAGATAGATAATGGATGGATGGATAGATAGATGATACATAGATGAATGGGTAGCAATGGAATGATAGATAGATGGATGAATGGATAGATGAATGAATGGAGGGATGGATGGATGAATAGATAGATAGATAGATAGATAGATAGATAGATAGATAGATCTCATCAGGGATTGGATGGTGTACTCAAATTAGTGATTGGAGAGATTTTAATAAAGGACTACCTACGTAGTTGCAGTGGGATAAGAAAAGCACACAAGGTAATGGGGGTCTTGAAGCTGGTAAGTGCTGGGAGCTATTACCACCTAGACCTTGAGGGGAAAAGGGAGGAAGTTACAGGAACCTGGAGAGAGCTGTATGGAGGGGGTGTCTTGGCAGAACTGTGGACTTTGGCAGAGGGATACACATGTTCTGTAGCAACCAGGTTGGAATTATAGATGCCCTAAGCTCAGTTTTCCTCCCTTGCTCTGTTTATCCCTCCCCCTTGCCTTCTCCCAGCACCCCCACACCCCCACCTCTATTGGCAGAATACAACAGGCAAGCAGGAGACCAAAAGAGCTCATATATTCAGTTCCTCCAGATCAGCCTCCTGGGGAAGAAAATGGGTTGATCAAAAGTGGATTGTGTATCTGGAGGAGGAATAGAGGAAATCCAGCACAATAAATATTTACTAAGCACCTCTTTTGTGCCAGTTATTGTCCCAGGTGATAAAGACAGAGCTACAGCCCAAAGACCCTTCTTTGTGAAGCTTACCTTCTAGCGAACACAGGGAAATTTATTTATATGATTTATTTAATTTTTTTAATCTATTCTTTGTCCTTTTCCTAGAACTCCTAATAATCTTATATCAGGGTTTTGGAGACATATCATTCATTTTTCTCCTTAATATTTTTTTTTTTTTTTTTTTGAGACGGAGTCTCGCTCTGTTGCCCAGGCTGGAGTGCAGTGGCGCGATCTCGGCTCACTGCAAGCTCCGCCTCCTGGGTTTACGCCATTCTCCTGCCTCAGCCTCCCGAGTAGCTGGGACCACAGGCGCCCGCCACCGCGCCCGGCTAATTTTTTTGTATTTTTAGTAGAGACGGGGTTTCACTGTGGTCTCGATCTCCTGACCTTGTGATCCGCCCGCCTCGGCCTCCCAAAGTGCTGGGATTACAGGCTTGAGCCACCGCGCCCGGCCTCTCCTTAATATTTTTAACCACAGCTTTTTGTCTGGGATTTGAAAAATTCCTTTTATACCCTAGATACAAGTCAGAAAAATTTTTCTGCAAAGAAGCAGAGAGTAAATGTTTTAGACTTTGTGAGCCATACGTCCTGTCTCAACTACTCAATTCTGATGTTATAATGCAAAAGCAGAAATATACACTACGTAGGTCAATGGGCTTGTCTGTGTTCCAATAAAACTTCATTTATAAAACAGGTGGTGAGCCAGATTTGGCCTATGAGCAATAGTTTGTCAATTCTTGTTCTAGGCCAGTAACTTGGATCTCAATGTTGACTTATTCTAACCTTGAGTTCATCTACTCCATGTTCTAATAAAAATAATCTCATTTAGTTAATGTGTTGTTTTCCAGAAAGTGCACTTACGGTGTAATTGAATCTCTGTAATTGTTCTTCATGGCTTTGTTCAACTTGCTCTCCAGCACCTGGGCTTTCTAGAGTCCCCCAGTTTGCAGTGTTGTTTCTTCCTCATGCTAGGTGCAGGTCCTTTGGGGTGCATTATTATTTTCCTTTGTCAACTTCAGGCTCATTGGGCCCAAGGGAACTTTGAGTGGTGGGGTCCAGCAGCCTCTGCTCCAATGGGCAACAGGTGGCAAAACAGCAGTTCCCTGTCTGGGAATCAGGCACAGAGATAGGACCTCTCTCCTCCCAGCCTCCTTGAGCAGCAAGGTTGGAGTTTCTGGGGCAGTAGCCCCTCTTCCCTCTTTTACCTGTACCCCAGACCTTTGGGAATCTGGGAAGCCAACAGGCCTCATGAGACAATGCGCCTGGAAGGAGCTTTCACTTTCTCTAGAGAATCTGTGGAGCTTCAGTCCTTGTCCCAGGCTCACTGCACCAGGCTCCCACCATCCCAGAAGAAACTATGGCCTGCACAGGATCTGGAAGCCAGGAAGCCCACCCCAATAACATCTTGATTGTTCCCTCCATGGCCCATATACCTGCCAGCCCAGAAGCTCTGGGGGTGGCCCTCTGCAGGTGGATTAGCACTGGAGTGTGGGAAAGGCAGCAGGGACTGCCGTCTTTTACAACACTGAAACAAAGGTTTCAATCTATTGAAGCATAACAGGTTTTCAGACTGGCAGCAACTAACAGTTTTCAGAGTCAGTGTTTTTGATTATCAGCCTGGAGACACAAGCAAACTGAACAAATTGGATAAGAAGGCTTATTCATAATGAGCCAAGTCCTGACATTGAATGTGAATCCATCCAGGTAACCTGAAGGGAAGCTTTGGTCAGCATGGAGAATAAGTCTGGAAAAAAAGAGAACATTCCTATACAAGGATTTGGGCCTCAGAGAGGTGATTTGTCTACCATGTGGCGTGATCAGCATCAGAATGAGTAACTGCCATGCTTTTTCCAAGAAATGGCTATGTCTTAGGGCAGGACCCTAGAATCCTGGATGTTAGAGTTTAAAGAGACCACCGAGACCATTAGCCAAGTCACCCCCAGTTCCCTGATACTTCTTAAAAAGTGCATCTCTAGAGCATCTTCAGGGGCTGTTGGATGGCCAGAATACATCTTTAACTTCTGCCCATTCTGAAAAATGTGGATACCTGGCTCAATGGTTCTACTGAAATAACAAAGAACACGGCAGCAAGATTATCATTGGTTCCCATTGTCTTTAGAGAGTGAGAGACGCTCAGGATCTAGGCGTGGGGGTTTGTGCAGGAAGGCATTAAAAGATTAAATACGACTTTATGTTTGACAACAGATCTAGTCTCCATTCAACATCAATATGCTGGCATTATTATTATTTTATGAAAACAATAATTCAGTTTGCTGAAAGAGAATAACAGTATTGATCTTCTGAACACTGCATTTTATTTTCCATTAAATTTTTATGGAGCATGACAAGCCGTGTGCTGGGTCTGATCTTTTCTGCACATTAATGTACAAAGCTTTTGCAGATGTAGAAATTACGGGGGCTGTGTTAATAAAATCAGCTCATATGGCCTAGGAGCAAAAAGTAAACAGTTCCTCACTGGAGTTCTGCTCTGAGCTTATTAGTTTTTCAGGTTTGTGAACTGACCCACAAAGGAAATAGAAATCTCTCCTTAGTGAGCAGAGAGAAAGAAATATGTTAGCAACAATGAGAAACTCTTTCTCGAAGACTCTTTAATAGCACTGCAAGTGCACATTTCAGAAGCAGTAGAGCAAATGAAAACAAAGGCATGGGGTAATTTACTCAAACCCTAGCATGTCTTCCTACTCTGTGACATTATCTATCATGATACCAGAGTATTTCTAACATCAATTGGAGTAACTATATTCTTAGCGTATTAGTCTGTTCTCCAGCTGCTATGAAGAAATACCTGGGACTGGGTAATTTATAGACAAAAGAGGTTTGATTGACTTACGGTTCTGCATGGCTGGGGAGGTCTCAAAAAACTTTCAGTCATGGTGGAAGTCACCTCTTCACAGAGCAGCAGGAGAGAGAACGAGTGCCAGCAGAGGACATGCCAGGTGCTTATAAAATCATCAGCTCTCGTGAGAACTCACTAAAGAGAACAGGATGGGGGTAACTGTCCCCATGATTCAATTACCTCCCACCAGGTCGCTCCCACAACACGTGAAGATTATGGGAGCTACAATTCAAGATGAGACTTGGGTGGGGACATAGCCAAACCATATCATTCATCAGTACTTCTCTGAGGATCTTAAAACCAGTTCACTTCTTTCCTTTCACTAATTTTCACTCAGAAGTTAATATTCTGACTTATCCATTGGCAATTTGGGCATGGGGCTACTTGAATGTCGCCAAATTCTAGATTGTAAACTAGAGGCATTCACTGCTGTCCTTTGGCACGATGTGTTTCAATCTCTTTCTCAAAAACAAACAAACAAACAAACAAACAAAAAACACAAAGGACTACTATGTCCAAGTCTTGATCAGATTGTGAGAAACAAAGACACTTACAAGGAACAGGAATATTTCTGACTAACATCTGGGGTAGAATCATAGGCTTATTACTTTTTTAAGCTAGCCACCTTCACTTCGTCACTAATATAGATGGTCTTCGTGTGTTTTCTTCTCTGACACTAACTAGCTAACCTACAACTCAATTCAAGTCTGACTCTAACTACCCAGAGCTGGTAAGGCTCAGTCCCACAAGACTTCCCCTACTTCAGATGCCAATTCCAAGTGCTGAGTCCCCAGGTTCACTGCACAACTGCCTGGATGACTACAAATTCAAGGTGACCACCACCTCGCCTCAGGTTTGATAATTTGCAGCACATCTTAGAATTCAGGAAAGTGCTATACTTACAGTTTTATTGCAAAGGATGCAACTCAGGACTAGCCAAGTGGAAGAGACACACAGGACAAGATACAGTGGATGGGGTGGAGCTTCCATGCCTTCTACAGCACCTTGCCACCTTCCAGAGCTGGCACACAGAGCAAGATATGGTGGGTGGGGTGGAGCTTCCATGCTTTCTCCAGCTTCCATGCCACCTCCCAGCACCTTGATGTGTTCACCAAAGAGAATCGTGTCATTTGGAGGGTTTTACAGAGGTTTCATTATGTAGATATGATTACGTCACTAGCCATGGGTCACTGAACTCAATTTCCAGCCATTCTACCATTCCCAGGGGTCACGGGGTGGGAGGGTTGAAAGTTCTAACCCTCTAATCACATGTTTTGTTTTTCTAGCAACCAACTCCAATCCTGAAGCTATCTAGGGGCCCACTATGACTTATCACATTAGCATTAACTCAAGTGTGAGCAAAAGGGGCTTGTTATGAGTAACAAAAGATACTCTTATCACTCAGAAAATTCTGAGGGTTTTAGAAAACCTATGCCAGAAATATCAAAGACCAAATGTATTTTTTATTGTATTATGTCTTTTCATTATGCTAGGAGTAGAAGCAGGGAAAGGCAGGCAGCCATCTCAGCAGGAAAAGACGGCGTTTTACCTACTTCAGTATAGTATTATAGAACACATATGCACACCATGCATTAGCCCATGACTATTCAGAGGGAGAAAATATGGAGCAGTGTTTGACATCTTCTAACATTTTATGGAACTAGGGAGAGATAGGCTTTTCTGAGCTCATGAGTCTTTCTCTGTCAAGGAAGCCATCAATTTTCTAGTATCTTCTTTCACTCTCTTCCTCCTACATGAATTGTAATTAAGCTAAAATGAACTGAGAATTGATTCCATCTTCTTCACAGAGCCCACAGAATAACAAATCCACTTGGCGTTTTCTGATAATTAAATTACAGCATTCAAGGGATGGGTCTCATGCATCTGCTGAGACAGTCATATTGGACAGTGCAGAGGAGCTCCATAAATCTCTTCCTAGGCTGCAACCTACATACTGGGAAAGATAAAAAGCTTTACATGAGATGGACAAAAAGCTTTAGGAAATTAGAAGGTGAGAGATGTCATCTCACCTCTAAGCTTTAGTCTCAGGCTTACAGTGACCTGGCACAATCCGACCCAGGCAGTGGAAGATCTTCCTGGCTCTCACACAATCCCATGCACCCTTTAAGCCCCAACTCCAAGGGCCCTTTCATGACAAAGACTGAACGAAGGCCTCTGGCTGAGGCTGGACGTCAGCCTTCCTTTCAATGTCTCTAACACTTGTCTTCATTTCCTTCCTCCCATTATAACAGCCCAGGAGCCCATTGTGGATCATATTACTGCCATTCATCCCCTCGGGAATATATGCTCCCTAAACATAAAAATGGACCTCATTCTTTGGCTCTGCCCATTAAATTTTGGTGGTGCAGTTGTAGATCTTGGAGAACAGTGAAACCTTTGGAAGCTGAGGTCTCTATTGTGATCTCAGACATTGACGCGGCTGCCCTCACAATACAGACAGAGGCAGGAAATAGGTCAGGGATATTAACATTCTGTTGGAAATTCACAAGTGTGTACAAAATACCAAAAATAATCAGTCTGGGGAAAACATGGGTTTGAAAAACAAACCTAATCTAAAAATCAAAACAATGTTGACTCACAAGAATGAATTCATTTTGGAAGCCAGCAATTTCAGATTTAATTGTGTTGATTTGTCATTTTTTTTTTCTCTCCCGTTCTCTTTTCCATGCCGTGTTATTAGAAAAGGCTCAGCGCTGCCTTAGTTTTGATTTATCTTGTGTGGCAGAAGACCCTCATGCTTCCAAATACAGACCCCACAGCTAATTCTCACTTCAAGTGCAATTAAAAGGACTTGAACACCCAATTTGAAATTTCATCCTCATACTTCAAAGAAATTAGTTTGATGAGTGATTGCAATGGAGTGAAGCTAATAATGAAAATAATTAATGCCTGGAAATACTTCACAGGCACAGGAAACGCTTGCATACCTCCTGTATATTTAAAGAAAGCCCCCGAGTCAGAAAAAAAGCCAGAAGGCCAAACTGTCCATTCCAACTCCCAGAAGTTTGCCCATGGCAGCATAATTAAGAGATGCCTCCTGACACCTTTCTTCTTGGACCAGCATTTGTAAACAGGGAGGCCATTTAACTAAATTCACATAATTGCTACAGAAAACATGGCCCAGACTTCTAAATATCACCAGCACTCAGGAGAGAATAACAATTAAGGAACATGGAAATGTTGGTGGTGCATACGAGGAAAAGGAGGTTCTCCACCTCCATGTCTCATCCTTAATCTCACACCAGCAAACTTGAAAAGTTCACTTTAAAGGCAAGATTCCAAATCATGTTGATTGGGAAAATGTGCTTTGGCTACTTCTATTCCTCTGACATATGCCATGTAACCAAACACAGAATGGGAATGGCAGAGCACAGAGGCACTTCTGGCATGCACACTAGGAGTCTCAGGATCGGGGTGAACTTGGCCTCTTCCTCAATTCCCATTACAGATTTCAGACCAATCTGCCTTCTTGGGACAATTTCTGGTTCCCTGAGTCCATACTGTTTTTGCTCAACTGCTCTCTGCCTCTCAGGTCCTGGTCACTCACTCTGACTGACCCAAGTCTTTGCCTCCTAGCCAATTTTCTGACTTTATCCTTCATAGAGAGACCCATCCAAAACACTGGCCTTTGGATGCTTTTTCTTCTATTATGGACTAAATTGTGTTCCCTAAAATTCATATGTTAAAGGCCTAACCTCCAATGTGACTGTATTTGAAGGTAAGGAAGTTTAAGTGAGGTCATAAGAGTAGAACCCTAATCTAATAGGAAAGATGTCCTTGTAAGAAGAGGAAAAGAGTGGATCTTTCTCTCTCTCTCTCTCTCTCTCTCTCTCTCTCTGTGTGTGTGTGTGTGTGTGTGTGTGTGTGTGTGTCTGTCTCTGTCTCTCCTTGCATGCACAGAGGAAAGCCCACATAGAAGACACAATGAGAATGCAGCCATCCATAAGCCAGGAAGAAAGCCTTCACAAAAATGCAATCCTGATGGCACCTTCATCTTGGACTTCTGGCCTTCAGAACTGTGATAAAATTGTCTACTGTTTAAGTCACTCAGTCAGTGACAGTGTCATGGCAGCTTGAGAAAACTAAGACACCTTCCTTATATTGTCCAACATTTCTTGGTTTCTTGTCTCCCTTGTCATCCCGTTATGCCTTGCTGTCATTATGCTAAGTTGTTCCACACCACCAATCACTGTTTCTTCAGTCCCCATCATCATCAAACCCTCCTCCTCCTTCCATCTCCTGCACTCAACTCTTCCCCGTCCATATGTCTCAAGACTTCATCAGAATCTCCTGTCTACTTACTATCTGTATTAGTCCGTTCTCACACTGCTATAAAGATGCCACCTGAGACTGGGTAATTTATAAAAGAAAGAGGTTTAATTGACTTACAGTTCTGCATGGCGAGGGAGGCCTCAGGAAACTTACAATCATGGCAGAAGGTGAAGGGGAAGCAAGACAAGTCTTAGGTGGCAACAGGAGGGAGAGAGGAGCAAAGTGGGAACTGCCAAACACTTCTTAAAACCATCAGCTCTCATAAGAACTCACTCACTGTCACAGGAACAGCATGGGGGAAACTTCCTCCATGATCCAATCATTTGCCACCAGGACCCTCACTCGACACCTGGGGATTACAACTGGAGATGAGATTTGGGTGGGGACACAGAGCCAAGCCATATCACCATCCCCACCTCCTCCCCACTTATCAGACATCTCCTTCCTTACTTCTCTCCCTTTTTGCAGATTCCCATTATTTCATTAACAGCCTCCCCAGTGCCCTAAGTTGTCCTATTGCTGGTCAAAAGGACTCCCTCCTTTTGTGTCCCGTGTTTTTTGACATGACCCGTTGGTCTTTGAATGCTTCCTTGCCTTCAGGCACAAGAAGTCCTAGAATCATATTAAATGTTTCCCACTCTAGACCTGAAAATGCTCCTTTCTGTAAGAATCTCTGATTCCTTTTTGGGGCAAACAGTATTTAACACCCATGCTGTGGATGGCAGGATGTCTTTTGCTATTGGGGCATCATTGCTCCTAGGCTTTTTCAGTGAACAGAACTAGAAAACATGTGTTTAAGGAAAGAAAACAGAAGATGAGTTTATACTGACACTTCCTATTCAAATTGAACCCATAAATTTCTAACATGTTAAATCCTCTTTCCCATCCCCCACATCTTCCTTGGCACCCTTCTGTTTTGATTTTTCAAATCTTTTGAAGAGGCCGTGTATACTCACTAAGTCCCTTTATTCACACCCACACATCCACCTACTCCTGACTCACTCTGATCTGGTCTGCCTCCCTTCAGTCAGTGAAACAATTTTGTTATGGTAACCATGCCCTCATGCCAAGGGACCTTTTTCAATTTTTATCTTATCAAAGCAGTATTTATTTGACACTATAGACCCTGCCTTCCTTCTGAAACACTCTTCCCTGTACTTCTGTTAATCAATACTCTCTCTTTTTTTTTCTTTTCCTGGAAAATTCTTTTATGTCTCCGCTAATTGGCCATGCAATGTTAAAGGTACTGAAGGCTTGAGTCTGTTGTTCTCTCTCACACAGACTCCTCTGTCCAGGAGAGCTGATACCTGCCCATGACTTCACAGCCTCAAAAGTTCTATCTGTGGCCCAAATCTCTCCTTATCACTCCATGCACATGTATTTAACTCTCTACCCCTGACTCTGCGTGGATGCCTCTAAGGCATTTCAAGCTTACCATGTTCAAAAGTAGCCTGGTTCTGTATCCCACCGTCACCCATCCAATAGCATTCTGAATGAACAGCCTTTCCATCTCTTCTGCTGCCCAAACCAGCTCTTCCACGGTGGCTAACAGTCCTAGTTTTAGAGCCAACCTGTGAGTCTTTGAATCCTATCCTCATCACTTCCTAGCTGTGCCTCATTTTTCCCATTTTTAAACTGTGAATAGGAATTGACCTTGTGTCATAGGCTTCTTTTGAGGATTAAATGGCATACCCCATGTGAAATGCTCAGCACATGGTCTAGTAAATGTAAGTAGTCAACACACGACACACGTTTCTCTGCCACTTCTCTCCTTCACCCCCTGGCTACCACATCTGCCTATCAGACCATGTATTCCTTATGGCTGTAAACTGAGGCAGCTCATTTGTGTCTATGTAGCGCTTTTTCCCTCTCCCCTTCTTCTCCTTCTGATGGGGTACCCATCACAAGTGTCTCCAGTACTAAAGACTCTGTCACAGAGGTGCAAAGTTAACTTAAGCAGAACTCAGCAGAGCCCGTCAAGGAAACTTGCTCAAGCTACCAAGGAAGAGGTGACTTCCTTTGTTTTTATTGCAATTCCGGGTTCATCAATTGTAACTTTTATCTGAACCTAGAGCAGTCAGTGGTCATTCTATGCCACTGATATGGTTTGGCTGTGTCCCCACCCAAATCTCATCTTGAATTGTAGCTTCCATAATTCCCATGTGTTGTGGGAGGGAGCTGGTGGGAGATAATTGAATCCTGGGGATGGTTTCCCTCATACTATTCCCATGGTAGTGAAGAAGTCTCATGAGATCTGATGGTTTTATAAGGGGTTTCCCCTTTCACTTGATTCACATTCTCTCTTGCTAGCCGCCACGTAAGATGTGCCTTTGCTCTTCTTTCATCTTCCACCATGAGTGTGAGGCCTCCCCAGCCATGTGGAACTGTGAGTCCATTAAACCTCTTTCCTTTATAAATTATCCAGTCTTGGGTATGTCTTTATTAGCAGCTTGAGAACAGACTAATACTAAATGGGATAATCCTACTGAGAGTAAAGCCAACACAGAGGAAAACTGAAAGAGGTGAGAGAGATAATCAAAAAGTAATAAAGGGAGAGGAAGAGAGGGAGGAAGAGAGAGAGATGAAAGAAAGAAAATATGAATGATATTATTTGAATTTCTGGATCCTACTATGCCTGGAGCAAGGCATTTTCCTCATTTTCCCAGTTATGTAAGCCAAAACATTCTTTGTTGTTGTTATTTAACATACTCTGAGTTAGGTGTCTGACATTTGCAACCAACACTTTTCCCTAGCACAGGAATTTTGTTTGAGAGTCAGGACATCTTGTAAAGTTATATAAAATATAGCAACAAATGGTAGATTTAAATTCAGAATAAAAAGATAACAGTGAGAGTAAGATTATAAAGAGATCTTGAAATAAATATAAAAGCAATTTCTAAACTATCTCTACACTTGGTGGAGGTAAGGCATAAATTTTGGTTCTAAGCTTCTGTTTTTTTAGCTGACACAAGGAAGGAACACTAAGAATTACACAATTCATAGTGTACACAGAACTATAAGCAGATGAAATGCTCAGGAGAAACCCATCAATTTTTTGGTCCTGAGACGAAACAGGAAAGCCAGTAATCATAACTATTGCTTTCCAAACACTTTATGACCTGCATGGATGAGAATGAAATCAATGTATCCATGTTCTTCAAAAAGAGACCATCTGTTTCATTCTTCTGTTCCTATAGTGAACCCTCTTGATACCTTCCACCAAATGCCCTCAGGCCACCTGAGTTGTGATAGCTGTGATTCTCCCCTCAAATGCCTACACCTCTCCTCTCCTCTTCTTGCTCTGCACTTTAAGAGCTTGCCTACCTGAATGCAAGTATGACCCAGAAATAGAGGTATTAGTGCCCACTTCATCCTTTCTTGGGACAACTCTCAAAGAGTGGTGGCTGGGAGCTAGTGACAGAATGCCCAGCCTCCTCATCTTGGGGTGGGGGACAATTCTGGGCCATGCTGCAATGGTTCCTCTAAGAGTCTCCTGTAGGATTGAACCTCATATGCCTACAAACATAGCCCTGTCTGTAGTGCATCTTAGATTGGACTTTTTCTATTCCCCCTCCCACTTTCCCTACTTTCTCATTTCTAGGATCACCTCCCAAATAAACTGCCTACACTGAAGACCTTGGTTCGGGGTCTGGGAAACCCAACCTAAGATAGTCACTGATTCTTCCTCCAACATGCCTGGAGCACTCCTGCTGTCTGCCGTGCAAATGCACCTGCTGGATTTCCTCCACTTGCCGGAGTGTCCACAGCTGCAGCAGAAGCACAGCAGGGCTGTGCTCCATCTCCAGGCCCTCTGTGGTTGCTTCTGAAGAGAGCTTTAGATGGAAAGTCCTGATTTCATTACCATCCAAATATAAATTATAGATGTTTCTCTATCGTCTATGTTTTTATAAATTTTCTGTGTTTTGTGTTGCTTTGACCACCTCAGGTCTTTGCTAATCCTGAAGTGACTATCCTTGCCAGGGAGAATTCCTAGAGACAGCAAATAACTGACCTGTGAGTGTCCCTTTCCTGTATGAACCACACACTCCAAATCACACATTCCAAACCCTGTTCTTTATGTAATTTCCATGCACCAGGCCAACACTTCCCCTGCCCTAAATTACCCCAGGGTCAGTGTATTAGTCTGTTCTCACACTGCTGATAAAGACATACCCGAGACTGGGTCATTGAGAAAGGGAAGAAGTTTAATTGACTCACAGTTCTACATGGCTACGGAGGCCTCACAATCATGGTGGAAGACGAAGGAAAAGCAAAGGGATGTCTGACATGGCAGCAGGCAAGAGAGAATGAGAATCAAACGAAAGGGGAACCCCTTAAAAAACATCAGATCTCGTGAGACTTCTTCACTACCATGAGAACAGTATGGGGGAAGCAGCCCTCATGATTCATTATCTCCCACCAGCTCCCTCCCACAACACATTGGAATTATGGGAGCTACAATTCAACATGAGATTTGTGTGGGGACACAAACAGACTGTGTCAGCCAGGTGTCAGACAATTAGAGACCACCCTGATAAGCTCAGTACTAGAATCTTAAACTTTCCAGCCCTGCCTTGCCCATTCTTTCCTGTGGGAATCACATTAAAGTCTCTGAGTCCTGCTCCCTGCTGGCTCCTTCTGCTTTCTGACCAACCTGGTGGTCCCCGTGTGGCCCTGCGTGGTGTGGCCTCCCTTTTGGAAACTATAAAGTGTAAACTGCACTTTCAAAGGCAGTTGTCTCCACGTCTGTCATCTCATCATGCATGATTAAAGCAAACCCTGATACAATCTAAACATTCCCTTCTTTCTGATCCACCTTAAACCTATGGGTCTATGCTTGCTGCAATTGTGGTTCAGGGAAAGAATAAGGCCCTGGAGCCCAGCAGCATGGTGGGAATTCCCACTGAACGTTAACTAGTAATGCAGCCAGTTCACATCTCTGAGTGTGGGCTTCTTGGTCCTTAAAGTGGAATGGATGCTACCTGTCTCACAGAGTCATCAAAAGAGACACAAGAGAGAATGTAAGAGAGTGCCTGGTACAAAGCAGGTTCTTTAGATTATTGAGTTATTTTCTTCATTGTATTGTTACCTTAGATACAAATTCTAGGTTCGGATGACTTTGGGGTACAGTCAGATAAAACCATTAACTTCAGGCATCACCACTGATTTAATGGGATATTGAATTGTTGGATGAATGAATGAATGAATCTTTAGTTTCCTTCCTAAAGAAGTTCCTGTTCAAAGTATCTTCCCTCTGAAGTGTTGTCTTATGCTCCAGCTTTTGAGTTCTCATTTCACACACTTAATTCAAAGCACTAAGATAATAAATACACTACTAATTATTCAGTTTCACTGACTATTTATCAGGTAATAATCCCTTATTTCATTTAGCTGAAAAACTTACAAAGGAAACAAAAATGACCAGCAAGGGAAACAACAGAAGGATTTACTGCAAAGCCTACCATTACAGGAACACACCACTACCTCTCTCCTTGTCTTTTCTTTCTATGGTGTTAATCTTACATAAGTGGTTATTACCACGTGAAACACATTAAGATTATTTCAATTAATTATGTTTGCTACATTGTTTTAAAAGATTATTCTACTATTTACTGGCAATTAAACAGACTTTCATGTTAAGTATGCTGCTTGAGGGTATGTTGAGTGGGACTATGGATATAGCAATTGAAATTGTTCATTTGCAAGAAGCTTGTCCTTTGGAAGTCAAGAGTGTCTGGATATCTCTGAGGTGCTGATTTGCAAAGGCAGAAAAAGATGAATAATCACATGAATTAGTTCTTCAGGTGACTAAAGCCTTATAAAGCTTTAAACACTTTCGTCCTTGCTTTGAATTAAAGAATATTTTCCACTTTGCAAAGACATTACTACCAAGAATAACCAGAAATGGTTAATAGATAGTTGTGGCCAAAAGAAGCTTACCGCATGCACACTGGGCTAAGAGCAGTATGCTGGTTGTGTAGAAGAGTTAAAGTCATGGCTCCAACAAGGCAGTGGGGCAGGGGATGTAATCTAAATTGTCAACATGTGGCGAAGGGCAAACTTGAAACAATCAGAACATACATGACCTTAATGCCGGAGCAGGCTCCTTAAGACCAACTTCTGGGCAAGGGTTAAGCTCTGGTTGCTAGATGCTAGAGAGGTCCACTTGTGGCATATTTTATTATTCAGTTCAAAATACATTATAATTGCAAGTGTGACTTCCTCTCGACACATGGATTATTTAGAAGTGAATTGTTTAATTTTTGAACAGTAGGGGATTTTCTACCAATTCCTAGCTTAATTCCACTGTGGTCAGAGAGTCTACTCTGCATTACTTTAATCCTGTGAAATTTGTTGAGATTTGTTTATGGTCCAATGTATAGTCAATCTCAGTAAATGATTCTACATACTTGAAGAAGAAATGAGCCTTTGTAGCTGTTGGATACAATGTTTTCTTTATATCTGTTAGGTCTTTTATTAGGTGTCCTGTCCATATCTATATAATTCTTCTTTTTATTATCTTCTTGTTTTATTAGTTACAGAGTTTATTAAAGTCTTCCACGTTGGTTATGTATTGCTTTTCTTTCTTTAAGTTCTGGCAATTACTGATTTATGTATTTTGTTTTTTGGGGGGTACATACACATGTACTAATATCCTTCTGGTCAGTTAACACACTTATGGAATGCCTCTAGTTCTACTGATGCTTGTTGCCTTGCAGTTTATTTGGTATATTGTTAGTGTGACTACATCAACTTTCCTTTGGTTAACGTTTGCAATGGAGTAGCTCTTTCTTATAAGTATCCCATAGTTCCTTTTTCAGTCTATCTTAATCTTCACATACTTGAAGAATTGAGTCCATTTACATATTATGTAAGACTGATAAGGCTGGTTTATGTCTGCCATTTTATCATTTACTTTGAACTTGACTCAGTTGTTTCATATTCCTTGCTTCTCCTTTCTTGTGTTATTTAGAATTAATCTATTATTTTATTAGTTCTCTCTTTTTATCCCTAAAACTATATTAGTTAATAGATAATGGATGATACCATAAACCAAGATTCCTGGAATACTACTTAAAGGGGAATTTCTAATCTTAAAGACATTTATTAGAAAAGAAGAAAGGTTGAAAAGTCAAAGATCTAAAATTTTATCTGAAGAATATAAAAAAAGAAATTAAATCAAATCCAAAGAAATAGAAGAAAGAGGATAATAAAGATAATAGCTGACATCAATAAAGTAGGGGAACATATAAAACAGAGAGATTAATGCAATCAAAATTTGGTTATGGGATTTCAGAGAAAATGGCAAAATAGGAAACTCCAAAGTCCACTGCTCCAAAAAGGCAATAAAAAAGTTGGTAAAAACTGTCAGAAGCAACTATTTAGATCTCTGAAACAAACCAAGAGCCGGTAACAAGCAGGGCAAAATGTTTAATCAAGAAAAAACACCAGAATCGCAGTAAGAATAGCAAGCTTTGTGGTCTTTTAATTTCCCCTGTTCCTATCTCCTGCGCCTCAGCTTGGCAACAACCCTGAAGAAAAGAGTTTACAGTCCCAGCACAGATACCAGTACCGGAGGAAGCAGAACAGATCTCTTTTACAAAGAACTGCGGTTGGTTGCTCAACCTGTCTAGTGGCGCCCTGGAGGACGGGCTCAAAGGGGTTGTCTTTATTTCAACTTACTTGACAGTCTCCCAGGTCTGAGGCAGCTAACCACAGAACCTCTGTTGAAAACACAGGCAAATGTATTTGTTGTTGCTCCCTGGGGCAATGGATAATCACTGGGATGAAAAACAAACTCACCAAAAGCTTCAGAGGAAAGGCTAAAGAATAGGATTCTTTGGGAAGAATAAAGGCATTGAAAAGCTATAACATATCCTAAAAGCCTAGGAGTCCACCCACATGCCCAGGACTGGATAGTCAGAAAAGCCTTGAGAACATGTTGACTTTTCGCCTATTCTATGCCTGACCTTCAGACTCTGCACAAGCCAGAAGTGAAAGTTAAATCAGGATTGTAAATCACCCAGACATGCCCCCAATACACAGAGCCCATTTGCAAAGACTCAGCATTTTTTTTTTCTTTCAGGCATATATGATATCTCTGTTCAATGAGTAGTTGATCACTAAGCTAATGGAACATAAACTACAGTGAACACATGTGACAAAAAATACAGACTTTACACAACTGGTTCAAAAAAGTCACTAAACAAATGACTACTGCACCAAGAAGCAATATGATCCTGGGAAGAAAGGAAAACTGATTTATAGAGCTGTTACATTATAATACTCAAAATGTCCAATCTTTAACAATAAAAAAATCACAAGGCATAAAAAGAAATTTTTAAAAACTACAGTACATACCTAAGGAAAAAAGCAAGTAATTAACAAAAGCTGTCCCTTAGGAAGTCCAGACGTAAAACTTACTAGAAAAATACTTAAATCAGTTATTTAAAATATGCTAAAAGAGCTAAAGGAAAGCATATATAAGGAACTAAAGATAAGTCCTAGCCTAGCCAGAACAATCAGGCAAGAGAAAGAAATAAAGGGCATCCAAACTGGAAAGGAGGAAGACAAACTATCTCTGTTTGCTGATGATCTTAACCTAGAAAACTCTAGAAGACCCCTCCAAAAGACTCCTAGATCTGATAAATGAATTTGGTAAAGTCTCAGGTTACAAAATCAATCTAAACAAGACAGTAGCACTGCTATACACTAGCAACAATCAAGCTGAGAATCAAATCAAGAACTCAATTGCTTTCACAACAGCTACAAAAAATAAAATAAAATATCCAAAGAAGTGAACGATTTCTACAAGGTGAACTACAAAGCATGGCTGAAAGTAATCAGATGGTACAAGCTAATGGAAATACATCCCATGCTCATAGATTGGAAGAATCCATATCGTGAAACTGACTATATTGTCCAAAGCAATCTACAGATTCAATGTAATTCCTATGAAAATATCAACATAATTTTTCACAGAAGTAGAAAAGTAATCCTGAAATTCCTATGGAACCAATAAAGAGCCTGAACAGCCAAAACAATCCTAAGTAAAAAGAGCAAATCTGGGCATCACATTACCTGACTTCAAATTATACTACAAGTTTATAGTAGCCAAAACAGCATGGTAATAGTATAAAAGTAAATAGATAGACCAATGGAACCGAACAGAGAACCCAGAAATGAAGGCAAATACTAACAACCAAGTGATCCTTGACAAAGCATGCAAAAACATAAATTGGGGAAAGGATATCTTATTTAATAAATGGTGCTGGGAGAATTGGATAACCACATGTAGAGGAGTAAAACTAGATATCTATCCCTCACCACATGCAAAACTTAACTCAAGATGAATTAAAGACTTAAATCTAAGCCCCAAAACCATAAAAATTCTAGAAGAAAACCGAGGTAAGACTCCTCTGTACATTGACATAGACAAAAATTTTATGACTGAAACCCCAAAAGGAAATGCAACAAAAATTAATAAATAAATGAGATATAATCAAACCAAAAAGCTTACGCACAGGAAAAGAAATAATCATCAGAGTGAACAGGTATTTCCTCTATGCATCTGACAAAACACAAATATCCAGAATACACGAGAAACTCAAGCAAATAAGCAAGAAGAAAACAAAGAATCTCATTTAAAAGTGGGTCAGTGATGTGAATAGGCATTTCTCAAAAGAAGATGTACAAATGGCCAATAAACATATAAAAAAAATGCTCAACATCACTAATTATCAGGTAAATGTAAATTAAAACCACAATGAGATATCACCTTACCCCAGCCAGAATGGTCATTATTAAGAAATCAAAAACAATAGATGTTGGCATGGATGTGGTGAGAAGGGAATGCTTATACAGTGCTGGTGGGATGGTAAATTAGTACAACCTCTATTGAAACAGTATAGAGGTTTCTCAAAGAACTATTTAGTGAAAGTAGATCTACCATTTTATATAGCAATTCTACTACTGGGTATCTACTCAAAGGAAAAGAAGTCAAAAAGACACCTGCATACAAATGTTTATTGGAACACAAGTCAACATTGCAAAGATATGAAATCATCCTAAGTGCCCATTAGTCAATGAATGGATAAAGAAAATGTGGTATTTATACACTGTGGAATATTACTCAACCGTGAAAAAGAATGACAATATATTTTGCAGCAACTTGAACGGAACTGGAGGTCATTATGCTAAGTAAAGTAACTCTGAAATAGAAAAACAAATATAGTATGTTCTCACTTATTAGTGGGAGCTAAGCTATGAGTACCCAAAGGCATCAAGAGTGGTATAATGGACACTGGAAACTCAGAAGTGGGGGAGGGTAAAAGGAAGGTGAGGAAGGAAAAACTACATATTGGGCACAATGTAAACTACTTTCGTGATGGGTGCACGAAAATCTCAGACTTCCTCACTATACAATTCATCCATGTAATCAAAACCGCATGTACCCCTAATTACAATTTTAAAAATTTTTTTAAAAACCAAAGGAAAATATCAGAAATATAATTCAGCAAATAAAGCACATTAAAAAAGATATGAATTATGGAAAAGTAGCTGAGAATTACAATAACTGAAATTTAAAAATTCACTAGAGGGTCTAAGTACCAGGTCTGAGCAAGCAGAAGAAAGAATCAGTAAAAAATTAAGAAAAGAAGCAATAGTCTGAGTACTTATGTAATTACAAAAAAGGTATAAATTAGCATTCCGTCTCTTAACTAATTTAAAAGCAATTGTATAAAACTATATGTATATAATTGTATTGTTAGACCTACGAAATATAGAACCATAATATATTTGACAATAACTGCACAAAGGATATAGGTGGGAACAATTGTGTATTGGAGTAAGAAAGTAGCACCAGAGGGTAAAGTTCATCTACAGGAAAATGAAAAGAACTAGAAATAATAAATTAGAAGGCTAATGTAACAAACTCTACAAATATATGCCTGCTGTCCTTTACTCAGCTTCTATTAGTAGGCATAAAATTATATAAAGTAATAATTGTAACAATGTATTACAGGGTTTGCAATAAATGTAGAAATAATAATAGCACAAAAAAGGAAAGAGAGATTAGGGTTATATGAAAGTAAAAATTTTTTATCTCACTGGAATTAAGTTAGTAAAAGTTAAAATATGTATGGTAACCCACAGAGTAACCACAAAAAAACTCTCAAAAAACACAGAGAAAAGGAAGTAACATTCTGTGCTAGAAAATAAGATTCTGTCTCTAAAATAAAAAGTAAAATATTCACTTAAGGCAAAAATGCACTAAATGAGGAATAGAGCAACAAAAAGATATGAAGCAGAAAACAAAAAGTAAAATGGCAAACATACATTCAACTATACCAATAATGACATTAAATTTAAATGAATAGAACTATGCAATCAAAAGACAGAGCCTTCAGACTGAATTAAAATAAAGATCCAACTGTATGTTGCCTAAATAAGACATGTATACATCAAAGATACAAATAGATTATACATCAAAGATACAAATAGATCATACATCATAAATACATCAAAGATACAAATAGATTAAAAGAAAAAGTATGGAAAATGATATATATATGCATACAGTAATGATAAGAAAGCTGGAGTGGCTATACTAACATCAGAAAAATAGACTTTAAAATAAGAAAACAGTTCTAGATATAAAGAGGGACATTCTATAATGTTAAAATGATAAATCCTTCAGGAAAATATAACAATTATAAACATATATTCTCCTTGCAACTGAACCACAAAATGCATAAAAAGTAATGACAGAATTTAAGGGAGAAAAGCCAGGCATGGTGGTTCACTCCTGTAATCTGAACACTTTGGGAGGTTCAAGCGAAAGGACCACTTGAGCCCAAGTCTGAGACCAGCCTGGGCAACATAGTGAGACCTCATCTCTAAAATAAAATAAATAAAAATTTTAAAAAAAAGAATTTAAGGGAAAATAAACAATTCAATGAAAACAGTTGAAGACTCCAATACTGCACTTTCAATAATGAGAGCAGATCAACAAAGAAACAGGACTTGAACAACACTGTATACCCAGCAGACCTAATGACATTACAAACTTTCCACCCAATAACAGCAAAATACACATTTTTCTGAAGAGTACATGAAAGATTCTATGGAATAGACCATACACTTGGCCATAAAACAAGCATCAGTATATTTAAAAGGATGGAAACCATACCAAGTATGTTCTCTAATCACAATAGGATGTAATTAAGAATTGATAACAGAAAGAATATTGGAAATGTACAAGTACAAGGAAGTGAAAATTAACATGGTAAAGAAAGATTGGTTTAACATTTAAAAATTTATGTAATCATCATTTCAATAGACTTAAGTATGTAAACTACATGAATTCAATAGGCACAGAAAATTATTAAACAAAATTCAACACCCCTTTATAATTAAAAAAGAAGCAAGTGAACAAAAACACTCAGTGAACTAGGAATAGAAAGGAACTTCCTAAATGTGATAAAGAGCACCTACAAAAATATTTTCATTAGCAACATACTTAATAATGAAAGACTGAATGTTTTTCCATGGGATCAAGGACAAGGCAAGGATGTTCACTGCTGACATTTATATTCATACTGTATTGGGTATCCAGGGCAATTAGTGAAGAAAAAACACAAAACGCATGCAGAATGGAAAGAAAGAAAGAAAATTCTATCTAGCTGCAGATAACATGAACTTTGTATAGAAAAAATTCTGAAACATACACTGAAAATGTATTAGAATTAATTTATTAGTTTGTTCTCACACTGCTAATGAAGACATACCTGAGACTGGGTAATTTATAAAGGAAAGAGGTTTAATTGACTCACAGGTCCACATGGCTGGAGAAGCCTCACACTCATGGGGAAGGCAAAGGAGGAGCAAAGTCACATCTTACATGGCGGCAGGCAAAGAAGCTTGTGCAGGAGAACTCCCCTTTATTAAACCATCAGATCTCCTGAGACTTATTCACTGCCACAAGAACAGCACGGGAAAGACTTGCCCCCATGATTCAATTACCTCCTAATGGGTCCCTCTTATGACATGTGGGAATTATGGGAGCTACAATTCAAGATGAGATTTGGATGGGGACATAGTCAAACCATATCAATTAATAAATCAATTAAAAAAGCTACAGGGTATAAGAAAATCAATATACAAAAATTAGTTGTATTATATGCAGTAGCAATTAATATATCAAAAAATATTTTAATGAAGCAATTTTATTTACAGTAGCATGAAAGGGGATAAAATGCTTTTGATTTATGAAATGAAATGTAAAAAATAACTTATGCTTTTAAAACTTCAAAACATTGTTGAAAGAAATTAAAGACCTAAATAAATACAAAGACATCCCTTGTTCATGTATTAAAAAGTTTAATATTGTTAAGATAATAACAGTCTCCAAATTGATTTACAGATTTAATCCAAGTCATGTCAAAATTTCAGCTGACTTTTTGCAGAAATTTTATAACTTAATCCTAAAATTCACACAAAAATTCAAGAGACCCAAAATAGCCAGAACATCTTGAAAAAAACAGAATGGCTTTGGAGGACTCATGCTTCCAGATTCCAAAACTTACAACAAAGCTATAGTAATCAAGACAGTATGGTACTGGCATAACAATGGACATATATATCAATAGGACAGAATGGAGAATTAAAAATTAAACTTCTAATATTTAGCCAATTGATTTTTTAAAGGACGCCAAAACAAGTCAATGGAAGGTAGACTTTTCCACAAATTATGCTGGAACAGGATACTCACATGCTAAAGAATGCAGCTGTACCCCTACTTCACACCATATAGAAAAGTTAACTCAAAATAAATCAAAGCCCTAATGTAAAGCTAAAACTATAAACTTTTAGATGAAAACATAGATGTAAATCTTCATGACCATAGATTAGGCAATGGTTTCTTACATATGTCAACAAATGAAAAAGAAACAAAAGAAAAATAGATAAAATGCACTTTGTCCACATTAAAAGCCCTTTTAAGAGCACCATCCATGAAGAGAAAACAACCCGTAGAGTGGGGAAAAAATGTACAAATCTGATATCCGATAAGAGATGAAAATGTTAAATTTGACCTAAGCCCTGTTCTCCTAACAAAGAGTGATTAGGAAAAACCACCACCTTTTTGTGTTCCATGAAATAGCTTATTGCAAAGAACTACCCTGTCCCATATTATTTAGATAAGACTCAAAGATAACCTCCTTCTTGACCTATAACAAGGCCAGACACAGACCTTCAAGATTACCATTCTTTTTCTCATAAATTATTACTTTACTTGTTTGTCCACACTGACCAATCTGGATATAATACCCACTAACTTGACTGGACTAAAATGTATTTAGGCTTCTCTTCTTTCCCAAAGCCCCTGGATCTTGACTTCCTCCTGAGCTTAAAAAATCACTTCAACAAAGAACATCCCTTCTGAGAACTGCCTGACCACAGAGAAAAACGTTTCCAGCTTAACTGTCCAGTCATGCCACTGGCTTATTCCACTCCTCACACCAGGTTTCTTCTACACTTGTTTGTTTCTGTTTATAAAAAATATCCCTTTCTGCCTGAGACGTTTTGATATTTCATGGTGAGAAAGACTTTCCTATTGACATAGCTCCCTTCTTCCTGTTGCAATATTAATAAAGACATTCCTTACTAATGTCCAGACTTGCAATTTTTTCTTTGACAGATATTCATATCTAGAATATACAAAGAATTTATACAACTCAATAATTAAAAGACAAAGAGTCTAATTTTTAAAATAGAGTCTAAAAAGACATTTCTCCAGAGAAGATATATAAACGGTCAATAAGCACATGAAAAGATACTTGGCATCAATGGTTACCAGGGAAATATAAATCAAAACTGTGATGTGATACTTTCTCTCACCCTCCAGAATGGCTAGAATCAAGGAGTCAGATAACATATGTTGGTGAAGACTCAAAGAAGTCTAAATAATTGTACAATGCTAGTGGGAATGTAAAATGGTATAGCCACATTGGAAGAAGGTCTGGTAGTTCCTTAAAAACTTAAACATGTAGCTACCATATGACCCAGGAATTCCAATCCTAAATGTATACCTAATATAGTTGAAAGTGTTTGTCCACAGGGAAACGCAAAAGTTTATAGCAGCATTATTTATGATAGCTAAAAAGTGGAAACACCCAAATGTTCATCAGCAGATTAATGAATAAATTAAATATATTATATCCACACAATAGAATATTATTCAGCATTTAAAAAAAATGAAGAGCTGATACATGCAACAATACAGATCAACCTTGAAAACATTACATTATGGTAAGTGGAAGAAGTCAGTCACCAAGAGTCACATACTGTATAATTTTGTTTATATAAAGAGTCCAGAGAAGGCAAATCTACAGAGACAGGAAGATAAGTGATTGCCTGTGGCTGGGGGTGAGGAATAGGAAGCATGGGTGGGGAAGATGAGAGAGATAAGGATTGGCTGATGTGGGTACAGGGTTTACTTCTATGTTGATTAAAATGTTCTACATTTGAATATGGTGGTAGATGCACAACTCTGTGAATTTGCTAAAATCCACTCAATTGTAGACTTTAAATGGGTAGATTTTATGGTGTGTGAATTATATCTTTACAAAGTTTAAAATAATTTTAAAAAAAGAAAAACAATAGAAAATGGGGTACCATGTAGTCAATAAATAAAAGAAAGCTGGAGTGGCTTTATTAATATCAGACAAAATAGACATTAGAAGAATAAATAGTACTAGAAATAAATACAGGCATAACATAATCATAAAAAGGGTAATTTACTAAGAAAACATAGCAATCTTAAATATGTATGTACCTAACAACAAAGCTTCAAAACACTGGAGCAAAAGCTTAAAGAACTAAAAGATGAATTAAATAAATCTATAATTATATTCACAAACTTTGGCATTTTCTCCCACCATGTCTAGTGAAGTGTGCCTGTTTGTTTCATTTCTTACATTAGGGGAAATCTTTCACTATTTCACCACTAAGTTTAATGTTTGCAGGAGATAGCTTTTACCAGATAAAGAAGTTTTATTCTGTTTGTAGTCACTCTAGAGCTTTGTGTTTTTTTAAAAAATGGGTGTTTAATTTTATTTTTCTGCATTTATTGAAATGAGGATATACATTTTCCCATCTTTCTTTACATAATATCATACATTTTAGTGATCAATTCTTTGAAATTTTAAATTCACAAAATAAAATCCTGAGTGATTTTCCTTTTTTATGCATTTCTAAAGTCAATCTGGTGTTATTCCGTTTAGAAATTTTCTATCTATGTTCATGAGGAAGAAGTCTGTATTTGCTTTTCATATACTATTCTTGCCAGATCTTCTATCAAAGTCATGCTGGCCTCGTAAAAAGAATACGAAGTATTTCCTCATTTTCTACTGTTTGGAAGAGTTTGTATAAGAGTAGTGTTATATTTTTTTCCTTAAACATTTGGAAGCATTCACCAGTGAAGTCAATTATGACTGGAATATTTGTGGAAAGAGATTTAAGTTAATGTCTTTAACGAACAAGGGATTGAAGTAAAGAAACCGTAATTTTTTTTTTTTTTTTTTGAGACAGAGTCTCACTCTGTTACCAGACTGGAGTACAGCAGCGCAATCTCGTCTCACTGCAACCTCTGACTCTCTGGTTCAAGTTATTCTCCTGCTTCAGCCTCCCAAGTAGCTGGGATTACAGGCGTGAGCCACTATGCCTAGCCAGTCAGAAACTGTAGTCTTTTTGTAGAGAGCCTAGCTAATTTTTGTATTTTTATTAGAGAAGGGGTTTCACCATGTTGGTCAGGATGGTCTCAATCTCCTGTCCTCATGATCTGCCCGCTTTGGCCTCCCAAAGTGCTGGGATTACAGGCGAGAGCCACCACGTCCGGCCAGAAACTGTCATCTTTTTGCAGATAATGGTAGGTTAGGTTGACATCATGTGGCATAAAATGGGTTTTAATCCCAACCTCACACCATGTTCAAAAATTAATTTATAAGATGCATAAGAGACCTAACCATCTAAGGCAAAACAATGAACCTTTTAGATACATCTTAAATAACAAGATTCAGAAAATATGATTATGTATAGAGTTTATCTGAGCCCAAAGCTTGAGGATGGACACCTGGGAGCATAGATTCAAGTTGCCCTGAATATACAGTCTGATTAGCAGCACTTACAAGTGAGTTTTTAAGGAAAAAGAAGAGGAAGTTCCTAAGTTCATTACCAATAATTTGCATTTAAATAACATAGCTATTGATTGGCTATATATTGCTCTTTGTATAACAAATTCCAGGAACATGAATATAATGTATGAAACAAAATACCTTTAAACAATTGCCCCTGGACAGGGGTGCAGGGGCCATGACTGAAGTTCCATCCTCAGGTGTCTGTGGGCCTGAAAAATTTTGCGCATCTTACATATCGGAGAATGCTCTGATCGATTTTCCCTTTCTCATTTTCCCCCTTTTCACCAACGTCTTTTGATGAAAGCCTTGCAGATACACTCAAAAGGTTTTGGCTTCTTTTATGTTTAGGAACTTAGTCCCACATCACTAGGAAGATTCATTTCCTAATGGCCCTATCCCACTGTGGGGGAAGAGGACATGTCTCAGTGAGGAATTTTAAGAGCACTAAGTGATGCCACTTGTTGAATCATCTCTAGTCTTCAAACTACCATGAATTTCATCATCTTCGAAGAAATAAAACAATGAAAGAGATACAGTAAAAATACAATGTACATAGAATTACAATCAAAAAGAGAATTTGGATGTCAGAATAAAACAAACAAACAAACAAACAACGTATTCTATTGGGCAGCCAACTCCACCCATCACCATGGCTAAAAAGAAAAAGGCAAAAAATAACCAAGTGTCAACATGGCACAATCAGATCTCTCACATACTGACTTAATTAGAACAGTCTTTAGTAAAATGCAAATTAAAATAATATATTATTTTCACCCACCCACTTCTGAAAAACTGCATATGCATAACCATTTGAAGGAACTCTCTCAGGAGCTACAAAAACTGAGCATAAAGCTGATCTTCATTATTCACAGATTTCTTATTTGCAAATTGTCGACTCACTAAAATTTCTTTGTAACTCCAAAAATCAATGCTTTCACTTTCATTCATGGATATGCACAGAACAGCAAAGAATTTGAGTCACCTGACATGCATCTTCCTAGCTTAGGTCAAACAAGGTGACTCTCTGCCTTTTTGTTTCAACTCTCATTTTGTAAACAAGAATCTTTTTTATGGTCTATTTGGTGTCATTGTTTTTCACTTTTGGGTGCTCTTGGTGAATGATTTCGGTGTTTAACATGCTCCCATGCACGGTGCTGACGTGCTGTCTAGGGGTTTGAAGCACAAGAAGGCTGTGATGTGTCTCCCAAAGAAAATATGTGTGTTAGAGAAGCTTTGTTCAGGTATGGATTACAGCACTGTTGGTGGTAGCTTCAGTGTTAATGAATCAACAGTATATATTAAATACGATGTCTTTAAATAGAAGCACACAAAACAAGGTTATGTATTGATCTGTTGATGAAAATGTTTTGACAAGAGGCTCACAGGAACCTAACCCTGTAACTCCCCTAACAGCAAATGCTCTGTGCCTGCTAATTCAGTGTTTGTGGTGACTTCGAGATGTATACTCTGTGAATAACGAGAATTGACTTACGTACTCTGCTTTGCAACAATTCCATGCCTACTCATATACCTAAAACAGATATGTACCTATGTTCCCCCAGAAGAGAAAAATAAGAAGACAGTAGCATTGTTTGCAATTACTTTAAATGGAAAATTTCCTCAGAGGCCCATCAGCAGTAAAATAATTTGGGTATATTCTCAATAAGAATAAATAAACTTCAACAACACAGAATATGGAAATGTCTTACAATATGTTTAGTGAAAGCAACCAGGCACAAAAGAGTACATATTGCATGATTCCATTTACAGAAAGTTAAAAATAAGGGTGAAACTAATTGGTGATGTTAGAAGTCAAGACAGTGGTTACCTGTGGGTGTATGGGGGAGTATTAGTGTTGGAGAGAAGAATGAGGAGCTTCGAGATGTTACCAACATTCTAGTTTATGATTGAGTGCTGGTTACATGAAGTGTCAAATATTTTGAAATTATTTTATGAGTCAACCGACAATTGCAATGGACAATTTCCTCCCTCAAGACCAAAAGAATTATGAGCATTTAGCTACTTTCACTGTTTCATGACCCTGGGTTATTATTTTCCACACTTCAACACTTTCAACATTGCTATCTATCTCCCACAGGAAAGGACTTTCTCAGTATAGGGAGGCAAAAAGTAATTTTTTCCTTCCACCAATCTTAGGTTCGTTGGCTTAGCCTCTATAACAAAAGACAGATTAGCAAGAGAAAATCAAACAGAAGTTTATTAACACATAATTCATATCTACATGGGAAATACCCAGGGAATGAGTCATTCTCAAAGAAGTGGCTTAACACTGTATTAAATAACATCCTTGGCCAAGAATAAGACATTTTTAGAGAAGTGATGAGACCCAGGAATAGGACTTTGGGTGCCTAGGGGATGTCAAAATGTGGAAAGGCAAATAGATGGTAGATAAAGCCTGGTTAATAAAGCTTGGTGGGTAAAATCCTCTGGTGCTGTCTCCAGGTTGATGAAGGTCTGAAATTGTTTGACTGTGTCCCCACCAAAATCTCTTGAATTGTATCTCCCAGGATTCCCATATGTTGTGGGAGGGACGCAGGGGGAAGTAATTGGATCATGGGGGCCAGTCTTTCCCATGCTGTTCTTGTGATAGTCAATAAGTCTCATGAGATCTGATGGGTTTATCAGGGGTTTCTGCTTTTGCTTCTTCCTCATTCTTTCTTTCTGCCACCACGCAAGAAGTGCCTTTAGCCCTCTGCCATGATTGTGAGAACTCCCCCAGCCATGTGGAACTGTAAGTCCAATTAAACCTCTTTTTCTTCCCAGTCTTGGGTATGTCTTTATCAGCAGCGTGAAAATGGACTGATGCAGGATCTAAAGTTGTATTCAGTGGTTGGCCTTTGTTCATACTGGTAGTGAGAAGCAGCAGACACCTTTGTAAATTTATGTCCTGCTCTTAGGCAAATAGGAGGAGGGCAGAGAGCTTTGTCTGCTTCTTCTCAGTTGTCTTCAGCTCAGAATAATGCTATGCCAAGGTGGAATATTTTGCGGGTGGCATATTCTGGTCTCCTACGCCAGGCCGGTTCATGCCTGGAACTGACCACTCAGGGTATTTGTTTTTTGTAGCTGAGGTGGCTCTTGAACATGGTCCAATCTACATTGAAGATGTTAATGATAGCCATGATGTCCTCCGGCAGAGGTAAATTTATCACCTGGAATCATGGGCTGGCAGAATGGGGCAGGTAAGATGCTTAATCTTTCATAAACTCTAATAGCTCTCTGTATATAATTTCTCATTGACACTTTCCAGCAAATTTTGTCAGAAAATGCATTCAGCAGTCTCATTATGGATACTTCTTTAGTGTGTGATAAATAATGTACTAACAGGTACCCTTGGCTTCTTGATGAATTGAATGTGGTTGAGGGGACTAAAAGATGGAAATAATTAAGCCCACCCAAGGACCAGTGAATAAAAGTCACAAGGTCTTTAGTCTTCCCTGATCAGCTCTAGAAACACCATGGAATGTTCATATGCATGAAGACAAATGCCTTTGGCGTGTTGACATAGGTTTTGTGTTTCACAGTCACTCTTGGGACCTATTCATGAATGCAAACTGTCTTAGGGCAGGAAATTTTCCTGGTTTTCTCACCAGTGTATCTCCAGAGCCTTGAACAGAATCTGACACATGGCAGGTGCTTCATCAATTGCTTTTAACTCTACCCAAAGAAAGGAAAAAATATATTGACCATTCCAACCTAAAAGGAATGTTAACATACCGCCAGAAACACAGATATGGAGAATCAAGAACTGGCAATAAGCCTACTTATCCAATTCAAACCTTCCTGTGGACAGACTCCAACTTAAGAACTTGGATTTGATGAGTCACAAAAGCAGAAAATTTAATTCTTCTCAGGAAAGGATGCTCTCTGTTCATTCAAAATCAGAGTTAAGCATCTCAGCTTTTGTTGTTGTTGTTGTTGAACTTCACGTTTCTCTGTTTAGGCAGGGCCACAAGCCCCTGTCAATTGATCTACAATTGAGTTTCATGTACTACCCAGAACAGATATATTGAAGATGCCCATCAAAACCTGGCAATTAGAAACAGAACTGCCAATGTGGATCAATATGCTCAGTCAATTAGCTTGTTTATTCAACTGCCTTTACTCAGAGCTCTTCAACATCAAAGACCATTGAAGTTAATAAAATACAAATACAATATATTGTATATCAGGCTGTCAATTGCCACTTTGATGTGATAATCGTTTTTAATAAGGAAATTATCCTTTACCTGGAAGAAGAAGGAGAAAGATAAACACTGGGAAGAACTTTTAAACAATAAAAAAAAACACTGCACGAACTTAGATCTGTTCTACATCCTGGCTGTTCTCTGTTTGATTTCTGTGTGCAAAACATGCTATCAATTGGTTGTCCAGGTGTAAAAGGCTAAATAGTTCCACAGGCGCTGGTCACACAAATTTGGCTGGGGAGAAACAACAGCCGTTAAGCCAAAAGCAAACCAAAATAATTACATTTTACAAAGATAATGTGTTTAGTGTGTTCTCATGCTTCTAATAAAGACATACCTGAGACTGGATAATTTATAAAGGAAGGAGGTTTAATTGACTCACAAGTGAGCATGGTGGGGGAGGCCTCACAATCATGGCAGGAGGTGAAAGAGGGGCAAAGTCATGTCTTACATGGGTGGCAGGCAAGAGAGAGCATATGCAGGGGAACCCCCCTTTATAAAACCATCAGATCTCGTGAGACTTATTCACTATCAAGAGAACAGCATGGAAAAGACCTGCCCCCCATGATTCAATTACCTCCCACCAGGTCCCTCCCATGACTCACGGGAATTATGGGAGCTACAATTCAAAATGAGATTTGGGTGGGGATACAGCCAAACCATATAGATGATATCAAGCATCAAAGGACAAAATTACAACAAATTTAGTTTAAAGATCTCAACTGGCTTTATTGTAAGTCTAGAATCAGGTAATACGTTATTCCATAAAACAGAATAAGTGTGCAGATGAACTGAGCAGAGGGTGTTGGTCTTATAGACAGAAAGGGATGAAGAAAGCAGAAAGGAAGAACAAAAAGCAGATTGGTCATTTCACATCTGCTTTCTCTGTAAAGCAGGGACAGGGAGACAGAACAATAGAGAAATAACTGAGCTGCTCACGTCAAGTGACATCAGGCTACCTTTTGTTGTAAGAATTAAAACAAAGGGAATTTCATTTTCACGCTGATTGAAGATTGAAACCGGCTTGTTTGGAAATCGGCTGTCAAAAGGTCAGATGACGAGTTGATGGGTGAAGCACGCCAACATGGCACAGGTATACATATGTAACAAACCTGCACGTTATCCACATGTACCCTAGAACTTAAAGTATAATTTAAAAAAAAAAAAAAAAAAGTCAGATGACATTTTAGTTTCAGCTTGGTGACTTGGAACTTTAGCTTGGGTGACTCCATTTTGATTTAGTCAGATTTGTTGGGGCCTCATGCAGAGCTTAGTCTAAAACCATGGCCTTTTAAATGTTGTATTTAACACAAGTAAAACTTAGAAATAAGGTACAAAGAAGAGCAGCACACCTTTTCAATGTCATCTTAGAGTATTGCTTTGCAGGTTTTCCCAATGACATTTCATCATGCGCTTCTGTCCAATAGGATAGCTACCAGACACATGTGGCTATTTAAAATCAAGTTTTAATTACTTAATTAATTAAATCAATAGTTAATTAATTTGGCAATTAATTAAATTCATGTAATTAAAATCCACTTTCCAAGTCACACTAGGCCACATTTCAAGTGACCCGTAAACTTATTGAACAAGTGACTACCAAATTACACAACACAGACAAAGAACATTTCCAGCACCACAGAAAATTCTGTTCAATAGTGCTGGTTTCTAGGGGATTATTTGTGATTGACTTTGCTCACTTACAGGGAAGCTACATCTTAACTTGTAGATTTCTGTTGTGTATCTCTAACCCCCAAGGTAATGGTTTTATTGTCCTACAGCACATTAACTGGTTTTGTTTTTAACATTTTTTGTTGGCCAGTAAAATTCCTGATCCTTCAGTGCTATTCAAATCAGCTTTATCATCATCTTGATTTCCTTTATAATTAAAGAATCAAATAAAATCCTTAGTATGTGTTTATTTTATGTTGGTATAAGGCTCATGTCTTAACTTTTAAAAAAATTATACATGAACAGTGAGAATTCAAAGATCAACAACTTGATAGGCCAGGGTGGGCATAAATGCACAAGCGTATATATTATTTTTAAGGGAGGAGGGCTTCCAAATATCTGGAGTCAAATGCTGGGAGTCAGTGTATATATTAAACATAAATGCCAAGAAGATGTTTCAGTCACACTTGCCTGAAGATGTGAGGGAAATAGAAATGTAAGTCTATGCCTTTCCCATCAGGATCCCATTCATGAAGTGATTCCAGTTCTCTCTGGCAATTCCAGAATTCATGGCCCATCAATATTCCTGAAGCAATTTGTGTCCTAATTTACAATGACAGGACATTAGCTATGCACATTCAAAGCATACGGCCATGTCTCTCTATATACAAAGATGCCAATTAATTTTGAGGCTTCACTTCCAGGTACTGACAAAGATTCTCTGCTTAGGCAAAATTTAGTCAAGCTCCTGAATGTTCTCCTAGGCCCATCTGTGCATTTCCTTGGAAAACCCAGTTTTGGCAACTAAGTCTGCTAAGTCAGTTTAGCCAAGAATCACCATCCTCATCCTGACCATCCTCAATATCTGATCAGACTCCTCGTGCTCCACCATCTCCAGGTTATAGCTCATCACCCTTGCCTGCCTTCAGTGAGAATCCTGTTAGGTGGGTTTAGCCAGAATCCACCTCACCCCTGATGTTTCTTCTTAATAATTTTATTTTTTCTTCTTTTTATTTTCATTTTTATTTTTGAGACAGAGTCTCACACTGTCACCCAGGCTGGAGTGCAATGGCACAATCTCAGTTCACTGTAACCTCCGCCTCCCAGGTTCTCCTGCCTCAGCCTCCCAAGTAGCTGGGACTACAGGCATGTGCCACCCTGCCCAGCTAATTTTTGTATTTTTAGTAGATACAGGGTTTCACCATGTTGGCCAGGCTGGTCTTGAACTCCTGACCTCAGGTGATCCACCTGCCTTGGCCTCCCAAAGTGCTGGGATAATAGGCATGAGTCACTGTGTCTGGCCTCTTAATAATTTTCTATCTCTGGACCGCATCCTGCTCCTTGGCTATGCTGCATTAGGAGTGGAGGCCACTCTTTTCCTGCACTGCAAGACTCCATCACAGTGGTCCCTACATCTAGTGCGATGGTCCTAAATAAAGTCTTCCTTATCATGCTTTAACAAGTAGCATTGAATAATTTTCTCTTTAACAGTT
Source organism: Macaca thibetana thibetana (assembly GCF_024542745.1). NCBI lineage: Eukaryota > Metazoa > Chordata > Mammalia > Primates > Cercopithecidae > Macaca > Macaca thibetana. The sequence continues at coordinate 4,157,766 of NC_065578.1, forward strand.
ACAGTGCGGGCCGGGCGCGGTGGCTCAAGCCTGTAATCCCAGCACTTTGGGTAGGCCGAGACGGGCGGATCACGAGGTCAGGAGATCGAGACCATCCTGGCTAACACGGTGAAACCCCGTATCTACTTAAAAAAATACAAAAAACTAGCTGGGCGAGGTGGCGGGCGCCTGTAGTCCCAGCTGCTCGGGAGGCTGAGGCAGGAGAATGGCGGGAACCTGGGAGGCAGAGCTTGCAGTGAACTGAGATCCGGCCACTGCACTCCAGCCCGGGCCACAGAACCAAACTCCGTCTCAAAAAAACAAACAAACAAACAAACAAACAAAAAAACAGTTACAGTGACATAAGTAGGATAAAATCATTTATTATTCCACACCTAAGCCTCTTACTCAGGACCCCAGGTTCAGGCCTTTAAGCCCTTTATCTTCTTTCCTGATTAACTGATAAGAGATCCATTGGTGAGTCTGAGTCTTGAAACATTTTTCCAGACAAACATCTATTGAAGCTGGTGAGGACAGATTTTTATTCTTAAGCCATGGGTGTAACTCTCTGATGCTGGATTAGAGTCCCAGGCTTCTTTTGAAAGGTGACTCATGGGCTGGTGGTCCTCCTTCCGGGCTCTGTGGGGCCTCTTTATTCTCCCTACACTCTGTGTGCTCTCCACTGAATCCTGCTTTTCCCATGGGAACTTCTCCATCACTTGAATAATCAAATTCCCTTATCAGTTGCATCGTCTACTTGAAACCCTGTTGGCTCTATACTCTGCTAACTCTGGACCCTTTCCCTCCCTGCTTCAGTCCCTCAGTCATTTGAACTTTAAGCCTCCTATCCTCCCATTTCAGCACATCAGGGGACTCAGGGTTCCCTTAAAAGTAAGCTGAAGGCTGAAAGGAGAGAAATGAAAAAAGAACTATTTGGAAACTGGAAAAATGAAAAATCTGAAAGGCATTCGCAAATATTGGTAAAAAGCTTCAGCCCTTACTGAGTAGGTAAACTCAACTTGTCTCATTTTCATAAAAAACACAATTTGGATAAATATATAAAGTGGAGATAAACCAGTGAGTTCATATTATTCTGTTTTACTGTTTCATGGCTAAAATTTTTTAAATTAAAAGCTGTAAGATCTGGTTGGATCTATTTGTATGTGTATTTATTTGTGCATGTATGTATGTTTGTTTGTATGTTATATATACATTTCATTTTATCTCTGATGGTGTTACCAAACTAACTTTCAGAAAAATAGAAATCAGCCCAACTTTTTTTTAAATTAATGTGATCACGGATAATCTTTGATAAATAAAAGCTAGTTTAAAAATTGTTGGTAAGATAAAAATACAAATGTCTTGAGAATTGTCAGCATACTTGTTTTTTGTTTGTTTGGTTGGTTGGTTTTGGTTTTTTTTTTTTTTTTTTTTTTTTTTTTTGGCCAGGCCTTGCTGGTCAGATAGGTTTGTGTTGCCTGTGATAGATGTTTAAGGCCGTAAAACCATAAATCTAACCTGACAGCAGACTGCACAAGAAAAGTGAATTGCATAATTGCCTAAAACATGTCAGTTGTAAAAGTTAACAAAGAAGAGAGGCTGTGAAAATGTTGTGAAAATCTTGTGTCATCAAAGCTGACTGAGATTGCATAAATTTATTTATACTATTTTAATAAAAATTAGTTTTAATAGTGGATTGATATAAAAGTAGAATCTTGTCTTCTCTGTTAAAATGATAAAGTTTTCTTGAAGTATTTGTGTAAGAATATCCATTTTTTTTGTTTTGTTTTGTTTTGTTTTCCTTTTAAGTAATTGGCCTAGGAAGCAAAGATTTTGTGTTTTATCAAGAAAATTTCTTGAATTTGATGTATTTTATTAGGTCTTTGATTATGTAAGAAAACTGAATCTTCTCAATACTAAGACAGCTGATGTTTTAAATCACAACTATGTAACTTTTTGTATTTGCTTTTGGAATCTTTTATTGTCACTTTGATTAATTATATAATCAAAATAAATTCAATTGTATTAAACCTTTTGACTTTTTTGATACATTTCCAAAATAAAATTTTATATTGTGTCTTTTTGACCTCAAATTAACTTTGAGATTTCCAGGTGAGTCCCTGGAGAGCTCAAAGAATGTGACTTTTAACTTCTAAAATAAAGATATTAAACTAATAAGGTTTATTTGATTTATAAATTCTATGGGAATCATTGTCTAATAAGAAATTGTGTAATCCTTCCTTGACTTAAAATTTTATGGGTATGTTGTAAATGCATGTCCCAGAAATTGTATAAAATTGTTAAAAATTTTATATTCTAGAAATCTGATATGTTATTGGTCAAAATCTTGATATTATATTAAAATGTTGTTTACCACAGAAATAATCAAATTTCCTGATCAGTTGCATCATTTTTATATGAGCTCTCATCAGACCTTAAACCATGGTAGTTTAAAGTTTCTGTCATTCATAGACAGATATTATTTTATTTTACTTTTTCTCTAGAAGTGTTTGCACTTAGCAATAGTTCAAAATTGCTTTCTCATTGAGGAGGTTCATTAAAAATTACTTTGGAAGTACTCTGGATTACAGATTTCTAATGACTTTAAGATAATACTTTTGGACTGGGTAAAGAATTTTCACAACTCTAATTAAACTGATGACTTCATGACACTGTTATCCTAAGATCAAGCAGAATAAGAATTAATCACATGAGACTGAATAAACTCATAAGGGTAATTTTTTGATGATTTTTTTGTTTTAAATATTGCCAGTTTTTAAAATGTTTTGTTTTCCAGATTTAAGGAAACTTTTTACAGCTATCCCTAGCTTGCAGCAACTTGGTAATGTTTACTTTTGTGAACAAAAATTGAAGCACATTTTCCCTACTGATCCCTCCAGACTTTGAAAACTATTCATAAATATTTTTATTTTTATAATAATATAGTTGTGCAAATAACTACAAATTCAATAAGAATCAGTTCTCCTTATAACAGGACGTAATTGGAAACACTTGTTATATTACCAAGGCTATGACTAGAATGTCTTATTTTCAGATATTGTCAGACGGATTTTAAAAACTAAGATTGGCTTTATAAAGCCAATAAAGCCCCCTCTGGAAAAACTGGTCTGAGAGTTCTCAGACTTACAGGTGAGTAAAACATGTTAATTTTTGGAAGGCCTGGTAATCCTGGGAAATTTTAAGGACCTTATGAAGAAAGGAATTCATGGTTGCAGCCTGATAGCAAGTTCTTGATTTTGCTTCTTAGTCTTAAAAGTCTTTTCTTGTTTTTACTTTGTTAAACTTTGATTTCTTGTTAAAAGTTTCAGAAAAGCAAACTGAAAAAGAGCCTATATGGTCAGTCACTAATCTTGCTGCACTTATATAAATATTCAGGCCAAGTTTAATGAAACCAAACTTATTTTGCAGACTGATTAGTCTTACTTTGATTATCTTTGATAGAAATTGGGTGACTGTACAGAGGAAAAAAGTATGTTCTAGAAGAAAACTATAGTGCAGTCAATATTAGATTCTAGCGCTATTTGTTTTCTTTGAGGTTTTATTATCTATCTTCATTCTGGACTGGATTCTGAATTCTTGTAATTTCTTTCGATATCTGACTATGATTCTCCAAGCTAGTATCTTCAATTTTCTTTAGACCTTCTGGCTTGGAATCACTAAAATTAAACTGCTTTTTTTTTTCCTGAAGCTCTGCTAGTAGAAGTTGGACAGCTAGATGTAAACTTCTGAGAAACCACCGCCAGAGCTAATGTATGGACAATCTTCCTCAAATCCTAACTGCACAACAGGAAAATCTTTCAGATTGCCACTGCCTGCCCTCACTTCAACTGAAGATGCTTAAAACCCAGCATCTAGAAATCTCCTTCACTGGCTGCCCTCTGGACTCAGAAACCAAGTTTATAATTTTTCCAGCTATTAGTCTTTGGTTTTGTGTCTATCTTCTTAGAAACTAAACTCCCTTCATTAAAGTCTTATGGCTCCTACCATGCAGGAGATCTCCTCGGCTGCCAAGTGTCAGTGGATGATTCAGCCAGTCATTAATGAGCAAAGGGCAGCTGAACAAGAAAGTGGATTGACGTCGTTCAGAGAATAAAAGAATGTGTCTTCTTCCTTTGAACAAGAATCAGAACTGACTCTTTGCTTGACCAAACTTTAGTCAGGCTCCTGAGCCTTCAGCCTATCTGTGAACTTCCTTACAAAATCCAGTTTTAGCTATATATATATAGATATATATACACTATATACTATATATTATATAGTGTGTGTATATATATATCTATGTATAAATTTAAAAATAAGTCATAAACCTGGAAAACGGCGGTCCTGGGATGGATGGCACTCTAGTCACACAGACCAACCTGCACCAGTTAAAAGCAAGTCTATCTATCTATCTATCTATCTATCTATCTATCTATCTATCTATACCTAATATAGATCTATCTATATATCTATGTATAGAGATATATATCCAGTTTTAGCTATATATATGCAGTTATATATATAAAACTATATATATAGTTACATATATAGCTACATATATATAGTTATATAAACCTTGCTAAGTCGGTTTAGCCAAGATCCCTGCCCTTGATATCTGATCAGTTTCCTCATCCTCAACCCTCCCCAAGGTGACATCTGATCACCTGGCTTGTCTTCAGTGAGAATCCTGCTGAGTGGGTTTAGCCAGAGTCCCCCTACCCCTGATGCTTCCTTCTAGTCATTTCCACCCACTGACTCCTGCTCTGCTCTTCGGCTGTGAATTCCCTCTTGCACGGGCTGTGTTCAGCGTTGAGGCCAATCTCTCTCCCACTGCAAGACTCCATTGCAGTAGTCTTTATACCTTTCATGATCATCCTGAACAAAGTCTTTCTTATTGTGTTTTAACAAGTATCATTGAATAATTTTGTTCTTTAACAGTACCTTGATGTACTCTGAAATCTGGTATATACAAAAGAACAATATACTCACCGGGGAAGTTGACCTGAGACTAAAATAGCTGCCCCCACCCCGCAACCTCCAAACCAGGTTTAAGAAAGCAGTAGGTTTATTTGTAATCCTTGCGAGAGGACTAAATACGTGTTATTTGTCATGCTTATGTTGCTGTTGTTGTTCTAAACAGCTCTAGAATCTCAAAGTAGAGACTTCCTTACTAGGTCACAATATCACAGTAAAGATCTTTTAGATTCCCACAGTCTTTGAAGTGGTCCAAAGATTCTTGTGCCCAGCTTCTAGTTCGCAAGTTTTGCTTTATTCACCAGTACAGACCACCCTGTCATCTAAGCAGCAGGTTATAAAAGGAACCACTTTATTTTCCCATGTGCTGTACATTTTTCCTATGTCCCCATTTTTATTACTTTTAATCCCGATTCTCTGAGACAAATCTTAATGTTTCCATTAGAGAGAGTGGGAAAATGAAACATTTACGTAAAGTCACACAGCTGGGAAGTGTCTGATCTGGGCTGTGTATCCAGGTCTGCATGATCGTAAAGCCAGTGCTCTCTGATGCTGTTCTAAACTCTGCACTGGGAAGTTCACAAGTCAGAAGAAGGCACCTGAGGCAGACACTGGGCAGGAAGATAGACCTTTATTCCTTTCTGGGCCTCTGAACTTCCTCCAGGTTCACTGCCAGCTCCACCAATCTTTGCCAGGGCACTTCATTTCCTAGGGGTCTTTTTTTTTTTTTTTTTTTTTTTTTTCCATCACCACCTGTATTTATTCTTCCCAAGTCATCTCTCCCTCCCAAGCCACAACAGCACCTTTGAGCTGCCCAGTGCTTGCTCCACTGAACCCAATTTGCGGTACTCAGTCAGGACAAAACATCATTATATGTATGTAAGTGCCGCCAAGTAAGATGTGGGGCGATGTTTTCCAGAAGTGCACCGGTCACAGTCCATTTAGTGCCAGGGAAATCGAGTTTGAAGGAGCTGTAATTATCATTATTGACTGGATGGTTCTGTGCTGCTATATGCAAAATCTGTAATTTTCTTGACAATGTGGCAGAACATGGTATGGAACCCTCGCTCTCCTAATCCTACAACAGGAAAAAAAAAAAAAAAAGACAATGCCAGCCAAGTTGGCAGATGAGACTCTTCCTTTACTGCAGCCTTCTCTACCCTTTCTAGCCGATGGTCTGCCCTGTGAGCAATTACATGCAGTTGGATGGGTGGGGACTACACATGGCCATAGAGGAAACAGGCAAATAAAATCTGGTGGCTACCCACCCAGGAGTGTTCATGAAGGGTCTGCAGTTTCCAGGCGGGTCTTTCAGTGCTTCATGTGGGCATTGGGAATTCAGTTTATGTCTCCGATAACATGAAAAAAGTCAAGCATTACGGAAATGAAATGCAAGGCTGTCATGGGTTGAATTTTGTTCCTCAAGAAAAGACAAACATGCAGCACCTTGGAACGTGATTTTATTTGGAAACAGAATCTTTACAGATATAATCAAGTCAACGTGAGGACCTTTATCCAACATGACTGGTATCTTTATAAAAGGGAACTTTGAACACAGAGACAGACATGCACAGAGGAAAGATGATGTGAAGGGATACAGGGAGAAGATAGCCATGGAAACACAAAGGCAGATATTAAGGTGATGTTCCAACAAGCTAAGGAAAGCAAAGTTCACCAGCCACCCCTAGCAACTGGGGAGAGGCCCGGACAGATTCAACCTGCTGCCAACACCTTGATATTGGACTTCCGCCTCTGGAACTCAAACAGAATAAACCTCTGTTGTTTAAGCCACCCTAGCTGTGGTGTTTTTTGTTATGGCAACCAAGGAAGCTTATGTGAAAATCTCACCAAAAAAAGGGTGGGTATGAAGAAAGAATTTTAATAAATATGTATGATGTATTTTGGTGATTTGAAAAGGAAGCCATATTTGTCTAGAAAAGACTTTTCCTGGGCAATTGACATCATCACTGGTGTGGAAACGAATGAGTCATAAACCTGGAAAACAGTGGTCCTGGGATGGATGGCACTCTAGTCACACAGACCAACCTACAACAACCAAAAGCAAGTCTGTGATCAGAGCGTGGATGGCATCAGCCAAATCTGCCCTCTAGCAACAGTGACCACAACAGTCTCCTGAAATGCTAATTATCTAATTATCCTTCCTTATGAGAGCCTTTTTAAAAAAAACTATCAGCGGCTAAATAAATTGAACATGAAGGATAATTTGGCTTACTTATTTTTAGAATATTGTCTTCTTTAACCTATCTTATGAGCCTTCATTTAAATAATTACTCCAAGCTTCCCCCAATGGCACATTTCGCATTTTTTAGCGATACCCGTAATGACTCCCCATGCCACAGAGAGATGACAGTGACCCTGTGGCTGTCTCCACTGTGCATCCAACTCACGAATGCCCTCTGTCTCTACCTCCCTGGGGGCCGAGGTCCCTGGAGACACCTCTCCTGTGGATTCTCTTTCTGTCTTCGGGGGACAGAGATATGTCTTATGGATCACTCAGCTTTGTTTGTACTCTGGGAAGCTGCACTAGAATCTCTTCCCATTGAGACTTAATCAGTGATTTCTTGTTGCTTCTTGTAACTTCACTGAATTGTAACAGAAGTGTTAATGTAAGTACAGGTTCCATCTCAGTGATTTTACCAAGGCTTTGCTTGCTCAGCGAGCTGGTATCCTCTGACTCCTTGACTCTTTTCCTCCTGTCTCCTAGAGATTTGCTGCCTGCCTTGCTGATAAGGGAGGTTTTGTGGATTTTTTTTGGATGAGAGCATGTACAGTGTTGTCTTCCAGGTGTCTCTGGAGTTCTTCCATGGCACATTCTGCATCCAAAAGCACCAGATTCCTGCAAACGACTCAGTTCAGGGGCAGATCAGAATATTCCATTTCAAATCATCAGGATTTCAAGTGTGGTTTGTGTTTTATGGATTCCTTCTCTACCCTTCTTCCATTACCCATTAAAATATTTTTTGGCTCCCCAAGGATGAAGAAATACAGAACAGAAATTAAAATATCAAGCCCAATGACCTGCCTTCAAACTATTGGTGATGAAATGCTATTGCTGGAGATGAAAACATGCCACCCCCAAAACAAATATGACTAAAAAGCTACCCTTTTGCAAGAGAGATTTACATCTGTAAGATAAGTCTCCTTTTGGAAGGGGGTCTCCTTCTCTGCACCAGGGAAAGAATCACTAGGTTTACCCCCATATCACTAGAGAGACTTCATCAATGAAGAAGGCATCGACTTAAGTCTATATAACAAGTCTTAGCTTTGTTTAAGGTCCTTTTCCTGCCCATTTCTTTTCTTTTAACAGAGGTGGGGTCTCACTACATTGCCCAGGTGGGCCTCAAATTCCCGAGCTCAAGTGATCCTCCTGCCTCAGGCTCCTGAGTCACTGGGATTACAGACATGAGCCACTACACCCAGCTCCATAATCCCCATTTAACATGTGAGAAAACTGAGACACAAACCAGGCAAGACACCTGTTTGGGCTGGACACACACAGCCAGGTGGCTGAGCTGAGTATGCTTGTTTGTACCAGGTTGGTTCCTGCACTCACATTTGTCACCCTCCTGTGATGATCTGACGTACTAAGTATCTCCAAGAAAATCGCCAGAGGGAGGTACTATGTGTTTTAACACTGTAGAGCAGCCTCAACAAGCTTCACCTGGGACAAGCTAAAGGCTCTATGGAGAATTCATTAACATTGTTTCCTTTGTATTGACTGTTATTACAGTAACCTTTGAATCACCCAAAAGGATACTGGATTTCCATTCACAGGAATGTTACAATGTATCCCATAAGATGAATGGAGTTACATCTAAGATTTTTACCAGTGGACTCAAGGGCTGCAACATACTTACAAGATCCCTCAGAATATACTTATAAGATCCCTCAGTAAGTAAACGATATATCCAACAAGAGGGGATTGATCAAGTGAATATTGGGCTATCCATGCAGTGGAATGTTATGCAGCTATATGGAGGGGTAAGAATGCTTCCTAAATGAACTACGAGGGAAATAACAAGATATATCATAAAATGGAAACAAACGTTAGGGGCAAAATGTGTAGCATATGCTACTGTTGCATGATTCTAAAAAATGAAAAAGGGGGCCTGGTGCAGTGGCTCACACCTGTAATTCCAGCACTTTGGGAGGCCGAGGTGGGCAGATTGCCTGCGGTCAGGAGTTTGAGACTAGCCTGGTCAACATGGACAAACCCTATCTCTACTAAAAATACAAAAACTAGCCGGGCATGGTGGTGCATGGTGGTGCATAATCCCAGCTACTCAAGGGGCTGAGGCAGGAGAATCACTTGATCCCAGCGGTGGAGGTTGCAGTGAGCTGAGATCGTGCCACTGCACTCAAGCCTGGGCGACAGAGGAACACTGCGTCTCAAAAAAAAAGAGAAAGAAAAAGAAAAAGAAACAGGTGAGAGAGAGAGAGAGAGAGAGAGAGAGAGAGAGTGTAGAAACAGTGGCTTCCTCTGGAAGAGAAAGAGAAATTGAGCGGCAGGACATGGGGAGTGAGGGTTCACATCCTGGTGCCTTTTTAAGATTTAGAGCTATTTAAAGATAAATTGAAGTTATCTTAAAAAATGAAAATGCTTAATGAAAAGGAGAGCCGACTAAAGAAAAAGTAAGCTGGGACTGCAGGTGCATGTGAGAGCACCAGGCTTTCGCTATTTCTCTTTAATAGGTCTTTTCTCACATCCTTCTTTCTTTGTTTCAGAGAAGAATGGTATTTAAGCCGGAAGTTTAAACTACCCTTTTGAGATCTACTCTAGAGATTTACTCAACTCTTTGAGTTATTTCTCATGTATACAGAACATATACTTGTACATGCAATTAAACTTCTGTCCATTTTTCTCTTGATAATCAGTTTTTTCCTTCCCAGGTGTCTCAGTTAAGAACTCATGAAGAGTGGAGGAGAAAATTATTTTTCCTCACCTACACCATTCGTATGGTTAACAGAAAATGCTTTTAGAAGATTCCTGTAAATAAATGGATTACTTAATAGAAATTCAGAGAGGCATAGAGGTCTTCAAAAAGTATCCTGAGTGGAAAGAAAATGAGGTCATCATTATCTAGGAAAACCCAGATGACCTAGAGCTTCTCTCATGAGAAGTGCTCACGGAACAGAGAAGGGATGTTAGTCCTTCCTCCAGGTTCATCTGGGGAGCATCACACCCCCCCTCACATCTCCTGTGCACACTGTCTGTTGCTGGAGCATCATTCCTGCACCCCCACACCACTCTGTGTTGAGGACATCACAACCCATGTGCCTGTAACCCCTCCACACTCCATATTGCACCACACTGAAAGCCCAGTCTGCTTACTAGCATGCCTTGCTAATAAAGAGATGTCGAATGTTAAATTCTAAAATTCAACTTTTTTCGAACATCTTCAATCCTGTTGACAATAAGTAAATCAAGAAAAATAATAGACTTTTCAAAAAAGTCAATTCTGGCCGGGCGCGGTGGCTCAAGCCTGTAATCCCAGCACTCTGGGAGGCCGAGGCGGGCGGATCACGAGGTCAGGAGATCGAGACCATCCTGGCTAACACGGTGAAACCCCGTCTCTACTAAAAAAAATACAAAAAACTAGCCGGGCGAGGTGGCGGGCGCCTGTAGTCCCAGCTATTTGGGAGGCTGAGGCAGGAGAATGGTGTAAACCCGGGAGGCGGAGCTTGCAGTGAGCTGAGATCCGGCCACTGCACTCCAGCCCAGGCTACAGAGCGAGACTCCGTCTCAAAAAAAAAAAAAAAAAGTCAATTCTGAGACTGAGTTTCGGTTTCAGAGACGAAGTCCTCATCCTTTGGAGGGTGAGTTTGGCTGTTTTCGAGCTGGAGGCTCGCTGCTTGGTCTTCTTCACTTTTGGTTTCTCTCCTTGTCTGCCCCTGCCCTGCCTCCCATCCATCCTCCTCCATCCTGTCGTTGGCTTCCTAACACCAATACTGGATCCTGCTTGAACACCTTAAGGGCCCATTTGCTGCTGTTCTCAGGATAAAGTCTTGAGTCCCCAGCACGGCACTCAAGGCCCTTCATAACTTGGTCGCTTGTGTATGGTAAGGTAGTGTGGGGTTTAGAGGAAACACAGTCCACACCAACATTCTCACTTCTGACACCAATTGCAGATTCAGGAGGTTTCCAAAACTATTCTCAATTCGTATAATTTTTTAGAAGGATTTGCAGAACTCTTCTGCCTCATCTCAGTTAATTCCTCACTAAACTCTGCCCGAAATTATTGGGCTAACGGTCACTGTCTGTGCAGTAAATGATTTAACCTTGCCCAAAGAAAGGTCTGGCTTTTGTCCCCAGCTGCTGAGACACGGTGTGTAGGCCCATGGAATTTCCCTTCTAATAAGGATGTGTCTATTTACCTGAGGCCCAAGACGGGGTAATTTATAAAGGAAAGAAGTTTAATGGACTCATAGTTCCACATGGTTGAGGAGGCCTCACAATCATGGCAGAAGACAAAGGAAGAGGAAAGGTACGTCCTACATGACAGCAGGCAAGAGAGAGCATGTGCAGGGGACCTGCCCTTTATAAAACCATCAGATTTCGTGAGAATGTCTTACATGACAGCAGGCAAGAGAGAGTATGTGCAGGGGAGCTCCCCTTTATAAAACCCTCAGATTTCGTAAGGATGTCTTACATGGTGCCAGGCAAGAGAGAGCATGTGCAGGGGACCTGCCCTTTATAAAACCATCAGATTTCGTGAGAATGTCTTACATGACAGCAGGCAAGAAAGAGCGTGTGTAGGGGAGCTCCCCTTTATAAAACCGTCAGATTTTGTGAGACTCATTCACTATCATGAGAACAACACAGGAAAAACCCACCCCCATGATTCAATTTCCTCCCACCAGGTGCCTCCCGAGACTCATGGGGATTATTACAATTCAAGATGAGATTTGGGTGGGGACACAGAGCCAAACCATATCATCTGGAAACTGTATTTGGAACCTGCCAGACTCTGCCCAGGTGCTTCTTCCCTTAGCTGATTGTGATATGCAGCAATTCCTCATGATAACCTATAACAGCACCTTTCCCTGAGTTCTGCAAGTCCTTCTAAAAAATGATTGAAATTGAGAATGGTTTTGGAAACCTCCTGAATTTGCAATTGGTATCAGAAGTGAGAATGTTGGTCTGGACTGTGTTCCCTCTAAACCCCACAACTACCTTACCATGTACAAAAATGCCACCACTGTTTCATTCCTGGTATTATTCTCTCTCTCTCTCTCTCTCTCTCTCTGTCTCTCTTTCTCTTCTTCTTCTCTCTCTCCTACCACTTGCTCTCCTCTCTATTCTTCAACTTCAAGCCGTAGCTAAACTGACAGGGTGGAAAGAGCGCTGTTCTGACCTGGGAGTAGACAAATGAGAGGCAATGTCAAGTCTGAGTCATAAATGCTTTAAAACTTTGGTTTTCTCTTTGGTAATTAAAAAAAAAAAAAAAAAAAATGGCCCTGAGCAGTTGATTCTCAGTTGAGTGTCCTGTGTGTCAGCATTCTGAGTGAAGGGGCAGAGACCAGCCCAGGTCCTAAAGGGCAAGTCAGGACATGCCCAGTTGACCTTCCTGATTCCACATGGTCCCTTGAAACTGTAGCTGAGTTAAGGGTTAAAGTGAGGGAATACTTCCTCATGATCACAGAAGAGTTAATATTTTTTGACAGGGTCTTGCTCTGTTGTCCTGCTGGAGTGCAGTGTCAAGATCATAGCTCACTGCAGCCTCAAACTCCTAGGTGCAAGCAATCCTCCTACCTCAGTCTCCCAAGTGGCTGGGACTACAGGCATGCACCGCCATGCCCAGGTAATTTTTTTAATTTATTGTAGAAATGGGGGTCTCGCTATGTTACCCAGGCTGGACTTGAACACCTGGCCTTAAGCACTCCTTCCATTTAAGCCTCCCAAAGTGCTGGGATTACAGGAACGAGCCATTAGTCGAGGCATGTCTGGCCAAAACTAGTTAATACTTTATTATCTTCCTTTCACATTCCCATTCACTCAAGATTAATTTAGATTTTAAAAAATTCTGCCTCATAATATGAAATCACTTAATGTCCTACTATTTCCTGCAAGTCAGTTCTGTTTTGTATTTTCAAAAGTGTTTCCCAAAGCCTTACAAAAATACAAAAAGACATGACACTTCTCCTTGTTTTATTGCTCCCTTTTGGCCAGGTCAAACCGCCCATTGCTTATCTAATGGGGGATACAGCCTTCACAAATGCCACCTGAAGAATGCTCAGAATGAAGCCAACTCAATGCCCAGGCCAAATACACTGTGTTTATGCAGATGCCCAATCCATGGATCAACAGCTCCTTCTTCACCACACCATCCTTCCTCCCAAGAGGAGAAGGCTAGAATCCGTATGTTGGCTCTATCAAAATGCAGATACCACCATATGTCACCAAAGATGGCACTGCAGTTGCCCTTGGCCGAGTTCCTGGTGCTTGCTGGTGGCACATTTTCAAAGCACAGACATTTTCAAATCAACCACTGAGAAGTTTGATGAGCGGCTATGATGCCAACAGAAGATTCAAATGGCAATCAGGTGTTTGGGGCCAAAACTCAGTCCCTCGTAGCTCCTGTGGCTGAGACCATAGGCAATGCAAGTGCTCTGACAGCATCTGAACACACTTCCCTTTCAAAACCCGCGGCAGCCTTTCCATGCCTTGGCATGCAAAGGAGTCAATGCTATATTTGGTAATGAGTGCCAGTCCTTTTTTGACAGGTTAATTAATATTCATTATTCAACAGAGAAGAAAATGCTGAGTTGTTTATCATTGGTTCATTAGTTTTAGCCAAATAAAGGATAAACATAATTACTCTCATAAACTACTGTGACAGAGCCTAAAAATTATAGGGCTGAAAATGGATGCCTTCAGGAAAACCCTAAAAGAAATGAGACCCTTGGGTCTCAGCAGATGAGTGAGAAAAACAGTTCTGGTTTCTATTGGCATGTCCCAAATCCCTCTCTCATTGGACCTGGGCAAGATCATCCTCCAAAAATGACTCTGCTCTTGCATTTCCTGTTGCCTTTGTCTTCACTGATGATTTTTGCTGTCAGGTGTTGAGGCCTTGATACTGCTGTGTGGTGCATGTGCAGAAGTTAAGCCTTCTGTGGGGGCAAGTTCTCTGACTAAGCAAAAGGCTACACCTGACATCATGAAGCTTAGCATGGGTGGGTCTCCCTCTGAATTCTAGCTTCCTGACTGTGTTTCTTTATGCTAAAGATTTAGCAGGCTTCTCCTGCATTCTCCCTCCCATCCTGTCCTTTTCTCTAGTGTCAGTGCTTTCACCTTCAACAACTCAAGACTTTAGATTCTACTTCTTACGGAATCAAACTCAATCCTCTCTGTATTCACTGTTTGTGTCCCTCCCAAAGTCATGTGTTTAAACTCTAACCCCCATGTGACTATGTTTGGAGATGCAACCTATAAAAGGTCGTTAACGTTAAATGAGTTCATAAGGGTGGAATTAATCCAGTGGAATTAGTGTCCTTAAAAGAAGAGATGCCGGGGCTTGGGCAGTCTCTGCAGGTACACAAAGAAGAGGTCACATGAGCATGCAGTAAGAAGGTGACTGTATGTAAGCCAGGAACAGAGCCCTCACCTCTCTGCTGGCACCTGGATCTGAGACTTCCAGTCTCTAAAACTGAGACAATAAATTTCTGTTGTTAACCCATTTCCCATTTGCCCCAAGAATGCTGCACTGGCAGCCAGCTGCAATTTTTAATTTTTTTTCTTTTTTTTTATTATTATACTTTAAGTTCTAGGGTACATGTGCATAACGTGCAGGTTTGTTACATATGTATACTTGTGCCATGTTGGTGTGCTGCACCCATCAACCGGTCAGCACCCATCAACTCGTCATTTACATCAGGTATAACTCCCAATGCAGTCCCTCCCCCCGCATGATAGGCCCCAGTGTGTGATGTTCCTCTTCCCGAGACCAAGAGATCTCATTGTTCAGTTCCCACCTATGAGTGAGAACATGCGGTGTTTGGTTTTCTGTTCTTGTGATAGTTTGCTGAGAATGATGGTTTCCAGCTGCATCCATGTCCCTACAAAGGACACAAACTCATCCATTTTTATGGCTGCATAGTATTCCATGGTGTATATGTGCCACATTTTCTTAATCCAGTCTGTCACTGATGGACATTTGGGTTGATTCCAAGACTTTGCTATTGCGAATAGTGCCACAGTAAACATACGTGTGCATGTGTCTTTATAGCAGCATGATTTATAATCCTTTGGGTATATACCCAGTAATGGGATGGCTGGGTCATATGGTACTTCTAGTTCTAGATCCTTGAGGAATCGCCATACTGTTTTCCATAATGGTTGAACTAGTTTACAGTCCCATCAACAGTGTAAAAGTGTTCCTATTTCTCCACATCCTCTCCAGCACCTGTTGTTTCCTGACTTTTTAATGATCGCCATTCTAACTGGTGTGGGATGGTATCTCATTGTGGTTTTGATTTGCATTTCTCTGATGGCCAGTGATGATGAGCATTTTTTCATGTGTCTATTGGCTGTATGCATGTCTTCTTTTGAGAAATGTCTGTTCATATCCTTTGCCCACTTTTTGATGGGGTTGTTTGTTTTTTCCTTGTAAATTTGAGTTCTTTGTAGGTTCTGGATATTAGCCCTTTGTCAGATGAGTAGATTGCAAAAATTTTCTCCCATTCTCTAGGTTGCCTGTTCACTCTGATGGTAGTTTCTTTTGCTGTGCAGAAGCTCTTTAGTTTAATTAGATCCCATTTGTCAATTTTGGCTTTTGTTGCCGTTGCTTTTGGTGTTTTAGACATGAAGTCCTTGCCCATGCCTATGTCCTGAATGGTATTACCTAGGTTTTCTTCTAGGGTTTTTATGGTATTAGGTCTAACATTTAAGTCTCTAATCCATCTTGAATTAATTTTCGCATAAGGAGTAAGGAAAGGATCCAGTTTCAGCTTTCTACTTACGGCTAGCCAATTTTCCCAGCACCATTTATTAAATAGGGAATCCTTTCCCCATTTCTTGTTTTTCTCAGGTTTGTCAAAGATCAGATGGCTGTAGATGTGTGGTAGTATTTCTGAGGACTCTGTTCTGTTTCATTGGTCTATATCTCTGTTTTGGTACCAGTACCATGCTGTTTTGGTTACTGTAGCCTTGTAGTATAGTTTGAAGTCAGGTAGCGTGATGCCTCCAGCTTTGTTCTTTTGGCTTAGGCTAAGTCACCCAACCTGTGGTGTTTTGCTATGGGCAGCCCAAGCCGACTAATAGATTAACATAGACTAGTAGGCTATCTGGAAACTATGGCAACATACACACACACACCCCCCTTGTCATTTTCACTTCACTGCTCTGTCATTGTATTTTTAGGAAGTGTTGATGAGGATGATGGTGATGACAATGAGAATAAAAAGGAAACAAACATGTTTAGATCAGGTGTCAGGCACTTATTTTCCCCCCAAAGTGCTTGCACATTCATTACCTCGTGTGGAGAGCCTGGGTCCGAGCAGCCATGGTTTCAATGAGAAAGTCAGGCTCTGAAATAAGAACTTCAATGAGCAAAACTGTCTTTATGTTAATAAAAGGAAAATAAAACTCAAAATCTGTAAACCTCTAGTGGTCTTCTCCCTAGTGAATGTGGATGTAGTCAAATAAACAAGTCTGTGTGTTTCAGCTCCCTAAGGACAGAACGCACTTGCACGGCTGTATTTACTGTTTATATTTAGAATAATTGTTTTAAAGAAATAAAACAGTGCCAATCCAGTTTGTTGCAGGTGGGGTTTTCAGAGAGCAGTCACTGAGACCAAGTTTGGGATACTAGATCCTAAAGGAAGGGATGAGAGAGAGAGCAGAACTGAGCAGAGGGGGAAATGGAACCACCAGGCAGCTCAGCGGAGTACTAACCAGGAGCCCTGGAGCAAATCACCCAGCAGTGGGTGGCCTCTGTCCCCCTACCTTGCTCAGTCCCTAGATGTGGCTGCCCTGGGAAGATGAGACCTGGAGCAGAGCAGTTTGGGTGCTGGGCCTGTCCCTGAAGGAGCTTCAGCCAGGGCCTGTCTGCCAACACATTTCCTACTGCTGGACAGCAAAGCCTTCCCAGAATGGAGCCTGGGTGATGCATCTCTGTGTCCACCCCAAGCCTGAAGCTCCCTTGGGACCCTTGCCTGAGCTTTTCTGTTTCCAGATATGGCCACTATATTAGAGTAGGTTTGGATCCTTCTCATCAATGTTTTTATACTGGAACTATAAATTCCTGTATCCATACAAATGGTCCAGTTTAGTATGTTTTAGCCATAGAAAAATGTCGTCCATTGGCCTAGGCAAATAATTTATGACTCGGTCCTTAAAAACAAATGAAACAAAAACAAAAATGACAAGTGAGACCTAATTAAATTAAAGAGTTTCCACACAACAAAAGAAACTGTCAACAGGTCACAACCTACAGCATGGGAGAAAATATTTACAAATTATGCATCCATTGAAGAATAAATATCCAGAATCCATGAGGAACTTAAATCCATAAGAAGAAAACAAATAACTCCATTAAAAAGTGGGCAAAGAAAACAAACAACTCCCTTAAAAAGTGGGCAAAGAAAACAAATAACCCCATTAAAAAGTGGGCAAAGGACATGAACAGACACTTCTCAAAAGGAGATATTCAAGTGGCCAACAAATATATAAAGAAATGCTCAACATCACTAATCAAGGAGATGCAGATCAAAACCGTGAGATACCATCTGACACCTGTCAGAGTGACTAATATTAAAAAGTCACAAAATAGCGGATCTTGTCAACATTGCAGAGAAAAGGGAATGCTAACATACTGTTGGGGGCAATGCCTTATTAGTTCAGCCACTGTGTGAAGCAGTTTAGAGATTTCTCAAGCAACAAAAAATAGAGTTACCATTCAACCCAACAATCCCATTTCTGGGTATATACCCAAAGGAAAGCAAATCATTCTACCAAAAAGTCACCTGCAATTGTAAGTTCATCACAACATAATTAACAATAGGAAAGACTTGGAATCAACCCACGTGCCCATCAACAGCAGATTAAATAAAGAAAATGTGGTACATATACACCATGGAATACTACACATCCATAAAAAAGAACGAAGTCAGCCAGGCGTGGTGGCTCATGCCTGTAATTCCAGCACTTTGGGAGACTGAGGCAGGTGGATCTCCTGAGGTTGGGAGTTCGAGACCAGCCTGAACAATGTGGAGAAACTCCATCTGTACTAAAAACACAAAATTAGCTGGGCATGGTGGCACATGCCTGTAATCCCAGCTACTCAGGAGGCTGGGGCAGGAGAATCGCTTGAACCCAGGAGGCAGAGTTTGCAGTGAACTGAGATTGCACTGTTGCACTCCAGCCTGGGCAACAAGAGTGAAACTCTGTCAAAAAAAAAAAAAAGAGCAAAGTCATGTCATTTTCAGCAACGTGGATGCAGCTGGAGGCTATTATCCTAAGTGAATTAACACAGAAACAGAAAACTAAATACTACATGTTCTCACTTATAAGTAGAGCTAAACAATGGGACAAACATGGACATAAAAATGGAAACTATAGACACTGGGAACTCCAAACAAGGGAAGAGGGAAAGGGCTGAAAAACTACCAGCTGGGTGCTATGTTAACTATATGGGTGACAGGTTTTCAACAGAAGCCCAATGTTCAGCATCATGCAATATACCCTTGTAACAGACCTGCACATGTAATCCCTGAATCTAAAATTAAAACAAGATGCTGTCATCATCATAATATATGATATATATATTATGTATGACATATACAATATATATATAGTTGATCCTTGAACAGTGGGGTTTGAACTACATGAGTCCCATTATAAGTAAATTTTCTTGTGCCTCTGCTGCCTCTGAGGCGGAGAGACCAACTCCTCCTCTTCCTCCTCTTCCTCAGCCTGCTCAACATGAAGACAATGAGTATGAAAACCTTTATAATGGTCCACTTCCAGTTAATGAATAGTAAATATATGTTCTCTTTCTTATGATTTTCTTAATGTTTTTTCTCTAGCTCACTTTGAGAATACATAATACATGTATGCTACATGTGTTATACACATGTACGCTATATGTGTTAATTGATTGTTTATGTTATCAGTAAGGCTTCCAGTAAACAGTAGGCTATTAGTGGTTAAGTTCTGGGGGAGTCAGAAGTTATACATGGTTTTTGGCCAGGCATGGTGGCTCACGCCTGTAATTTCAACACTTCGGGAGGCCAATACTAGAGGATCGCTTGAGCCCAGAAGTTCAAGACCAACCTGAGCAACTCCTTCTCTCCAAAAAAAAAGAAACAGCCTGGCATGGTGGTGCCCATCGGTGCCCCCAGCTACTAGGGAGACCAGAAGTGGGAAGATCACTGCAGTCCTAGAGATGGAGGCTACAGTGAGCCGTGATCATGCCACTGCCCCTCCAGCCTGGATGACAGAGGCATCCTGTCTCGATTTAACACCAAAAAATTATACATGGATTTTCTTTTTTTTTTTTTTTTTTTTTTTTTTTTGAGACGGAGTCTCACTCTGTCGCCCAGGCTGGAGTGCAGTGGCCGGATCTCAGCTCACTGCAAGCTCCGCCTCCCGGGTTTACGCCATTCTCCTGCCTCAGCCTCCCGAGTAGCTGGGACTACAGGCGCCCGCCACCACGCCCGGCTAGTTTTTTTGTATTTTTAGTAGAGACGGGGTTTCACCATGTTAGCCAGGATGGTCTCGATCTCCTGACCTTGTGATCCACCCGCCTCGGCCTCCCAAAGTGCTGGGATTACAGGCGTGAGCCACCGCGCCCGGCCTTATACATGGATTTTCAACTGCACAGGGGATTGTCACCCCTAACCCTCACATTGTTTAACAGTCAACTGCATATACCATACATGTAAACTACACATATATCATATTTATTTATATATATTTTATTCTGAAGCTATATTTTTAAATTCAACATTTTGTTTAAAACGTTTACCTATTCTGATACATGACAATCTTACTCACTATGAATTGTTATTAACTCACATATTCTAAAAGATGTGAAAAATCGCATTGTGTTTGTATACTGTGATTTATTCCCTCATATCCTTTGCTGGTGTGTGAGCTGTTTCCTGGTTTACTCTTGTAAGCAAAGCTTCAGTGAACATCTGCCCTCCTGTGTCCGTGGTTTGAGGATTTCTCTAGGGCACCAGGATAAATGCCTTCCTTTGCTTTTCTACATTCCCCTTGAACGTGGTGTGGTATCTGCCCACAACTCATGCTCCATTATAAACACCAACTCATAATGTCTGGAATGATGCTTTCCTAGTTCCTTCCACCCTTAGTTCCTTCTTTCAAACTGCCAAGTGCTGGAAACCAATACTTGAAGATCTCAAGGCAGGCAGGTGGTTGCTATGAGCAGTGCTAAAGCCAGGGTTACCATTTAACTGGACTGTGTTCATAAACCTGTCTTTTTAGATCAAAAGTTTTTGCTGTAGAGATTCTTCTTTCAAAATGAAGAGACATAGTATAATACATATGCAGATGCGGTAAACAAAGAGCAAAGGAACAAAAACTCTAATCTTCTGTTTTTTAAAGCAATCAACATATCAATTGTTAAACTTAAAAAAATGAGGAAGTAAGCAAAACAAAAACAAAGCAAAGCCCTATGAGCAACGAAAGCAGATGTTTAGTCACTAAAACTGTATTTTCATCAGAGGAGGGTACCTTCCTATCTTCATCAAAATGTATTGAACTCGTCTTCTCACTTGTCTCTCTCTGTGTGTGGTACAAATGCAGACACATTGGGTGAGTACTTAACTCTTAGAAATTCAATGACAGACAACCAACAAAAGTGGGGAGAGATAGAAATGAAAACTAGGCATCAAACACTCCCCAGGGGTGGAGTCTGTGGGCCAGTCATTCCAGGTAATCCGTGCACATGGCCCCAGCACGGGCCTGGGATGAGATCGGTGAGCATCTGCCCTCCTTCGCGAGGGGTGCAACCTGGTGTGTTGCTAAACCTCTTTGTAGTCTCCACCTTTTATCTGAAAACTAGGAATAATAACAGCATTTATTGCTTGGGATTATATGAGTAAGAACAGAGCCCTCAGGAGAGTGTCTCGCACGTATAACGTGCTAAATAAATGCTGCAGATGGAGAAGCCACAGTGGCCCTTGAATGCAGCCCTGTTTTAAAACAGTAATAACTGATGCTAATAATCATGACCTTGGTTCACTGAATAAAAGAAATAACACTCAGTATGTTCTCAGCATATGCAGAGTGAATAAAATGTAACTCGATGACAGCAAAAATATAGATAGGAATGTATGTAAGTATTACAATAGGAACAGCAGTATGGAAGCACTCATGACCTTAGCTTATTAAGAAAAAATAATGTTTATAATGTTCAGTGTTTTCTCAGAAAGAAAAATGGTTAATATAATATTTTGAATCATTTTTATTCCCAAATGCCATATGAAAATTTTACTCCAAATGCTAGATAAATTACATCAACTTTTTCCAAAACTGCATCCTACAATACCATAACAAGATTTCCATAGTAAAGGTATGTTTGCGATAATGTATGGTTGTTCAAGGCTGGCTTAAAGTGAGCTAAACAGGGATTTTCTCTTTTTGTAATGATGGAATTGGAAACTGGAGCCAATTTTTCTAGCTAAAAATAGAAAATCTGGGAAAATATTAACAGAAGAGTTTGAACTAACAATACAGTGATGGATTATGGAGAATAAAATTTAGGAAAGGAAATAAACCCATAGAAGTAAGGTTGGCATTTAGAATTCCTTTTTCACAAGTGGTGTCTACCCATTTGGAAGAGGTAGTTGAAGCATTAAGAAGCTGAACAGCATTGTTTAGAGTCACAAGGGAATGGAGGAGCAAAAATCACAGTTGACAGCTCTGGAAAAACAGTTTCTCTACACTCATATAACATTTCTGACATCACATGTGTGGGGTTTTTTCCCTCACCAACAGATTCTCTGATACCAGCTAGGTGTCCGACAATTTAATTCATTTCTGACATTATCTACTTAGAGTTAGCCTCACATCCCATGAGTTAAGTGCTCAGTCCCATAAAACTACCTCCTCACTTCAGATGTCAATTGCAAGTCCAGACCTTTCCTACCACTGACCAACCAGCTATAAAATGGGTGGCTCCCATGACTCCTTCTTAAGGTTTAATAATTTGCTAGAATAGCTTGCAGAAATCAGGGAAACAATTTATTTACATTTACTGGCTTATGATAAAGGATATAACTCAGGAACACTTCAGATGGAGGCAACACAGAGGGCAACGTATGGTATGGAGAGGGTGTATGTATGAAGCTTTCATGCTTTCTCTGGGCATGACAACCCCAAGCACCAACCCAGAAGCTTACCGAAATCTCCTTGTTCAAGAGTTTTTATAGAGCTTAATCTCCAGTACCCTCTTCCTTCCCAGAAGGTGATGGGTAGGGCTGAAAGTTTTAACCCTCTAATTACATGGTCTTTCTACTAACCAGCCCCATGTTGAGGCTATCTAGGGGTTGTATCATAAGTCACCTCGTTAGCATAAACTTGGGTAATCCAAAGGAGCTCATCATGAAGAATAAGACATTTTTATCACTCAGGAAATTCCATGGGTTTTAAGAACTCTGTGCTAGGAACCAGGGTCAAAAAAAAAAAAATTCTTATTACAACCAGGCTCCACTCTGGGGAGCCCTTGGAAATCCATCTCCTTGGTATTGAGACCCTGTAGGACAATAGGCTATTAATAGCAGTAAGGCTGGCTTGTGAGTAAGTTATCTCTCTCAGGGACTAAGCCTTGCTTTTCATCGTATTCAGATTCTGAAATTGGATTTTGTTAAACCTCAATTACTAGTGTTCTGAACTGCTTACCAGAAGTAGTGTATACCTTTGTGGAGAAAATTAGCATCATCTAAGGCCAAAAATTATGTCTACAAAGTTTTGGGGCACAATTCTTAACTGTTAATAGTAATAATAAAAATAGTAATAATAGTATTAATAAATACTTTAATAGTAATAATAGTAATAATAGTAGTTAATAGTAATAATAAAAAACAAGTAGAGAAAAAGCCTAGACAACATTAAAATAAAAACCAAGACAAACAACAGATATAAGAAATAGACCCACAAGGGAACCTGGAAAGGAAGTACCAGATACTGACCTATAACTGTAATTATTAGTTCAAGAAATAGAACAGCAAGATTGAGCATTTTTGACAAAGAAATGAAAACCATAAGAAAGAATTGAATGGAAACTTAAAAATACAATGATCAATATTAAAAACTCAGTGGATGAAGTCAGAAATAGACTAAACACAACTGAAAAGAGAACCAGAGTTTTGGAAAATTGGTCAGAAGAAAATATCCAGAATGAAATGTGAAGAGTGACAAAAGGAATGAAAATGCAAAAGACAGGCTAAGGGATATAAAGCAAGCACTGATAATTATCTGAAACTGGAGACCCACAGCAAGAAAAGAGGCAGCATGGATTAGAAGAAATGTTTGGAAAGATCCTCTGAGAATGTCATAGGACTAATGAAAGACATCAAACCACAAATCCACGAAGCCCTAAATAAATAAAATAAAATAAAATAAATAAAAATAAATAAAAGTAACAGCAGAATACATAAAAATGAAATGACAGATAGGTGTATCAGGATAAAACTGCTGGAAACAAAAAACAAAGAATAAAAAAACCCTCTGAAAACCAGCCAGAAAAAAATAAACACATTACATTTAAAGCAGTCAAAATTAGACTGACAGCTAACATCATAGCAGAAACTATCATAGAAGACAATGTAACGACACATTTATCAACGTGCTGATGAAAAAAGTGTTAACCCAAGATTCCATAACGAGTGAGAATATTTTCAAGAATGAAGAAATTTTATGCAAATAAAAATCAGAAAATTTATCTTAATCAGGCCTTAATTAAAGGAAACAATAAGATGGAGATACATGTGTACATATATAATTAAAATGCACAGAGATAATAGCATATCATTCAGGATAAGAACTAATGGAGTTAGAGTATTATTAGAGTTTTGTATTGTCCAAGAAGAGATAAAAGTACCAACTAATAATTAAACTTTGATAAGACAAGGATGTAGATTATATTCTCTAATTAACCAGTGAAAGAACAGTAAAAATACTTGTAACAACTTAGCAAAAAGGGGGAGAGAAGAAATAAATTTAAAAAAAAAAATCTTAACAAGTTCAAAGGAAGATGAAAAGGGGGAGAAAAAGAAGCACAGATAGCTGGAACAATAGAAAAGAGTTAATAATATGATTAAAACATAATTATCTGCTTTACATTAAATGTAAATGGACTACATAAATAGCAATATGCTACTTACAAAATAATACATCAATACAATATGATCAATAAGGTATGACTTTCATACTTTATTGATAAAGTATGAAATAAATAAAGTATGAATACAGAAAGTTTGAAAGTAAAAGTATAAAAATTAACCAGGCAAGATTCACAAAAGAAAACTTGGGTAGCTATATTAATAAAAGCAAAGTAAATTTAAAGTCAAAAAACATTGTTAGAGATACAAAGACATTTTGTTATGAGAAAAGTGTCAATTTGTAATGCAAGTGTAAAACTTACAAAATTCTATGACTAATAATCTTCAAATATTTTGAAGCAAAATAAACAGAACTATAAAAAATTCAAAAGTTTATAATCACCTTGAGAAATTGTGGAACAAATTTTTCAGTAACTTAAAGAAGAAGAAAAAATAGAAAGAGCCAAGACACTCTTGAAGAAGGACAAGGTAGGGAAATTGCTTTGCTGTGTACAAAGACTTACAATGTTACCGTGATTAAGAAAGTGTGGAACTGGCCCAAGATGGATGAAACAGAGTGGAATGCAGGAAGAGATTATGCATGTTTGGACACTTAATTTATGAAAAAAAGGTAGCATTGTAGAACAGTGGCAGAAAACAATTTTTTTCAACAAATTGCGTTGAGTCAAATGGATTTGTATTTGGAAAAAAATAAGTAAAATGTAATCCACATATCATGCCATAAAAAATTACCTTCAGGTGGATTATAGATCTAAATGTGAAAGGTAAAATAATAAAACTCTGGAAAATAAAGTTAGGAAATATTCATTAACTTGGGGTAGAGAACACTGTCTTAAATCTGACACTAATGCATTAAACATAAAGAGAATTAATGAAAATGAACTATATTAAAATTAATAAGTTTTGTTCATCCAAAAATACTGTTAAGAGAGTGAAACAAGCCACAGATAATATAAAGGACCCTTTAATATTAATATAAAAATAAAGCCAGGCAACCGAAAAAAAAAGGTGCAAATGACTTGCATAGATATGTCATTAAGAAAAACTGCAAGGGTTAGAAACATCAGAAAAGGTGTTTGACTTCACAAGACATCAGGGAAATGAAGATTAAAACCATAATGTGACACTACTTCACACCCACCAGAATAACTAAAATTAAAATTTCTGACAATACCAACTCAAATTCTCATACACTACAGGTGGGGGCGTAAACTAGTATAGCCACTTTTGAAAACTGTTTAACATTACCTATTTAAGTCAAAGGTATGTGATATTCTAACAACGTCTCTTTTAGAGATACACAATACAGAAACACATTCACAAGCTTAGCACAAGACATCTACATGAATGTTCACAGAAGTACTATTTATAAGAGCCTCTAAAGGGAAGCAATCCAAAAGAGTATTGGTGTTAGAATGGACAATTAAATTAGAAATAATTAGAGAATGAAATACTCTATAGCAAAGACAATGAACAACCCAAACTTCATCCAACATATGAATGGATCTTACAAACATTATGTTGAATGAGGGAAACCAAACACAAATGTATACTTCACGGTTTCCTTTATATAAAGTTCAAATCGGAAAAGCTGCACTAAGGTGTTAGAAATGGGAAAAAATGCTACTTGGGAGGCTGAGGCAGGAGAATGGCATGAACCTGTGAGGTGGAGCTTGCAGTGAGCCGAGATCGCACCACTGCACTCCAGCCTGGGCGACAGAGTGAGACTCCATTTCAAAATAAAAAAAAGAAAAGAAAAAGAAAGAAAGAAAGAAATGGAGAAAAATGGTCATCTTGGGAGAGAAAAGAGGAGATGAGATATTGGTGGGAGGAAGTATGAGGAAGCAGCTGAACTCTGCTGCAATACTCTATCTTCTGACCTGTGAGATGGTCAAGTGGATAGTCATGATGTAATAATTGATTGAACTGTAATGTATGTTTTCTGTACCGTTTGATAGTTGATTTACATTTCATTTTTTTTAAGTTTTACAAAAGGAGGAAAAAAGCAGTTAAATAGATTTCTTTCCTTCAGGACTTCTGAGAGACTTTCATATACATTCTGAGTCCTCAAGTGGGGAATATAGCACGTAACATATCTCAAAGTTATTTGACCACAGCATCCTTTTTCTTAATCACTTAAAAGTCTCAGATTTCCATCGAATAGCTTGGGAATCTCTGAATTACCTGATAGTTCATGACCATCTGTAGCATCTTTATGCTATTACAGTTTGTAATATGGTGAACTACTTATTTCCTCCATTTTCTGACTTACAGCTTCTAAAGTCTTTTTAGATAAAGGTGCTAGGATAAACTTTTGTTCTAATATTTGGTCTTTGATATCTGGTTCCTGGCACAGAGCTCCTAAGACCTTTGTAATTTCCTGAGTGATAGGAATGTCTGACACAGAGCTGCTAAATCTTAGGAATTTCCTGGGTAACAGGAAATGCTTGTTCTAATGAAGTGACTCTTGGTGAGCCCAGAGATAGCCTCACGATGCAGGGCTGGGTGTCAAGGGAACCAACCACGTGGTTAGAGGCTTGGAACTTTCAGTCTCCATCCTCCCTCAAGCTTCTGAGAGAGGAGAGAGGCTGAAGGTCAAGCTGATCATCAGTGGCCAGCAATGCAATCAATCATGCCTACCCTACATAATGAAATTTCCATAAAAACCCAAAAGGAAGGGATTCAGGTGAGGTTCTGAGTAGCTGAACCCATGAACCCTTGGAGGATGGAGCGCCCCAGAAAGGGCATGGAAACCCCATGCCCTTCCCTATACCACACCTGGTGCATCACTCTGCTTGTTCATCTGCATCCTGTGTCTTATTCTTTATGATAAACAGATAAAAGTAAGTAAGGCATTGCCCTGAGTTATGTGAGCTGCTCTGGCAAATTAATCAAACCTGAGGAGGGGGTTATGGGAACCCCAGTTTATAGCCAGTCACGAAGAAGTATAGGTGACAACTTTTTTATACTACCTGTGATTGGCATTTCAAGTGGGGGCAACCTTGTAAAATTGAGCCCTTGACCTATGAGATCTGACACTATCTCCTTGGAGATAATGTCAGAATTGAAATATAGAGCACTCAGCAGGTGTCTTCTAGAGAGCTGCTTGCTTGCTGTGTAGAGAAAACTCTCCACACTTCTGGTGTCAGAAGCATTGTGTAGAATGGTGTGTGAGAGTCGAGAACAGAAGAAGCACTTTTTTTCCCTTATTCTTAATATAGGTATTCTTAGGACTCAAGGACAAACCTTATTTGATAAATGTAAGGCAGCCTTAATAAAATGGACTTTGTCTTCAAGGTTAATAGGTATAGTGGCATCACTGATAAGCCAACCTTTAACAGTTAGAATGCAGCCTTGGCTGCTGTTAGAAAAAGACCCAAAATAAGAGTGGTGTATTAGTCTGTTCTCACATTGCTATAAAGAACTACCTGAGACTGGGTATAAATAAAAGAGGTTTAGGGTGGACACATTGGTTCATGCCTGTAATCCCAGCACTTTGGGTGGCCGAGGCAGGCAGATCACCTGAGGTCAGGAGTTTGAGACCAGCCTGGCTAATACGGTGAAACCCCGTCACAGCTTAAAAAAAAAATACAAAAAAAATAAGCTGGGCCTGGTGGCCGACACCTGCCATCCCAGCTACTCAACAGGCTGAGGCAGGAGACTCGCTTGAACCTGGGAGGCGGAAGTTGCAGTGAGCCGAGATCGCGCTGTTGCACTCCAGCCTGGGCAAAAGAGCAAAACTCTGTCTCAAAAAAAAAAAAAAAAAAAAAAAAAGAAAAAAGAAAAAAGAAAAAGAAAAGAAAAGAGGTTTAATTGACAGTTCCACAGGCTGTAGAGGAAACAGGGCTGGGGAGGCCTCATGAAACTTACCATCATGGAGGAAGGTGAAGGGGAAGGAGGCACGTTTAATGTGGCGGGAGAAGGAGGAAGAGAGAGTGAAGGAGGAGGTCCTACATACTTTTAAACAACCAGATCTTGTGAGAACTCACTCACTATCACGAGAAGAGCAAGGGGAAATCCACCCCCGTGACCCAGTCACCTCCCATCAGGCCCCTTCTCTATCACTGGCGATTACAATTTGACATGAGGTTTGGGTGAGTACACAGACCCAAACCAATCGGTGTGCTTAAATAAGACAGCACATTTTTCTCAAGTCTAATTACAGCCCAGGGGAGTAGAGGGTGGTCCCACTATTATCAGGGGTGCAGGCTCTTCCTGTCTCATTCCATCGTGTTTTCCACCCTTTCCAGATAAGTATGGAGCTTCCTACCCTCTCTGACGTGCTCCACCCTCCAGTGACCTCTGTGAATTCAGCTGTTCAGCTTCTCATGATTCAGGATGGCTGCTGGAAATTGACTCGTGACCCACCCACATTCCAGCTAGTGGGGTTAGGGAAAGGGGGACAACATGGGAGGGCGTTCCCCTTGTTTTTATGGCACAACCTAGAATTGGCATCCATATTGCTGCTTACTCACCATTGGTCGGGATTTGGTCACATGGTCACACCCTGCTGCAGCACAGGCTGGAAACAGTGCCCCTGCTGAGCTAATACATAGGTTTCTCTTACGACAGAAAGGAAAAAGCATAGATATTGCTGAGGGGAGGTCTTTGATCCTTCACTAAATACCTCTGGAAGGAGTTTTAAAAGATATCCCATTGAGGCTGGGCGCTGTGGCTCACGCCTATAATCCCAGCACTTTGGGAGGCTGAGGCAGGTGGATCATGCGGTCAGGATATCGAGACCATCCCAGCTAACATGGTGAAACCCTGTCTCTACTAAGAATACAAAAAAATTAGCTGGGCATGGTGGCGGGCACCTGTAGTCCCAGCTACTCAGGAGGCTGAGGCAGGAAAGTGGCGCAAACCCAGGAGGCAGAGCTTGCAGTGAGCCGAGATGGCGCAACTGCACTCCAGCCTGGGCAACAGAGCGAGACTCCATCTTAAATAAATAAATAAATATGAAAAAAGATATCGCATTTAATTGGCATATTATGTGAAAAAAATCAATGGTTAACGTATAGGAAAATTAGGACCTAGATAAAAGTAAAAAGACCTCCAAGAGAGGAACAATGATTTCCAGATTCTGTGGCATTCAGTCAATGAGATTCTTGTTGTTTCTGTGTTTTAGACAACAGAGACAATCTGTAAAATGTTCCATTTTTTACACAACACCCAAGCAGCTGATTCACAAGAAAAGTGCAGCAGTGAGTGTTCAGACCAGATGGTCGATAACGTGTTGCTTGCCTGTTTTGTGTAAAACAGTTCAGTGTATTAGAAACAGCAGGAGCTTTGGGGTCAGAAAGACCAGGGTGTGCACTATGGCTTTGTCACTTTCGAGACATGTGACGCTGCACAATCTGATCATCAAAACCAAAACCCACCAGTGTCTGGCTTTTCCTTTGAGTCCTTTTAATGGTATTGGCTACCTCTTTTGATAAGCCGAATTTCAGTGTATAAATGTTGCCTCTTCTGCTGCAACCCTGCCTCTGCGAGACACCTAATTAACAGCCACATTTTCAAAGACACCTAACAAAAGCCTCCCTGTGTGTCTCAGCACAAGGACTCTCATTAGTGAAGCTGGGTCGGGTGATTATTTATACCACTTCTATAATTAAAAATTCTGAAAGCTAATTACAATTATCCATCAGTATTTCAACATGCCAGGGCTGAAGATCTTAACCTTCTTTGAAGCATTGTGCGTCTCTCTCTTCTCATTCTAATCTCCTTTTGGGCTTCTTTGCTATCCTTTTGAAAACTCTCCAGTCCTCAAAGCCTGACTGTTTGTTTTCTATACAGTTCTTCAAGCTCCCAGCTGTCAGAAGAGCTATTTGTCATCTTTAAAATGGGAAGGGAAGTGCCAACAATTGCTTCTTCTGATGCCTCAGCTATCCACATAAATATTTGCAAGATGGGAGGCTCAGGTTGCAGCCAATGTGCCTGTTCCTGGGTTCAGCTCAACCTGTTCCTCTTGTCCTTCAACTAAAGGGTTCTCTACTGCCACCTGTCAGGGCCTTTAGGTGTCTCTTGTAAACACTGCGTGTAATTAGTAGCCATTAGTTCCAGCAGTGGTTCAAACAGGGAGAAAACCAAAGTATCAGAAGTCCCATTTAATTAAAGTAACTGCATTGAGAGGACTCATCTGACATTGTCTTGCAAGTAACTATTGAACTCTAGATGCAGCAACATAGAGAAACATCAATCTGGAAGAACCATGTTGGTTACATCATCACCATTATGACCTACCACCATCATCATAATCACCTCAACACATTGATATTGAAGTCCCTCTACCTGGGTATATAGCGCCCACTGTGGGCGTGGAGTTCATGCTGACACTAACACCCTCCAGGTGGGCTGAAGCACTGGCCGTATGCTGTTTTACACATGGAAGTGCTTCTGGAAATTGTCCTTTCGATTACATCTCAAATACCCCAAGGAATCTGATATTTCCAGGCTTGCAGTGGCTTCTGGTTTAAAATGACATCTGGCAAAATGTTTCTCACCAAGAGAGTTTGGACGGCACTAAGAAGGAAGCAAATTCACCCTACCACCAAGAGCTGGATTTGATTATCAACATTTTCTGGAATCTGGAGGAAAGTTTCTCTACTTCCAGAGCTAATGATAATAGATTGGAAAAAATAGTAAATCTAGTAAATCAACTTTGCAGGATCACTAAAAATTAATAAACAAGCCTGATTGTTTGAAAGTGACCGGCAACTTTTACCTAAATGCCTTCTGTTTTATCAGCTAGAAAATTTGACAGCCATCTCCTTACTGTGGGGGTGCTTCTTTTGTCAGGCATTGAGGTATTTCTACCCTCTCTAGCAAGAACTGAAAGGACAGAAATTAGGGAAGACTGGAGGCAGGGGTCGCTTTGGGAATGGATCCTATATCCTGGCAGGTATTGACTGCAGGTAACAGGCACAAGAGAAAATTTCATCTCAGCATAGAAGAGCTACTTTACAAGAATGACACTGAGAATTTGACTATAATCTATGTTCATTTTCTCCCCTTCCATCTGCACTTCTTAGGATGAATTCCAAATTACACTCAGGTTGAGAAATAATGGGATCAAAAGGAATGCAACATGTTTGCATGTGAATATGAAGCCCAGTAAAAATTCTTCTCACTTGAGAATTAGTACACAAATATGAAAAATAGATTTTGATTATAGTTTACAAATGTTCTGTCTTTTCTTGCCATAGGATTTTAACTCTCTATTATGTTTTACTAAGGCATGGTCATGTCACTTGCTCTGGCTAATGGGAGGTGAGCAGAGAGCCACCATGATGGCCGGACAGAACCTGCTCTGTCAACTTGGGTTCCAAGGTGACAATGACATGGAACAGAGCCTCAGGTGATTAGGAATAGATGGGTAGCATGGGAAGAAATATCCACACTGTACACATTAATCCCCATTAATCATCAACATCATCTGCTCCTGACATCCAACCATCAACATCCTCATGGCTCAAGGACCCAGAATCACTCAGGGCAGATGATCCTTCTGACTGAGCATCAGAAAGTCAATTGTAGCCTAACGCAACACCACGATGCCTACATCATTCACCTCATTTTATCTCATCACGGAGGCATCTCACATCAGCACAAGAAGGGTGAGTGCAGTACAATAAGGTATTTTGAGAGAGAGAGATAGCACATTCACTTAATTTTTATTACAGTATATTGTTATACATGCTCTATTTTATTTGCTATTGTCCTTAATCTTTTACTGCATTGATTTTATAAATTAAACTTTATTGTAGGTATGTAATATGGTTTGGCTGTGTCCCCCACCCAAATCTCATCTTGAATTGTGGCTCCCATAATCCCCATGTGTCGTGGGACAGAGATGGTGAAGGTAATTGAATCATGGGGGTGGGTTTTTCCTATGCTGTTCTCGTGATAGTCAATAAGTCTCATGAGAGACTTATAAAGGGCACATCCCCTTCATAAGCTCTTTTGCCTGCCACCATGTAAGACATGGCTTTGCTCCTCCTTTGCTTTCCACCATGATTGTGAGGCCTCTCCAGCCATGTGGAACCATGAGTCCACTAAACCTCTTTTTCTTCATAAATTACCCAGTCTTGTGTATTTCTTTATAGTAGTATAAAGATGGACTAATACAGAATGTATATATAGAAAAATATATTGTGTATATAATATTTGGAACTGCCCACAGTTTTGGGGGGTCTTGAGATGGATCCTCCATGGATAATGGGGGACAACTATATGTACCTAACACCATAGGTACTGTATGTTTCTAATACCATAGGTCATAATACATAAGGCAAATTTGGAAAAAACAATTAAAAGAGAAACACACAAATACAAAATCATACTGGGAGATTTTTAACACTTTTTTGGGAATTGATAGAATACTCTGACTAAAAAGTAGTTCATATGTAGCCTATTTGAATAAGCTGATCTTTAAAACCTGACCTAACAGACACATAGAATTCTGCAATCAAGAGAAAACAGTGTCTTTGAAAACACATAAATGGTAAACTAAGTCTCCATAAACAACAAAGGATTACTATTCCACCTCCCGGGTTCAAGCGATTCTCCTGCCTCAGCCTCCTGAGTAGCTGGGATTACAGGCACGTGCCACCACACCTGGCTAATTCTTTTGTATTACTAGTAGAGACAGGGTTTCACCTTGTTGGCCAGTCTGGCCTCGAACTCCTGACCTCAGGTGATCCACCTGCTTCAGCCTCCCAAAGTGCTGGGATTACAGGCATGAGCCACTGCGCCTGGCCTAGAAATCAATTTTTAAAAATAACTATGAAAATTTATATGTCTAGAAATCAAGAAATGCACTAATAAATAACTTGTTAATGATAGAATCAGCCATAATAGAAATTAGAATAGGTGTGGAATAGACATATAATAAAAATACTTCATATCAAAACATACTAGGTCCATCTATATAAAGCCATGAAGAATGATATTACAATAGAAGAAAGTCTGGAAATTAATTAGAAAATAATTCATCTTAGGAGAGCAGAAAAAGAATAATAGAATAAATGTAAAATAAACGTATGTAAGATATTAAAATATGAAAGAAATTAAAAATTAGAAATTAGCCTATGGGAACTCAACAAAGCTGAAAACGTCAGTGATATGGTTTGGCTTTGTCCCCACGCAAATCTCATGTTGAATTGTGATTCTGAGTGTTGGAGGTGGGGCCTGGTGAAAGGTGATTCGATCAAGGGGGTAGTTTCTAATGGTCTAGCATCATCCCCCAGTGCTGTCTCATGATAGAGTTCTCACAAGATCTGGTTGTTTGAAAGTGTGTAGCCCCTCCTGCTTCATGCTCTCTCTCCTGTCGCTGTGTGAAGATGTGCTTGCATCCCCTTCACCTTCTGCCATGGTTGTAAGTTTCCTGAGACTTCCCCAGCCATGCCTCCTATAAAGCCTGTGGAACTGTGAGTCAATTAAACCTCTTTTCTTTATAAACTCTCCAGTCTCAGGTAGTTCTTTACAGCAATGTGAGAACAGACTAATACAGTTGGTTTTTAAATATACCTAACAGAATTGGTCTTTTTTGGCAAGATTCATGTAGGAGATGGGAAAAGTACAAATAAAAATATTTAAGATAAAATTAGGATATGAAAACTAATAAGAAAATAGTATGAATAAATTCATTCCAGGCTGGGTACAGTGGCTCACACTTGTAATGTCAGCACTTTGGGAGGCCAAGGCAGGTGGGTCACCTGAGGTCAGGAGCTCGAGAGCAGCCTGGCCAGCATGGTGAAACCCTGTCTCTACTAAAAATACAAAAATTAACTGGGTGTGGTGCTGGGCACCTGTAAACCCAGCTTCTCAGGAGGCTGAGGCAGGAGAATCACTTGAACCCAAGAGGTGGAGTTTGCAGTGAGCCAAGATTGTGCTACTGCATTCCAACCTGGGCAACATAGTGAGACTCCATCTCAAAAAAACAAACAAACAAACAAAACCAAAACACATTCCAATACATTAAAAATTGTAAACAAATGAAAAATGAAAAATCCCACAGCAAGTATTTAAGAAGCAATAATTCCATGTTTAAAATATATCAAACTTTGGAAAAAGATAAAATGCCTGCAAATTTATTTAAGGAGACTAACACGACCATAATTACAACATCTGTATCAAACAGTATAAAGAAGGTCACAGCCCCATCTTTTTCTTTAAAATCCTAAACAAAATATTAACAAACTTAATCCAGCATGATTGAAAATTATAATAAACCACAAACAACTTGGACTTATCTCAGAAATGCAAGGTGGATTCAGTATTGAGAAATTACCTAAGGCATTTTACCACATTAATAGACTAAAAGAGAACAATCATATGATTATCCCACCAGACGCAGAAAAAAGCTTTTTGATAACTTCTAACATCAATTCGTGACAAAACTTCATATCAAACTTAGAAAATCAAGGAACTTCTTTAATTTGGTAGACAGTAACTTACAAAAATATTATAGCAAATTTTACTCTCAATGTTGAAGAAATAGATCATGATGTTCACTGTTCCACTTCTATTTTTAACTTTATAAGTAAGAAGTTTGGTTAGTTCAGTAAGGCAAGAAAAACAAAAACATAAAAATTGGAATGAAAGAAACAAAAATGTTGCTATGTTGTAGTTACCCTGCAGAGAGGCATGAGTTCCCTATTGAAAATGTGGTTGAGATTCACAATGGGGATGGATAACACCATGCCTGTACAAATAGGGTATGGAAAGCTTATTACTCACTTACTGAGGTTTTCTGAGGAGACTAGGGCCTGGCCCTTTTTTTTTTTTTTTTTTTTTTTTTTTTTGAGACAGGGTATCACACTGTTGCCCTTGCTAGAATGCAGTGATATGATCACAGCTCACTGCAGCCTCAACCTCCTTGGCTCAAATGATTCTCCCACTTTGGCCTCTTGAGTAACTGGGACTACAGGCACGCACCACCACACTCAGCTAATGCATTTTTTGTAGAGACCAGCTCTCACTATGTTGACCAGGCTGGTCTCAAACTCCTGGGCTTAAGTAATTCTCCCACCTCAGCCTCCCAAAATGCTGGGATTACAGGCATTAGCCACTGCGCCCTGCCTTGACCTCGGGTTTTTATTGTAGTTATGTGATAAAACTAATCTGAACATTGATATAGGTGGGGATGGGGGCCTAGTGGCTTGAACTTCACAACCGTTGAGAAAGGATATGGCATTCAGAGCTTTTTATCAGCTTGCTCGGATCTCAGACATAGGGTAGAAGAGGAAGTCAGAGAGAGACTGTTAAATTTGAGAGCAAACATCAAAACCAGAGCCAGACTCTTTATGACAGTATCCACAAAGAAGGCTGAAATTGAAAATTGAAACAATGTACAGATTAAATACCTAAATTACCAGAAGAAAATAGTAAAAATTTCTAGATATAAAATCTATAGGCAAATTCTATTGTATTTCTAAATTTCCATCAGAAATTTAGATTTAAAAAGATATTTGCCACAGCATTGAAAATATAAACTACCTAGAAATAAATCTAACAACAGTATAAAATTTTTTCAGAGGGAAAAATTACAGAATTTTAATAAAAGATATTTTTTACAGATTCAATAACCACCTCTCAGTTTTGCCCAAATTAAACTCTATTCAAAACCCTTCCGGGTTTTTTTATGGAACATAGAAAGATGAATGTTACATTTACAAGGAAGTAAAAATGTCTCCAGATAGTGAAGATACTCTTAAAGAATAAATAATAAACCCAGCCTTATGTCAAGACATAATATAAGTGTGTATTTATTAAGCCTGAATGAAATTGGTACTTAAACCTCACAGGTTTATTTCTGTCTCACACAACATGACCAATGGGAAACTGGAAGGTGTCCTTCACCACCCCAGTCACTCAGGGACTGGCACTGACAGTGGATACATCATCCATAATGGATCCCAGCAGCAGGGGAAATATAGCTAGAAGTGGAGTGCTGGTTCCTCTATTCTTTGGTTAACTGACACAACTTGTTCCCACTCACAGCCATTGGCTGAATCTTGTCACTAGGCTGTGCCTAATGGTGAGAAACCACAGAATGTGGGAAAGGAGACAGAATTGTTCATCTGCACCATTGGTCCTGGGAAGGGTCCCATAAATTGAACATCCTGTAGCTTCTGACAAGTTTAGATAGTGAAGAAACTTGCACCTATGCACTGGAAGGATAGCCAAACCTGTTTTTAATAGCGTTGTTTATAATAGCAACAAAGTTAAGAGCAACCCAGCCATCCATCAACTGTAGAATGGAAAAATAAGTTGTAGATTGCCACAGTGAAATACTCTTGTAGAGTGATAGCTTGAGCCAGTTCATCCTGTCTTGCAAGAACCAATTTTGTACCTCTCTTCCCAACTCTGCTTGAAGTGGCTTTATATTGCAGCTTGAAATCAACTGTGCTGGAGGTATTTACACCATGGAAATGGGCAAACAGTACAAATCAGAGCTTTGGTTACCTGGAAAGCCAGTTGTTAAATGAAGTAACCGGAACTACAGGCACGTGCCACCTGACACTGAATGTGTAGTAGTAAGAATGATAAACTACAGCCATATGCATCAATATGGACAAGACTTTATGCAAAGTAAAAGAATAAATGCATAGAAGCATACACAGAGTATTAGTCTACTTGTATACATACAGTTTCAAAACTGACAAAAATAAATACAAGTATTAGTCTACTTGTATACATACAGTTTCAAAACTGACAAAAATAAATACAAGAATAACTAGGTAATCCGTGTGTGTGTGTGTGTGTGTATATATATATATATGTGTGTGTGTATATGTGTGTGTGTGTATATATATATATGTATATATATATATGTCAAACCAAGGGAAAGGTTAACAGAAAATTTGGGGTATGGTTATAAAAGGGAGGTGTAAACAAAGGATTGAGATCAGAAAGAACACATTTCAAGAGACAGAGTCATTCATGACTATGAGCTATTTCTTGGCTTCAGGGGTGGGTAAATGAATATTCATGTTACATTAGCACTTTTAATCATCCATTCATATTTCATCCACTTTTTTGTAGCTATACTACATTTTGGAATTTATAAAATCTTATCAAATGGTACAATTAAAATCAGCTCTGGAGGGAATAAAGAGCAAAAATGACATTTGGAAAATTAAATGATGTGAAAAAAAAAATGAGTCAATCTCCTAAAATGCAGAGAAAGAAGTCACCAAGGTGAAAATGAGGAGGGAGAAGGTCATAGATATTGCAGCCCAGTGGGCGGGCAGAGGGAGTCGGGGGAGGGACTACAGAAGAAGGAAAAATCAAGTTAATTGTTATCTTTTCTTAGTGTGCAATGTCCATAGGGTTTTGAAGGTAAATGTTGTATCCTCAAATTCTGTGCCTAACCAATCTGTTTTACATGCATGAAGGTGATTAAAAGAAATTGTGAGAATTATAAATGCTCAGGAAATATATGAGTCACATATAGTTCATTCTATCAGACCTGCCAGATTAATCCCAATGGCAAACCCAAGAAAGAGTGGCTTTAAAGAACTTTGTTTTCTTGACACTAAACTCAAAAAAGCAAAGTTTGATTGTATTTTCACAAGTGCTAGCTAAGTGATTCTTCATCTATTTCTACACTGCCTGAAAATGTCTATTTTATAAAATACATTTTATATCACAAGTCAGATGAGCCATTTTCCAAAAATTGATGACATTTAAAATGTTAATATATGAAACACCTATTCTCATTCTAGTCCTGTATTTGCTGAACAGTGGCTTAATTTATCCCATTGTCTTTATTCTTCAACTGTATCCTATGGGATGCCAGGGTGGCATATAAGCACCTCTGAGGTGCTACAAATGAAATTCTGAAGTCTGAAACGTTATAAAAACAAAGTGCATATTAAGATGTATTCAATACTAAGATTTAACTTAATGAAGACACTCCCAGTACATTATCTTGGGTAATGAACTTGGGTAAGCTGAGAGTTGATCTGCTCCCCCGACCCTCATTCATTTAAACTTCTAGGTATATCACTGACTGAGCGATTTGCACCTTGCAAGTAGCCACTTATAATTTGGGCATTTGATGTCCATCAGTGACAGACTGGATGAAGAAAATGTGGCACATATACACCATGGAATACTATGCAGCCATAAAAAAGGATGAATTCATGTCCTTTGTAGGGACATGGATGCAGTTGGAAACCATCATTCTCAGCAAACTATCGCAAGAACAGAAAACCAAATACTGCATGTTCTCACTCATAGGTGGGAATTGAATAATGAGATCACTTGGACACAGGAAGGGGAATATCACACACCGGGTCCTATTATTGTGGGGAGGGGGTAGAGGGGAGGGATAGCATTAGGAGATATACCTAATGTAAATGACGAGTTAATGGGTGCAGCACACCAACATGGCACATGTATACATACATAACAAACCTGCACGTTGTGCACATGTACCCTAGAACTTCAAGTATAATAAAAAAAATAAATTAAAAAGATAACAATTTGGGCATTTTAATATCCTTTCTTACAACACTGTAGAAACTGTTTAACTTCTGTACACAGTATTATGGTCAACAGAGAATTTATGCTTGGCTAGGTCCATGTATAACCCTGTAGAGTGTCAAAGAAAAAAATTATTCATTGACACTCGTTAAAGCACAGTAAGGAAGACTTTACTCAAGACCATTGTGTTGGTGTGGGGACCACTGCAATGGGGTTTTGCAGTAGAGGAGAGAGATTGGGCTCAGCTCTGGGGTAAGGGGAATTCTGATGCAACCAACCTAACAGGACTTTTGCTGAAGGCAGGCCAGGGTGGTCAGACATCACCTGGGGGATGGCGGAAGATGAGGTATCAATTGAGGGTCATCAGATATTGAGGGTGGGGAATTCTAGCTAAACTAACTGAGCAAGGCTCTTTTCTAAACCTGGAGTTTAAAAGGAGGTATGCAGATGGGCCTAGGATGTTTCAAGGGCCTGGCTAAATTTTGGCCAAGCAAACAAGCTTGTCAACAGCTATCACTTGGGAAAGATCAGGTAGCAGGATCATATACCATTATAGGTGTTTCTGACACTTACTGTAAATCTTAGGGGCTCTTTTTTTGACTTTTATATTCTCTGGAAGGAGTAGGAAAATAGATAACGTTCATGGATTAAACTTTGAAACAAAAAGATGTCTGATGACTCTGCTTTTTAAGCAGTCAACAGATCTGTTGGGGAAGTCTACATAAATGTGTTATTTGCAATGCTCTTTGCCTTGGAGGGCAGGTGACTCTTCAACTGGATTTCATGTTTGCTCAGTGTAAATAGTCATATTCTGGTGGTGGCTTTTAGTATTAGACAGAGTGTGGGATGCAAAGGCAGAGAATCTAAGGAGCTGAATTATTTCTGCACTAAAGAAAGGCGAGAGGGAGAGAGAGGGGCAGAGGGAGAGAGAAAGCTGGGGGAAAGGACAGAAAGAGAGAAAGGCTCAGACTAAATGGCTGGAGAAACCCTGTCAAGGAAGAGACAAGAAAGAGTAAGGGGTGGTGTGCAGGCACAGAGGGTGGTTGAGTGAGCAGGAATGTCTATGTGAGTTTTTCTGTTTTTAAGCAGAGCAAAACACAGTAAGTGTCTATTACTGAAATGTAGCTGGTGGCTTTATGGTGATGATTTTTAATAAAATAACAAATTTATGTTATTATTTATATAACAAAATTAATAAATTTCAAAGGAGAAGTTAAAATTTATATAATAAATTTAGTATCTCGAGAATTAGTGGGAACAGAAAGATTAAAGTTAATACCAAGTATGAGATTTGGGCATTCAGTGCGTAGCACTGAATCTATTAGCTGAATTGGCCAACATGACAACAAATAAATGAAAGATATAGGACAAAGAGATATGTGACCATTCACATCATTAGACGAGAGAATCAGGTGCAAAGAGTAAACAAAGGGCATTAAGTTTCTTAAAGACAGTCCTGCTGTGTGGTTTGCAGCATGAATCCACTTCCTTATTTCTCCAACAAGCCTTCAGCAAAATATAGACAACCTGCCCGTGCTTTGGGGGTGAGTTCATTTGGAAAGGGGCAGGTCGGTGGAATGAGGATGCGGAAAAACTGTAAATCAGCTTGTGTTCAAGCTGAGATAATGGCAAGAACAAACAGGCATCTGCCCAGCACGACCCGGCCACAATGGAGTTTCACCAAGGCAACAAGTAATTAGGTGAGACGTCCAGATAGTCTCCGCACTGTGCAACAAAAATCCCACAGACCGAAATCACTGAGATGCCGAGATGGACACGGCGGCCCCACAGAGATAAAATCCCTGATTGTAATTTTGATATTTATTAGAATGTCCTCATCTTTCTCAGTGGTTGAATTTATCCCTAAATATGACTAATTTTAATTTTAAAATATTTAAACTGATCAAATATCTCACTTATGGTTTCACACAGAAATCGGTTGGAAATAGGACTCTGCCAATTAACAAAACATGCAAACACAGTTTTAAGCCAGTGAGTTATAATATTTGGGCACTCTATACAACGAATAATATTCTTTTTTCCTTCTAAAAATTGGAGAAACAGGAAGAAACACAATAGCTATTTTTATCCCCGTGGAACTTTAGAAATCATTTTCTGCACTTTTAAATCTCATGTTAAAGGGCCAGAGCCACTGAATTTTCTTGAGACTGATAATGATACAATAATATGTACATCTGACAGTAAAACTGCTGTTCATGAGATGCAGCAGGGACCTTTTGTTGGGGCCTGTGGACCCCCCAAGCATGGAAACAAAGGAAAATCTTGAATTCTTTCCAGGGACATTCTAGGCACCTGGCTAGCCTTGAGAAGTAGATGAGCAAGTTGATAAATGAGGAGCGAAGAGTAGCTTAAAACAATAACCAGGGAAGTCAAGAGAATTTTTGGTTCTCTATAGAAACTAAAGAAACAGCATTCACATTGGTCTCTGAGTTGTTTTTCAGAATCTTAGCTCCCACTAAACGAATTCGCTGGCCCATAGACCTCAGATAAGGGGGAACCAAGGAACGCTGACTGGGGTTCTATGGTCTCAGTTTCTTTCTGAGTAGCTGCACCCTCAGAAGGAGAAGGTCACACCCACAAGCTCAAGCTAACATTCTTGTCGGCTGATCCCAAATTTTTAGGCAAAACTTTACCTTCTTCACCAATTGCAGATCAGAAAATCTTTGGATCCACCCACGACTTGTCCTCCACCAATTCGAGATTTGAGATGTCTCACCTTTTTAGGTCAAAGCAATATACAGTTTCCATGTATTGATTTATTACTTTGCCTGTAACCTCTGCCTCCCCACCTTTAAAACCCTTACCTGTAAACCATCAGGGAGTTCAGGTCTTAAACATGAGCTGCCCAGTGCTCCCTGCTTGGCACCCTGCAATAAATGCCTCCCTTTCACTTTCTCTCGCTGTGATTCCAGTGTCCGTGTTTGGTTTTCTTGCCCTGGGCTAGCAGACCCAAGTTTGGTTTGATAACATTCACGCTGTCTATCTCTGTCTCCAAATCAGGCTACACAGTATCCTTTGCTTACATTGACTATTACCATAAAAGACTGAAAAACTCCGTGAGTTAATTCTTCCAATAGATATTGATTGAGCACCTAGAGCTTGTGGCTGGAGATCAAGAAGAAGTTCAAACTCTCATCTCATGTGGCTTACAGTCTGGCACCCGCGTTCAAAAATTAGCCAAATAACCAAACAAATCACTGTTTACTTTTAAACTGAAACAGTCCTCTGAAAGAAAGGGTCACACTTCTATGAGAGCTTCAAGAGGTATTTTAGTGGTCATCTTCACTATATGTGGAGATGAGAGCTTTATCATGCAGATGTGTGTTTTATCAACCAGTGTGAGGAAATGAGGAGTCCAC
Source organism: Macaca thibetana thibetana (assembly GCF_024542745.1). Taxonomy (NCBI): domain Eukaryota; kingdom Metazoa; phylum Chordata; class Mammalia; order Primates; family Cercopithecidae; genus Macaca; species Macaca thibetana. Next base: position 4,199,921 of record NC_065578.1, read on the forward strand.
AAGTTGAATCGTGCAGGTCCATCCCCAAGATAGGTGAAGGACCGTGTCATTCACTGGGTTATGACGACGCTGTTCACTGGAGGAATAACACTGCCACTCCCTGGGAAGATGACAGTGCCATTTGCTAAATGGGAGCCAGCGATGTTCCCTGGGTGGTGATGTCACTCAATGGATGGATGATGACATCACTCACTGGATGGGTGATCATGTCACTCAGTGGATGAATGACGCCACTCACTGGATGGATGATGATGATGTCACTCACTGGATGGGTGATCATGTCACTCACTGTCAGCCTTTTTCTATTATGGTGGGGAAATGCCATGGCCTTATGAACAGGGACTGTTTCATTCACCTTTGTCACCCCAGGATCTACCCCTGTCCTTGGTGCATGTATTACTCTGTTGTCATGCTGCTAAGAAAGACATACCAGAGACTGGGTAAAAAAAAGAGGTTTAATGGATTCCCAGCTCCACATGGAAGGGGAGGCCACATGGCAGAAGGTGAAAGGCATGTCTCACGTGGCAGCAGGCAAGAGAGAGAATGAGAGCCAAACAAAAGGGGTTTCACTTATAAAACCACCAGATCTGGTGAAACATATTGACTACCACGAGAACAGTGTGGGGGAAACCGCCCCCGTGATTCAATTACCTCCCACTGGGTCCTTCCTACAACACAGGGGAATTATGGGAGCTACAATTCAAGATGAGATTTGGGTGGAGACACAGCCAGGCCATATCAGTGCATAACAGTTATTTAGCAAATATTTGTTGAATGTGTTAAATGGAAATTTTTAGAAAACGGTAAAACCATGACAAGCGCACAGATATAAATATAAACACTTGCTAGAGGATGTATTTTATGCTTATAATATGAGGGAAGCAGGCAGATGTCAGAACCATTTCACAGCAAAGGTCAAAACAGCACAAATCTATGTCTAGTAAAGGAGAGTTGAGATGAATTGCAAATAGAGACAAAATTGTTTCTTTCAAAGTAGGAGGAAGTTAATTTAAACCACTACCAGCTAGGACAATATTTACATATCTATCACTTACCTACAATTCACGAAGAGTTTCAGAATAGCTGGCAGATAATGGTCCAGGCTGCAATCTGATAGCTCAGAGGGCATGGGATAGGCAGTGCAGTTTTCCACTGAAACACAAAAATGTTTTATCTACAAACGAATGAATCACTGGTGTCATCTTGACATGCAGAGAAGAGAGAACATTAATCAATAGAAACAACTTTAAGTCGGGACCTTGGGTACAAGATAACAGTTACCACTTTTGAGACAAATCATTGTGTTCCCAAGTTGTGTGTCTGTCGAGGCTGCTCCGGCAGAGACGTGGAGCCATGCTTGTGGCTCATGGCTGTGCTACGCGTCCTTGTGGCTGCAGGGAGCAGTCGCAGGGCAAACTCTGCCCTGAGCCTTTTGAGCCCATGGTGTGAGCATTTTTACTCAAAGCAGGCTTAGCTGTAGCAACATGTTACTCCAGAATTGTACCTTGTATTTGTTAGATTTCATAGGCAGTAGTGCCTTCTACTTTCACTATGCTCCCTTTATGAGCCAAAATCAGCCCTGACGATCTTATTTGTAACTGCTGGAGCAGGACTTGCAGGAAGCCTGGGCCCGACGGTGATATTTCCACTGACTGGCTGATGACCTGGCATGAGGGACTCGCACTGAGGCTGAAGTTAGCAACTGTGCATTGGCTGTATGGCTGATCGGCAAGGGGAAGGCTCTCAGCCTTTCTCTGCCCCCTGTGTGTTCTGCTGGGAATGAAAGCTCTTTGCAGGCACAGAGGGGAGTGGCTCCCCTTTGTAAACAAAATGACGGATGTCCTTCTCCATCCTTCTTTCATGAGTGAAATTCAATAGCATCTTTATTTAAAAAACAAAATGAGTCGGGCGCGGTGTCTCACGCTTGTAATCCCAGCATTTTGGGAGTCCAAGGTAGGAGGATGACAAGGTCAGGAGTTCAAGACCAGCCTGGCGAACAGAGTGAAACCCCTTCTCTACTAAAAATACAAAACTTAGTTGGGCTTGGTAGTGGGCACCTGTATTTCCAGCTACTCGGGAGGCTGAGGCAGGAGAATTGCTTGAACACAGAAGGCGGAGGTTGCAGTGAGCTGAGATTGTGCCAGTACACTCCAGCCTGGGCAACAGAGACAGACTCCGTCTCAAAAAAAAAAGAGGGGGGGGTAGTGGTTAAAAGTTTTCATTAATTTATTAAATGACTAAAAAGTGCCTGTCAGTGGTCAAAGACCTTCATATGTAAAACATCTGATGATTATAACAAATTAGAGGCCGGACGCAGTGGCTCACGCCTGTAATCTCAGCACTTTGGGAGGCCGAGGCGGGTGGATCACAAGTTCAGGAGATCGAGATCATCCTGACTAATACAGTGAAACCCCATCTCTACTAAAAATACAAAAAATTAGCCGGGCGTGGTGGCAGGTGCCTGTAGTCCCACTTACTCAGGAGGCTGAGGCAGGAGAATGGCATGAACCCAGGAGGCGGAGCTTGCAGTGAGCCAAGATTGTGCCACTGCACTCCAGCCTGGGCGACAGAGCATGACTCTGTCTCAAAACAAAACAAAACAAAACAAAAACAAATTAAAGCACTTAGTGTCCATTCATCCTTCCATCCACACACTCCTACCCACCTCCACACCCACCTACCCATCCACTTATTCACCCATCCATCCGTCTATCCATCCATCCACTTTCATACCCACCCACTCGTTCTTTCATTCATCCATCCATGCATCCACCCACCTCCACACCCACCCACCCACACATTCATCCCATCCACCCATTCATGTATTCATCCATCAAGCTATTCATTCATTCCTTCATCCCCAACCTACTTACACACCCACTCACCCATCCAATCATTACTTCATCCATCCACCCACCCACCCACACATTCATCCCGTCTATCTACTCTGGTTCTCAGATGCTAAAATCAAGGTGTCAAACTAGACAGAGTTTCCATCTAAATGTTTGGAAAGGATCATTCGGATGGTTGACGGAATTCAACTCCATACTGTTGTGGGACTGAGGGTTCCACTACCTCATGGGCTGCAGGCTGTGGCCACCATCCTCTGTCAGGGGCCTCTCTACAGTCCTAGCACAGCAAGCTCACCTCTCTGAGCCTGCTCACATTTGGACTTTTTATGGCCTCCTGTTTTGCTGAATCTCTTCCGATTGCCGCCTCTTCCACTCAGAGGAAGATCTCTTCTTTTAAGGACTCCTGTGATTAGATGAGTCCTGCTCAGATAATCCAAGATCATCTCCCTGGCTCAAGGTCCATAATCATAACCACATCTGCAAAGTTCCCTTGACCATGTAAGGCCACAGAGTCACAGATTTGGGGATTAGGATATGTACATCTTCCAGGGGATCTCTCACTGTTCCAGCTACCATACATCCTAAATGAAATACAGAGATATCCTATATGTAAATACGTATATTTGAAGCTGCCTTTGTAAACTTATGACACAAACAGTGGAAGAGATCAGACCTCACTGACTGCATCTTGCTTCTAACCTCCAAGCTGTCCTTGTTCATTCTTGGGTGTAGGCTGAATTAACTTTGGGAGGAACTTGGTTTATAGTTTAAAACAAAGACATAGCCCTTTCCCAAAACAAACCTTCTTGCCTGGGGGCTAAATTGCCTTTGTAGGACTAAGAAATTAGCCACAAGATTAGAAACTATGGTTTAGGAGTCATGTAGCTTGAGGGTACAAGATTCTGACCCCTCCCTAAACTGCTCCTAAGATCCGTGGTTGAGATGTTTTGCAGACCCTGCACTTGATGGATCAGCTGGCACCACCCAAATTGGTAAACTGGCTCATCTGATCTTGTGGCCCCACCCAGGAACTGACTCAGCACAAGAAGGCAGCTTCCACTCCCTATCAGGACACGGGATTTCAACTCTGACCAATCAGCACTCCCGGCTCATTAGCTTCCCCCCAACCATTTCATCTCTGACCAATCAGCACTCCCGGCTCATTAGCTTCCCCCCAACCATTTCACCTCTGACCAATCAGCACTCCTGGCTCACCAGCTTTCCCCTAATCACTAAGTTGTCCTTAAAACTCTGATCCCCAAATGCTCAGGGAGACCGATTTGAATAATAATAAAACTTGGTCGGCTGCATAGCCATCTCTGGGTGAATTACTCTTTCTCTATTGCAATTCCCGTGTCTTGATAAATCAGCTCTATCTAGGCAGCTGGCAAGGTGAACCCATGGGCAGTGACATATTCTTTTATTTTTAATTTCTTGAGAGGTAATTAAAATTCGAAGGTATTTTCTGTGCCTCAATGTCCTCCTATAGAATATGGGGAAATACTGAACTTTACCTCCTGAGGCTGTTGCGTGTGGCTGCAGCAATGCCAGGTAACAGGGCAAGTGCTCAGTAAAGGGAAATCATGACCTTTATAGAAGAATACTGACCTGCTTAACAGACAAGCTACCGACACAAATCAGCCCCTAGCAACAGTGTCATCTTCCACATGTTGTTCATGTCCCACCTGCCAAATGGTGCCTAGTTTTCCAGGTTCCCAGACAATGCACCGTGTTTTTCCTGTCTTAAGGAACCACCGATGAGACTGGTATTCTGTTGGGAAAGTCACCCATCAGGTGACTCTCACCATCTTTGTTGAAGTTACAGATGACATTTGCTGGAATATTTATTTATTTAAGAGTAATTTAAAATATCATTTCAGTGATGTAAGTGATATTTAGGGATTTTTACTGTTTACAGGTTTTTGGATTTTAGGTTTTCCGGATGGTCTGTTTTTTTTTATTTTTTATATTATTATTATTATTATTATTATTATTATTGAGACAGTCTCACTCTGTTACCCAGGCTGGAGTGCAGAGGTACAATCTCGGCTCACTGCAACCTCTGTCTCCTGAGTTCAAGCAATTCTCCTGCATCAGCCTCCCAAGTAACTGGAATCACAGGCATCCACCACTATGCCCGGCTAATTTCTGTATTTTTAGTAGAGACGGGGTTTCACCATGTTGACCAGGCTGGTCTCAAACTCCTAACCTCAGATGAACTGCCCACCTCAGCCTCCCAAAGTGCTGGGATTACAGGCTTGAGCCACTGTGCCCGGGCTGGATGGTCTGGTTTTGAATGATTCATCCTGGCCGCAATTGTGCCCATCAGATATGTTTTGTTTTTGTTTGCTTGTGCATTTATTTATTTTTCACCTCATAATTTTTCAGAATTCAAGCTTTTGAAAATATATATGCAGTGTTTTTGTAACTTGGAGTATTTATTCAAAATACTTTCTTCTACCCCTGCCTACTAGGTCTACTGCTCAGGTCCTCCTCTAACCCCCTTTGTATGAGATGAAATGAGAATATTTCCCCCCTCTTGCTGCCTGGCTTGACCATGTGACTTAGCCAATGAAAGGTGAAAGGAAATGATGTAAATCACATCCAGGTAGAAACTCCTGGATTCTGCCCTTCCTCTTCTTACTGAGAAGTGAAGTCTAGATCAGGCAAGCTGCTTCAGCATGGATAGGAAAGGACATGGAGAAAAACTGAAGTCAACCCACCAAGCAGTCATGTAATGTGAGTGGGAAGTAACCTGTCACATTCATAAACCATTGAGATTTAGGGGTTGTTTGTTACCAGGACGTAATGGATGAAAGCTGACTGATGCACGTGTGTCATCGGGAATATCTGCAATTACTCAGCCCCAGGGCAACGAACGGCAGGGCTCCTGGGCACAGGGCAGACCCCTTTCTACAATTCAGTTTATAACAGCTACTTTCTGCCTTACCCTTGAAGTATCTTGCTTGATCATCCAGTCCTATCTTCTGCAGCTCTGACGAATTTGAAAGCCATTGTTACAGATGGTGTAGCTATACGATGAAAAAGGCTACAGGGGCCAAGTGTTCAGTGGCTCATGCCTGTAATCCCAGCACTTTGGAAGGTCAAGGCGAGTGGATCACTTGAGGCCAGGGGCTGGAGACCAACCTGGCCAACATGGCAAAACCTGGCTAAAAATACCAAAATTAACTGGATGTGGTGGTGCACACCTGAATTCCAGCTACTTGGGAGGCTGAGGCAAGAGAATTGCTTGAACTTGGGAGGCAGAGGTTGCAGTGAGCCTAGGTTGTGCCAATGCACTCCAGCCTGGGTGACAGAGCGAGACTCCATCTCAAAAAAAAAAAAAAGAAAAGAAAAAAAATGAAAATAATAAAAAACAAAAAGGCTCCAGGGCTTGCATCATTTTGTATATATGTTATAAATCTTTATTGGATTAACTCACTGTGATTGACTAATTGACTGATTGATTGATTGATTGATTTGTGTTGCTGTTACTGTAGCTTAGCATAGCCTACCCTCACCTGTAGAGATATACACATCTGTGACTCTGGGCTAGAAATATAGACCCAAGTGAAAAAATGAAATAGAATAATAATGGGAATGGAAATAATATAAATGGAATAATATAAATAATATGATATATTATAATATAAATAATAATATATTCAGTAATATAAATGGAAATAATATAAATGGAAATCAAAGCCACGAGAGCAAACAGAATTCTTTATTCAAGGAGCATTGGCCCACAGTAAGGGGAAGATGCTATTTTGAAAAGGAGCAAGTTCAAGTATCAAGTTCAGCAAGGCTGAGGATTGAGCAGCAGTTTCTGCTAGATCAGTGTTCTGGCAAGTGCAGTGTCAGAGGGGAGACAAGAGAAACCACCAGCTCTCAGAGGCTTCGGCTGTGCTTGGGAGGCTGAGAAGCCGGAGTGAAGGCAACCCTTAGAACACAAGTGATGACAAATGGCAGACACGGTAGAAGCTGGAGAAAAATGCAGAAACAAAGGAATTCTATATAAGATTAAGCATTCTCACCTCATTTTAAAATACTGATAAGAAGTTGCTTGGTTAAAAACACATGAGAGTTAGGCTAATTAGGGATTAAAATCCTTGAGAAGGTGTAAGGAGAGAGAAATAAAAGGCAGAGAATGTGCAGACGGATTAACTTTAGCCCAGGAAACAGCCCCTCTTTCAATCAATTAAGAGAAGGAAACAAAGGGATAAGAGCATGTGAGTAGGGGGCTTGAGCTTGAATAATTGATGCTAGAAGGGGGAGCTCTCGTATATTACTTCACACACTCATTAGGTGTATGTTCTGTGCCAGGAACTAGTGTGATGGTGAGGTGGGAGGGTGGGGACATGAGGAAGGGGAGGTGGTTGTTAAAGGGATGGAGGGTGGGGGCTGTAAGAGTGGGGAAGTGTTTGTTGAGGGAGTGGGAAGGTGGTTGTTGGGAGAAATGAGAGAGGAGGATGGGGAGGTGGCTGTTGAGGGAGTGGGAGGGTGGGAGCTCTGAGGCAGGAGGTGGTCATTGGAGGGGAATGGGGAGATGAGGGTATAATGTTAGGGAGGTAGTTGTTAGGGGTTTGGAGCAGGGCTGTGAGAGTCAGGAGGTGGTTGTTGGGGAATATGGGAGAGGAGGATGAGGAGGTGGTTATTGAGGGGGTGGTGGCAAGTGACTGGGGTTTTGCATGGGTCCCTCTGGTTCCCAGCTATTTGCCTGGGTTCAGATGAAATAATTGAATCAGTTGCACAGTGCCACACTAAGCATAAGGTTCTAGGTCTCTAAAGCCCAACTAATTCAGAGGATTCAGAGGACAGGAGCAGGAAGCAGGAGGTTCCCTGGCAGAATGGCTCCTTCTCTGCAGCTTTCGTCTATCAGGGACGGACCCCACCTGCCGCACCTCCGTGCACGCCCTCTCCTGCCCTCTCTCCACCCCGCCCCATGCACTTGGCATCAGTCACTTGGAACAGTGCTCTGAGCAGACTGAGGAATGGGCTCTGTTTGGGGAAATGAAGGAGGAAGAACGGATGTGAACCTGCTGGACACATAAGTTACTGAGGCTGAGGATACAGCCCTACCTGTGGGAAACCACCTAAGATCGTGCCCACGGCTCCCCATGCATTCTCCTCCCACCTGCTTCCTGCTTGACGAGGGTTGTTTAGGGTAAATATGTGCAATATATGTATTGAACGACAGGCGTCTTCAACTCCATGGCTTTGTTTACAATGGCTATTACGGACTGAATGTCTGTTTCCCCACAAAATTCATATGTTGAAACCTCAACTCCTAATGTGATCCCATTTGGAGGTGGGGCCTTTGGGAGATCATTAGATTTAGATGAGACCATAAGAGTGGGGGCCTCATGATGGGATTAGTGCCCTTATAAGAAGAGACTCAGAGGCTGGGTGGGGTCACTCATGTCTGTAATCCCAGCACTTTGGGAGGCCAAGGCAGGCAGATCACCTGCAGTCAGGAGTTCGAAACCAGCCTGGCCAACATGGTGAAACCCCGTCTCTACTAAAAATACAAAAATTATTTGGCTGTGATGGTGTGTGCCTGTAGTCCCAGCTACTCGGGGAGGCTGAGGCAGGAGAATCACTTGAACTCTGCATTCCAGACTGGGTGACAGAGACCCCGTCTCAAAACAAAATAAAAACAGAAGAGACTCAGAGAACTTGTTCTCATTCTCTCTTTCTCTCTCTCTCTCTTTCTCTCTCTTCCTCCCTCCCTCCCTCTCTCTCTCTCTCCACCATGTGAGGACACAGCAAGAAGACAGCGTCTACAAGCCAGAAAGAGAGCTCTCACCAGAACCTGACCATGCTGGCAGCCTGATCTTGGACTTCCAACATTGAGAATTGTGATAAAGAAATTTCTGTTGTTTAAACCACCCAGTCAATGGCATTTTTTATGGCAGCCCAAGCTGAATAATTGAATAGCTTATAATTTTAAAATAATAATCTTAAAGCAAGGGAATTAGCAGAGTTTTATTACATGTCTTTGTTATTTTTCTTCTCTGTAGTGGACTTTGGCTGTGATGCTAGTAGTTTTATTTTTTCCTTTCATTCTATTTTTCTGTGTCTGCAAATATTCTATCATAAGCATCCATTTTTTAAATAAAAAGAAGTAAATGTTTTTATTTATGATTTTATAAGTTAGAAAGCAGGAGATTTGTCTATACCAGGCATCTAGAATGAAATTACTTCTAAAATTGAGCACTAATTTTAGGGCTAAGTTTTTGGCAGTGAAGGGTAAAGGGAAGATTTTTATATTTCTTAGAAGTTGTTTGATCAAGGTATGCATAAAAACACTGCCAGAGAGAAACCTGCATCCACCTTCCAGAAGGAATACGCATAAATTCTGATATAAGAGACATAGGTTAACATAACAGATAATGTCTGAGTAGTGCTGTAGGCAAGAAATAAAAATTTTTTTTCACAGGTGTTTTCTTATATTTCCCTTCCATGGAAGTTGAGGAGGTAGTATTTTATCATGCCTACATCTCTCACAAATTGTAAATGTGTTTATAGTCTACAAGAAAAATGTTTTCTAATAGTCTAACTTTATCCATGGACAAGCTGTAAGGAACTAGAAGAATGAGCAGGTAACACAGACAGTCTCTCTGAAAACATCAAAAGCCCCAGGTGAGTCATTTTTATAGAGAGGATGCTATATATATATATTTCAGGCAGAAAGTCTTGGAAATTGGCTACATAGGAAGCAGCCTCCCAGTTCAGACTCCATGTGAATGCAGCCAGACCGTAAGAGTCCTTGAGTCTTCTCCATCTGTTCCCCGGAGGCTGCTGAAAGGATCAGGTGGGAGGAGAATGCATGGGGAGCCGTGGGCATGACCTTAGGTGGTTCCCCACACATAGGGCTGTATCCTCAGCATCAGTAACTTATGTGTCCAGTGGATTCACATCTGTTCTTCCTCCGTCATTTCCCCAAACACAGCCCATTCCTCAGTCTGCTCAGAGCACAAACCAGAGCCCATGGCTGTGGTTTCATCCATGTGGGACCCACAGTCATGTTCACAGAGGGTGCGGGTCCCTGGGCCCCAGGGTGGGTCTCTCCGGAACACCTTCTGAAACACTAAGTTCCATATCCTGACAGTGAAGGGACTGGCCAGGAACTGATCCTTCAGCAAGAGGGAATCCACATGGCTGACCCTGGCCAATCTGTGTCCAAACCATGTTGTTGAAAAAGATACACCACTTGGGGTTGGATGAAGGTGATTTTCTAGGACTATCCGAGCTTGAAGGTCTGTGAATCACTGAGGGGAATGCTCATTTCCCACTGGACCAGAGCGGGGCAGCTTGTGTGAAGGCAGATGCATTGGAGCTCATCTGAACTGGGTACCACATTCTAATTCTTCTTGATTAACATCAGGGTTTCAGACAGGTCATTTCACCAGCATGTCCTTTAGCTTCCTCGGATGTAAAAAATGCATTTCATGATAATGAACCCAGTAGTTCATCTGTCTTTGCTGTTGCAGGACGAGAGGATTCTATTGACAAGGGACACCTCGGGTGCTCACTTCCACTCTTGCAAAATGGCCGCGGTAGACCTCACTCTCATTTCCAAAGAAGTAGAGGAGGTTGATTCACTGCATAGGTTCAAAGAGGGTTGGAGACAGTAACCAGGATTTGATTGATTAGTGAAAGATGAGGGCTGTTAGCAGCACAGCACTCTCCCCTGCGTCTACGTTGGCCTGGGTGTCTACCGAATGTTCAGCATTTAGGCTTAATCCATAGGTGTGCTGATGTGGTTCAAGGGGCTCCGGATAGACTCCTAAAGCTATGAGAATTTTTGCTCCTCTGGGACCCACAGAGACACTTCCACAGAGGCCACAGGCACCACTCAGCACCCATCCCCTAGGTCTGAGGGACATAGGGTTACAGGATACCTCATGCCCCAGGCAAATCTGTGTCTCCTCTCCAAAATAATAAATGTGGGTTGGAATGGGTTGCACTAAAGGCTGAAAGTCTATTTCTCCTTCCCTTCTAGCCAGGAAGGTTAGGAGTAGGTGGAAAACTTCAAGAAAATGAGACGAGAAAGTGAGTTCTCTTTTGACAGAACAGAGAAGAAAGATGTGCACAGAAAGAGATTGATCTCCTCGAGTAAACAGAGCCCAGAGCATTTTTTTCTCATAGGCCATATTCATTTACCAGTGTTTGAGAAAATCATTCCCTATCATTGTCCCCACACTATAAGTCACATTCAGAATCTCTTTATTAAGACCAGATAAGGATCAGAAAAAATGAACTGGAGAGAACACATGTTGCCTAAGTCTGGGAAATCATAATCTTTATATGAACAGCTTAAATAGCCCAGCTAACGAGCAAGTTCACTCTTAATTTTCTACAACAATGGCAGCTTTTGCCAGCTCTTTATCAAACCCAAGATGGGACTCATCTCAAGATGGTAAATGATTTCTCATCCGTTATTTTATCAGCACCCCTGATTTATTTATTACCCTTAAAGGCATATTACTTTTAAAGTTTCTAGACTTCCTCTAGGAGGTGGGAGGGTGAGGGTGGAGAGAAATCCCACTGGTGGATTTGATCAAGACTTCTTGCAGTGTGTTTCTTTTTTTACTTCAGTACATGATTAATTCTCCTGTTAATCTGTAAAAACATCACCCTCCCCATCTCTGTCCCCACCCTCAATGACAAAGAACTATTCCTGTCCTTGAAACATTCTCAATCGAGAAATGTTTTTGACTACCTTTGTTTTTTGTTTGTTTGTTTGTTTATTTGTTTGTTTTTATTTTTGGAGACAGAGTCTCACTCTGTTACCCATGTGGGAGTGCAGTGGCACAATCTCAGTTCACTGCAGGCTCCGCCTCTCAGGTTCAAGCCATTCTCCTGCCTCAGCCTCCCAAGTAGCTGGGATTACAGGCATGCATCACCACGCCTAACTAATTTTTGTATCTTTAGTAGACATGGGGTTTCACCATGTTAGCTAGGCTGGTCTCAATCTCCTGACCTCAAGTGATCTACCTGCCTCGGCCTCCCAAAGTGCTGGGATTACAGGCATGAGCCACCGTGCCCAGCCATATCTTTCTTGCTTTTTATGTTCAACTTGTCTTACAAACAACAACAACAACAACAAAAAACAATAATAATAAAACAGCAGAGATGAGGTAACACCAACAAGAATTAACTCTTCAACTCCTCGAGAAAGAAATCCTTTCTCCATCTTTATCTACTGCCTTGGGTAGACTTGGAAAAGAGGTCCACCATTTGCTGACCTATGATTTCCCCAAATTCTAAAGATCAAGGCAAGAAAACCTGGCTGAAGTGGGATTTACTGGTAGTTCACTGACAGATTGAATATAAAATTAATGATTTGTTCCCTGGGTGAGTTCCTGCCTGCACAGCCGAGAGTACCACAGCCCCTTCTTCTTGGGGTTTCCCATTCAAGGACATGACGAAAGGATCCGGACTGGCTGAGTATGATTCAGATGGAAAGGTACACAACGACGTCTACAGCTATGTGCAGTTGTTAAAATGTGGCCTGAGTGAGACTCACCCTCATTCGTCCCTGTTTCCCCACCCTCCCTCCTCGTTATTCACCTCCTGCATCTTCTTCTGTTGGGGGTGGTGTTTACGGCATTCCTCTATTGCCTGGAGAGCTGTCACAGCATTTCGATGAAGAATGGTTTGTTTTTCTGCAAAATCCTGGGTTTCATCCAATTAACCTTTATCCTGTTTGTTATATTAATTTGAGCAGCCCTTGGCTATGACAAGAAAGAACCTCCCTTTTCCTCCATCAGCTCAACCCGTCGTTGTCCTCAAGACCAACCTCTGCACTCAGGGAGGGCCCCACTTCCCCTTCACCACCCTCAGCTCACATTAGCTTGCTTCTGGCGATAATTTACAATTCGGATACTCACCAGAACCACCTGAGGGCCTGCAAAGTCTGTTTGGAGCCATCTGGACACGTCTGGATTTCTGGATTGATGTAGGCAGGGATGTGGCCTAGGCATCTGCATTGTTTAAACTTTCCAGGAGATCCCAGTACCTTAGGAGGATGAGATCCTCATGGCTGCACAAAATGCACACCGCTACCCCCACGCCAAGGCATTCTGATTTACATGGTCTGCGATGCCGCACGTGTGGGGAATTCCCGAGGGTTTCCAGGTGACTCTTGCACAGGTTGATGGAGAGCCACCGGTTTCCTCCTTATCGATTGTGCGGCAAGGTGTGAATATGGCTTACAATGTCACGGGTAGGCCGCTGTCCTCTTTCCTAGGAAGCTTGGAGTCCCAGGGACAGCACAGACTGCATGAGGAACAGGATGACTAGACTCATTCCTCAAACCCCAAGCTCCAGCACCATACACAGTGCTCCACGACCATGTGACATTCATCTCCCCAGGGCCAGATCCAGATTTTTACAGGGCCCAGTTCCCATTCAATTTGGAAAGGGGGCCTCCTTGATAAATGCTTTCCAGGCTCCCTTGTGGCTTTCTTAGCTCCGAGGTAGACATGAATCTCCTGCTCTCAGGTGGGTTTGCTTAGATTGCTAGCAGCCTGGTGGAGTCTGTAGACAGATCTGTGAGGACCAGGACCATTTTCCCCACCTTTCAGGACTGTTCTGGACTCTGGCATTATACTTGGAGATATTTCTTCTGGAGTCACACGCAGGTGAAAGCTCCAGAGAAAAGGCCACTCATTCACTCAGAGGATGCACCCAGCTCTGCAAGAGGCATCAGCCGTTAATATATGGAATGTATTTTGCCAGGACCGTGACGGTCTTTAGAAATGGGCCTTGGGTGTCATTACCCCAGAGTCATCGTGGTGAAGTATGTGTCCTCTGAGTAGACAGAACATTAGAGCGCCCTGAACTGAATTGGTCAGCCGAAAACACCAGTTTTATCCTTGGAAGGAAATTAAGCCATTTATTGGAGGACAGAAGTTCAGTATAATAGTTAAAGCAATCTGACATTTCCATAAATTAATAAAATGTGTATGGCTGGCATAATTATGTATGTAAAAGCATTGATCTCTCCTCCCCAAAGTCCAGAAGGAGAATTCCAGGCAGTAGGAAGAGGCAGAAGGTCAGGGTCAATGACATTAGACCTGTGTCATCGGAGATGAGCCCGCCTGAGCAAGAACCCCATGCAGCCATGCACACTCTCGCACTCACTCCTTCCCCCACTCCCTCCCACACTACCTCACTCCCTCATTCCCCCACTCCCTCCCCTACTCCCTCTCCCACTCCCTCACTCCCTAACCCACTCCCTCCCTCCCCAACTCCCTCACTCCCTCACTCCCCAACTCCCTTACTCCCCACTCCCCCACTCCCCCACTCCCTCACTTCCCCACTCTCCCACTCCCTCACTCCTTCCCCCACTCCCTCACTCCCTCACTCCCCAACTCCCTCACTCCCCACTCCCCCACTCCCCCACTCTCTCACTCCCCCACTCCCCCACTCCCCCACTCCCTCACTTCCCCACTCTCCCACTCCCTCACTCCCTATCCCACTCCCTCCCTTCCCCACTCCCTCACTCCCTCACTCCCCACTCCCCCACTCCCCCACTCCACCACTCCCTCACTTCCCCACTCTCCCACTCCCCCACTCCCCCACTCCCCCACTCCCCTCCCCCCCCCTGCCTCACTCCCCCACTCCCCCACTCCCCCTCTCTCCCTCTCCCCGACTCCCCCTCACCCTCACTCCCTCACTCCTTCACTCCCTCACTCCCCTACTCCCCCACTCCCCCACTCCCCCTCTCCCTCACTCCCTCACTCCCCCAGTGAGTTTGCTCATTCACATGCACATTTTTGAGACTCAGCTCAGATCTTGCCCATTTTCTGTGACCTTCTCCCACTCTCTTGTTCAAAGCATACACTTCGTGGTGCATACACCTGGAGCCTAACTATGATCCTTTCTCAGGCTCATACTGTGAAGACAGGCACCTCTCAACTATGAAGACAGGCACCTTCTGTGCTAATCCTTTAATTCTCAGCACTTAACAAAGAGCCTGGATCAAAAAGGCACTCACATGCCTGCTAGATGAATGAATGAACGTGAACGAACCATCCAGTGTGTCTTTGTAAAATCCCTGCTCCTGTGATGGCATAGTGGAACCCGAGTGGTGTTTCCAGGTCTCTCAGGCACTAACTCTGGGGGTCCTTAGGCAACACCCCCCATTCCATGTCTGTTTCCTTACCTATAAAATTGGGACAATAATGGCACTCGCTTTGTTGGGATTAAATGAGATTATATCTACAAGGCATTGGGAGAGTGCCTGACCTAAAACAGAAACCTTTACTAAAGATCTGCAGTTATCGCTTTGCCAGTGACCGGCTCTTATAAAAAGAGATCAGCTCACAGGACTAGGTTTATTTAAAACATTCTGCTTTTTCTTCATCTCTGTCCCTAGCACTCATAAGCAACATTTTTTTGCAATGGACATAGTTTTAGTTGGGGTAATAATAGTATGATCATATCCTCAACTCACGTGGTGGAAATCAAGAGCAACAAGGAAACTCGCCCGGGAGAGGCATGGATGATGACCAAAAGCAAATGGTAAGTTCAAACTCAGCGGGAGTAAAATGGATGATTCGGATATCTTCAACTAGCCCACAGCAAATTATCCACTGATTATGCTCCACTGTTTAATTAGGGTAAGACAGCCAACACAGCTCAGTACAAACAAACCATTTTAATGAGTGTTCACAACGAAATTAATGATGCTGACAGGTAGCAAAGTATCTCCATTTGTTTTTCTTGGGTATAGGCACAACTGGATGTTGAATTAGGTCAAGGACAGGGTCAGCACACATCATGACGCCTGCTGTGGATGCCACGGTCTGGACCTCTTAGAAGCTGTCCTTCCTTCTCTAAACCCACAATGGGCGTTCTGTGTTGGCTTCTTGTCCCTTGATGCTCAGGTGGGTGGTTGGAGCTCTGTGTTGGTGAGGCTCCTATCCTGGGGTGGATTTACCTGGGATGAGGATTTTTGCATCTGTTGCATATCCCAGAGAACTTCTGTCATGAACAAGGTACCTACGACAGGAATTCAAGCATTAGATGGATGCCAAAGTGAAGGCTTTAAAACCTTAAAACCCTGAGGTCCTATGGCCTACAAAAGTGTGTCTCCCATCATGGACAGCCATGTTTGAATCCATTCTCATGAGATACAGGTGGGAGTAAGAGGAACACTCTCGCATGAGTCTGAGCAGAGTAGGAGGGGTAGACAACCCTTCACCATTTTAGCTCTTACATAGATAGGACTTCTGATACCCAGATTGTACACTGAATGTCAGAGACTCGTGGTTTCTCCCTTATTCCCAAATATCCCCAATAGGAACAGTTTCCTTGGATAGTTTCCCCACACCTGGGACTCCACCCAGGGTGGCGTTTAAGAGGGGGTGGTGTTTAAGAGGAGCCAAGCCAATGATGCTGGCTCACTTGGTTTCACTTTGTTTATTCAATTGCCAAGTCCCTGCGAAAGTATTTTCTTCTATTAAGTGTGTAGCAGAATCTGTTCATGCCACATGTTGTCATCACCTGCCATTTGAAGCTGATTCAGCCGTTAGCACCCCTCTATGTTTCTATAAATATTTAAACCACCAATACTTGGTAATAACCTCAGTATAAAATTAGGAAGGATCAGAGGACGTTGATTCACCCCGGCTGTTAAAAAGTCAGCTTAATCTTTAGAGCTGAAGTGCTTCCTGCTACTAGAAGATGAATGTGAGTAAGCAGATTTGAACGTGCAGAGGAGCACATGTTTTGGTTTTTTTTTAAGCCAAATAAATCATTCTAACACCTGCAGCCCGCACACTAATTGGCCTGTGTCTTCATTGCAGTACGGTACTTCAGGCCACTTTAGGAATAATTCTGTATTGTCTCCTGTTTTTCCTGCCAACTTTCACATCTTCATCTCACACCCAACCTTCTTCATGGTGCCCCTGAAGAGGATCGAATGCCCCACTGACCTCGTGGGCACCACTCTGTATGCTTGGATACGCAGACTGAGTGTTCCAGAAGATGGCAGTCTTCTTAGACTGAGTGTGTTTGAATTTATAGTGATGACCTCTCATCAGATGGTCAGGGCTTGGTTTTCAGGTAAGCCAAAATATAGGAAAGGGGTTTTATTTCTTTGCAAAGATTCAGCTCACCAGATCCCAGGATCAGTGTGACAAATCGTCCTCATCTGGATTTGTATTTCCTGGTCCCTTGCCCATGACAGGAATCATGAGTTGATCACAGCTCTGTTTCCCATGGATCAAGGATTAGAGCTCAGGGTCTTCCCTGGTCCAAGCAGTCACCATCAGGTAACAACTGATGCAAACTTTTTGTGGTCCTGGACCTTAGCTATTTTTTTTTTTAATTGAAAGGAGGTCTTTTTTCCTTATAAAGTAGAAATCCTCCTGTATACAATCATGGAATTCTCATGAGTTTGCAATTCATATTGACACTGACTCATCAAAGACTATGTGACCCTCCCAGTGAGTCTGGCTGGTGCTTGTTCCAATATCCAACTGAATTTCCTCGCCCACAATAGAGCTTCCAGATAAAAGGTGGTGACTCACTGATGGTCACAGGGATTTGTGGAAGAGCTGGGTGTGAAGCACATTTTCCATATCTTTGCCTGTTGCCTTTTCCACCATGGGCTTTGAACATTTATTCAAACACACAAACCATTTCTTACCAGTCTGAGATAACTCTGTCCACCTAGAGAAGATATTGGCAGGAAGTGTTTATGGGTGTCCTGGGGTAATCCTGTGCCTTTTGTCTCCCCCAGTCCTTACACGCCTTGCCCATGGTAGATGTGCAATGACTGAAGAGTGTTTATTGCATCTGACACTATTGAAAAGGCTTTTTT
Organism: Macaca thibetana thibetana; assembly: GCF_024542745.1. Classification (NCBI taxonomy): domain Eukaryota; kingdom Metazoa; phylum Chordata; class Mammalia; order Primates; family Cercopithecidae; genus Macaca; species Macaca thibetana. The sequence goes on from NC_065578.1 coordinate 4,217,615, forward strand.
GATTGCATTTCCTAAAAGTAGAATTTGCACAAACTTACACCCCTTGCCCATGGTAGATTTGCAATGAGTGAAGACTGTTTATTGCATGTGACCCTATTGAAAATGCTTATTTTTAAAATCGCACTTCCTAAAAGTAGAATTTATACAAATGGTGTTGGTTTCTCTGTTTTAATGCACAGACCACTTTCTGCTTTCTACTCACCTTTGCGGGCAGCTCACGCAGGCAGTGGAGGCTTCGTGGGGGCATCAGCAATGCTCTCCATGGGCTGTGCCTGGGCCCCGGTCACATACTGTGCTCTGAGGGACCATTTACATAACTATGCATGGCACATCTGCATGGTGGACGATGTGGTGGGCATGGCAGAACATTCAGAAGCACACCCAGATCTATCTGCTGCTTCATAAAGATTCTTACACAAAGTGCTAGGGGCCTGATGACTTTCACCATAACTAAGACTTTCTCTTAGTCTGCTCGGGCTGCCATACACAGCAAAATACCATGGATAGTGGTGCTTACGCAGCAGGTGTTGATTTCTCACAGCTCTGGAAGCTGAACACCAAGATCAAGGGGCTCGCTGATTCGGCTTTTACAGCCAACCTTCTTCCTGCCTTGCAGATGACTGCCTTCTTGCTGTGCCCTCATATGATAGAGAAAAAGTCTTCTTTATAAATCACTGAGCCCATCACGGGGCCCTACTCCACTGACATCTAAACGTAATTGTCTCCCAAAGGCCCTACCCCCAAATACAATTACTTTGGGGATTAGGGATTCAACATACTAATTTTGGGGTGACAGAAACACTTAATCTATAACAATGCTCCCTCGATGCCCACCAGAAATTACTGGCTTCATTGGGTGGTGGTGAGAGACAGGGCTTTGGTTAAATCAGTCCGGAATTTGAGCAGTACATTAACATCTCTGATTTCATTAGTTGGGTATGGTCTGGGTTTGGCCTGGGAGTTGGGAGTTTTAAAACCACCCCAGGTGATTCTAATGTGCAGCCAAGGTTGCCAGACAGAGTAACTGCATTCTTTATGTGCCTGTGTTACATGATGTCTGCTCCTCCCAGAGGAAGACACCTGGCCGTAGGAGAAAAGTGACATTAACTTACATTTTTGAGTATGCCTCTGTGCCAGATGCTGAACAGAGTGCTCTGATATATTGTGACTGTGACGTTAATCCTTCCAGTAACTCTCATTTCCCTTTTCAAGATGAGGTGGCTGAAGTTTGGGGCCTCAGGTCTAGCTTCCTCGCAGAGCTCACACCTTTCTTGTGCCCCTCCCTCTGCTGCCTTTTAACAAGAGCAGAATCTCCAATACTCTCTGTGCTCAAAAAGAAGAGGAAAGAAGCTCATCTGAGGGAACCCAGGAGTTTGGGGAGCTGGGATATGCTCCATCATTTGGAGAGTGACAAATTCTACCTGGCTTCCAAGGAGACACTCAGAGAAGTGAAGAGTGAGGGAGGTGGCTGTGTTGAGAGGCCCACACAGTCACTTGGCACCTTCTTGGTTCCCTCCTGCTTGGGCCTGGGTGGCAGTTGCCCAGATGCAGGGCAACCAGTTCTGCATTCCACGTCTGAGCTGCTCAGAAGCTGTGACTTCCAAAGCCTGCATTTCCACCAGCTGCAGCGGCTGCCTACCTGCAGGCCTGGAGAGCCAGTTGGCCTGTGAGTCAAAGCCACGTTTGAGTTCCTGGTGGCCCTTTCTCCACTGAGCTCCTGGCAACAGGTTGCACCCCGCAGCACAATGCCAGCCTCTTTCCGGGCGCAACGGCTCTCAGTGAAGCGCAAAGCCCAGGTTCCAGCCAACAAATTGCCAAGCGAGTACACACAGCGTTTCCAGCTCATTTCCCTGCATTATCCCAGGTCTGTGGATAAACAAAAAAGCAATAATAGCTCTTGGTGGTATTTTAATTGGCATTAGCTGTGTTTTAATTAGTAAGAGAAGCAGGAGGAGGGAGGTCAGGGGAAACTCCTCTGTGACTGCCACCTCCTCCCGAGTGTTTATACACCTCCAGGGAAGGCACAGCAGCCCCTGGCTCTCTTTCTTGAACTGCCCATTAGGATAATTCATTCACAATAAGCATCTCTTCTCGAATCTGAGTCAGGGCACCCAGGTTAACGTCCTCAGTCTAGGAAAATAGCACCTGCATATTAAATGTATGCCGTGGCTCCGTTGCTTAGCACCGTCTAACAGTCTGCGAAAAGGTGATTTGCAGATTTAAAAGCAGATTCAGTCTTTGAGAGGCAGGCAGAGAGTGTGGAGGGACAGCGGTGGCCTCCAAGAGGGGACAGAGTGGCTCAAATCCTAAACCCACCTCCCAGAGGCTGTGGGGTCTGCAACAAACCCTCCTGTTGTCTGAGGAATTTCCTAACTGAGGTGTTCAGACTCGATTCATGGGGCTTCGGAAGGGGCATGGAGCAGTGAGGAGAGGAACTAACTCATTATTAGAATCTGTTGAGGAGAGGGCGAGATTGGGAAGGTCTGTGTCATTTTAAAAAGTTAACGCATATAAGCAGCTTCCAACACTGCAACAGTTTTCCAACAAAAGGGAACTTCTGGAAAAAATAAGTTAAGTCAGTGTTTTCGTTAATGAGATGTACTTTCAGCAACCCATTTAAAAATTTGTATTCAAACAGCAACAAAAAAAGCGAGGCAGGACATGTTTAGGCTTAACCAAATAGGTGGCATGGGTTAAAGAAATGGGAAAACCCTGGACTCTCTCATCTTTTATATTCCGTAATTTTATCTGGCAGGGAAATCTATTAAAATTAAAAAAAAAGAAAAAAAAGAAAACATGAATGGACCTCTGTCTTGTGACAACGTTTGGATCATTTACAGAATCCAAGCTATGCCCACCGATCCCAGCCTGTGTTAAACACCAACGCCAGGCTGATGGGGGTTGAGCTTTACTGCACGTAGGTGAACAGGGCAGGAGTTTCATCCTTGACCTTGTAGACCAGAATCTAGCTCTTCTCTCCATCTAGACAGCACGCATCTGAGGCTCTGTCCCTCTAGGCTGGCATGGAGATGCCTCTCCTTTCCTCCTCCTTCATCACCTCATCTCCCTCCCTACATATCCGTTTCCACATGGCATAAATCTTGTTTTTAGTTCTAGTCTTCCAAACACAAATTGAGTCACCTTAGCATCCTCCCCTGGCTTCGCCTTGCACGAGGACAATCCCAGGCTACTCACCTTGGCCTTGGGGGCTCCTCCTGTTCCTCCCTCTCACCACTCAGGATGCCCGGTTCCATTGGTCTGGAAAGGGGCTCTGGGTGTTACTTCCAAACACCCCATCCCAACTGTTGACTCTAAAGTGCAGGCAAGATGGGCTGCTGCTCCTAAGAGTTCCAAGGATAGAAAGCATTTGAGTTTGGGGTTACTTGAATCTGGGCATTGCATGGGGCTTCCTAGTTGCGTTTAAAAGCAGATGAAGTATTTACAAGCAGAGCTGAGGAAGGGCATTCCAGACCAAGAGAGCAGCAGGAGCAAAGTGCAGAGGCAGGAGGGGAGGTCCTGAGCACAGGAGGAGCAGGGCTGGGTCTCATGCCCCAGGACGGGGAGCGGATGCCAGGTAGGAGATGAGGGCTTGGGCGGTGTTCCCTCCAACTAGGCAGTGCTCGGGCTCAACAATGGCCCCCCAGGATTTCAGGTTCTAATTCCTACTTGTCAATGTTTTTTTTAATTCTACTTTTATTTTTGAAATGGGGGGTACATGTACAGGTTTGTTTTGTGGGTATATTGCACCCAGGTACTAAGCATAGTGTGCAACAGGTAGTTTTTCAGTCCCCCTCTTAAGTAGACTGCAGGGTCTGTCCCCATGTTGATGTCCATGTGTGCTCAATGTTTAGCTCTCACTTACAAGTGAGAACATATGGTATTTGGATTTCTCTTCCTGCATAAATTTGCTCAGGATAATGGCCTCCAGCTGCATTCGTGTTGATGTGAAGGACGTGTTTTCATTCTTTTTTGTGGCTTTGTAGTATTCCATGGTGTGTGTGTCCCACACCTTCTTTATCCAATTAATCTTTGATAGGCACCTGAGTTGATTTCATGTCTTTGCTACTGTGAATAGCTCAGTGATGAACATAAAAGTGCGTGTGTCTTTTGTTATAATGACTTATTTTCCTTTGGGTATATACCTAGTAATGGGATTGCTGAGACCAGTGTTACTTTATGTAGAAAAAGGGCCTTTGCAGATGTGAGGTCTGTGCAGATTAAGGATTGTGAGATGGAGAGATTATACTGGATTATTTGGGTGAGCGCTAAATGCATTCACAAATGTTCCTATAAAAGACAGGCGAGGGAGATTTCACACACACAGATGAGGAGACCACATGAAGATGGAGGCACAGACTGGAGCAATGCAGTCACAAGCCAAGGAAGCCCAGGAGACACCTGAAGCTAGAAGAGGCAAGGAACCTCCCCTAGAGGCTTTGGAGGGAGTGCAGCCCCACCAATATCTTGATTTTGGAATTTTGTCCCCCAAAACTGTTGGAGGACACCCAACAGTTTTTGTGAGCCACACAGTTTGTAGAAATTTCTTCCAGCAGCTCCAGGAAGCTCATGCAGGTGGTAGGAAGTGGAAGATCTTTAGCAGACAGATTTGGCAGCCTGGGGCTAAGGTTCAGGAAGGGGAATGCAGTGGGAGCGGGAAGTATGTGCTGGAGGCAGGGAGACTGAAATCCACAGTGGCTCTGGGTCTGCCTCAGATTATTGTCAACAGAAGCTTAAAAGAAATGAAAATAATAGAGTGTGGCAACAGAGAGAGGAGGTCAGGCTCCCCCAGGGCTGAGAGAGGAGCTGACAGCATGAGCAGAGTCTCCTGCAAGGATGGCCCTGCCCTCACTAAGGCAAGGGAGTCAGAAGTCAGGGATGGACCGATGCTGAGGCTGGGAGCTGGTAGGGTGAAGGAGCCCCTTGCGCAGATGGTCTCTCAGGAGGCAGCAGGGTAGCATCCTCCAGGGTCGGTCCCTGGCCACACTTAAGGTCATCCCCATGGATCCTGAGCACCCAAGCCAGAGCTGACCCTAAAGATACCATGAAGCACCTTAGAGGGAGAAGCCAACGTCTGCCACACCCTCCACCTTGTCCACCGTAAGTACCTGGAAGAAGCTGCCACCAGCTTCTCAAACTTACCAAATCGTGGAAATGCTGTGTGTGAGAGAGAGCAGGAAATAGGTGGAGAGGGGAGAGGAGAGAAAGAGGGAAAGAGGTAGAGGGGAGAGGAGAGAGAGAGCGCTGTCTGTGTTTCTCTTTTGACAGGACTCTTGTTTATTCTGGAAAATGGTGGTTCCAAGCAGAGCAGTGTTGAAGAATCATTTCTACTTTATTTGGGAGAGTGTTTCTTCACCCCAGAGTCCCATAAACTGAAATCTTCGAGATTGTAATCACACGTGTTAGTGTTTGGGAACTAAGGCAGGGTTTTACTGACAACACTCAAACATTTCATTTTTTTAATTCATTCCACCTAGCAGAGATTCATTCATGTATTCACTCATTCATTCAATCACTCATTCATTTGTTCACTTATTCATTCAACAGACATCAAGCCAAGGGGCATTCTTCCAGGCACCAATGATGAAGCAGGAAGCAGGGAGCTGGGGACCCACCTGCCTTGTGGGCACATGGTCCAATGGAGAAGTTTGGGGATTTTGACTCTGTCACTGAATTGATCAACCCACCCCTTGCCTGTTACAACCTTCCGACATCTGAAAAAGTAATCAAAAGAGCTCCGTTGCCTCCATCAAAATTATCAACAAAAATGTCACATGGGTCCCTGTTGCTGACAAAGTCCTCAAGCAAAGCAAGAGAACACTCCTTCTGAGTTGAGAGCTCCCTGAATCCCATACCCTGGGTCCTCTTACAAAGTTTGCCCCTTTCTCCAATTGCCTAAGACATTCTGTATTCTAGTGTCTGGGGAATACACTTTATCCTCTTCTTTCTTATTCCCACCAGACTGAGAGTGATGAAAGCTTCTCAATCAATTTCTGCCTAGGAGAACACCCAGATGGATGGGGAAAGCTGCCTACCTTGCCCCCAACTAGCTATGCAACCTGGGACCAACCAATTCATCTCTCCACTCCTCATCTGCTCATCCAGAAAATAAGATAATACCATATTCTTCTAAGGTTTGTTGTCAGAATTGCAGGAGACAAGGTGTGGGATGGTGATTCTGTCTTAACATCCTTTGCACCTTTGTTTCCTGAAAGCTTTTCTTCTTCCCCAGCTAACTCCTGGTCATCTTCAGCTGATTTGGTGTTTTTACTGCATATTACACTTTCCTGGTAGCCTGTACCCCTGTAGGAATTAAATAGCTAGTTGTGTGCATTTTTATTCATGCTGGTCTGTTACCTACTAGACCATTGGTTCCAAGGTGCGAGGTCCACACGTGTGGCCCTATCACCGAGAATGGCATTAGGCACTTTGTACAGGCAGAGTGTATGTTGTTGAAGGGATCAAGACATGCATGATTTAATTAAAACATTGATGCATTCATGTATGGTTTGTGTGTTAATTTATGTGAAATATCTTTTAAAAATCAGATCCTGAGTCATGAAAGTGAGACAAAAATTAGACTTGGCTTTTGCCTATGGCAACTTTGCCAACCTCATAACCTACCAGAAGCATAAACACTGTGTGCATCAAATTTAGATAACTCCGCCAAACAAAGGCAAAGCAGGATGGATTGTGGAAAGTAAGCTGAGAAATAACAAAGTACATTCTGTGCAGTGTGAAGATTAAATGCATATGAAATACCCATCTTGCCAAACTGCCTTCAGCCAAATTTTGCAATGCAGGCCAGAAAACAGGAACCTTTCCCTGACTCAAGGAGAGTCTAAGAAATCCAAGAATGATCCCTTCCCAAGGATTTCAAAACAACAAGCCAGGAAGTGTACTTTTCTGATGCCTTCTGTATGAAAGAAGAGTTCCAAGATAATGCCTGCTGTCCTCTGACTGCCTTTCTGATGAGCAACAAAATGTTTGATTTTCTTCTAATAGATTTGTCATTTTACTTCAAGTATCCAGTACTATTGACCCATGGAACCTCAATTTCAAAGCCATTAAAATCTAATTTTCCACACTATGCCCCCAAGAGATTGACTAACTTTCAAAGAATAATTCATTTTCTTTAAGAAAAAGAATGCATATATCTCTCTCTGTATTTTCTTTTTCATTCTTTAAAATAAGTCAAGGGACATTGCTGTCAGCATGGCTGTTACTACTCCCAGTGCCTTTCTTGCAAAAGAACATAAGTGCTCCTCTGACAAAGTAAGATTTGGTCACTAAGGACTGAAGGCTGTATTTATGTGGGGGAAACTACCACTTACTGATATATTATAAAAGACCACTGTCATGTGTCACCATCAAGAAAGCAGGGCAGAAGTCTCAAGGTTATTTGTTTTGGAAAATAACAGATGTGTCAAAGACTAAGCAGAAAAATGTTTTGAAGGGGAGAATGTCTTTTTGCAAGTTTCAGGAGTCCAAGACTTCTCAAATTGAGTTATCGTTCTCAGGTGTTAAACTGAACCTCTCCATTTAAAACTCTGGGATCAGAACACCTAACGAGAGGCCACTTAGGCAGGTGTTCATAAACCCATATACAGAGATCTTAGTCAATTGATGGGAACCACACGAGTGCCATCACATGGGACCTGTTACACTTGCTCCTTCACAAACATACGCAATATGGGATCCTAGAGCTGAAAAAGGATATTAGTGGACAAAGCAGGGCTACTGGGCTACTAGTGGAGCTACTAGTAGTTAATTTCTTGGTTTAGGTTTTTGTGCTATGGTTATGTAAGATCACATAAGGGAGTAAGATTACATTAGGAGTAGGTAGCTGGTGAAAGGTGTATGAGAATGCTTCTTACTAATTTGGTAGTTTTTGTGTAAGTCTAAAAATAAACATTTAAAAGAGATGCATATTCCCTATATTCAGAAAGGTTGGAAAGCAAGAGTATACCATAGTCATAAAAACATACCAAGATGCAAGAACAAGTGAATGCCTCATTCTAAAACTCCTTTGGTAAGATGTGTGCAAGTCCATGGGCTAGAAAGTTATGCCACCAGCTTGACTTTACTTGAATGCCATAGTTTCTTTATACAATCAGGTGACTGGTGCACACGACACCAATAAACTTCTGTCCCTGCATTGGAAGAGTTAACGAAGAAGAGGTGCAGCCCACTAGCAGCTGAATTAGGCCATAATGGCACATTGTGACACCAGTTTTACAATGGTCGGCCCATAGTAGACGCTCAATCATTCTTATTAGATAGTCTCCTGCAGGTCAAGTCATACCCAAGGAACATACTATCCATGTGATTGCTAGAAGCCCAATTCAAAAGGATGAACCTACAATTGAATGAAGATTTCACGTTGACCTTGAACCACTGGCAATATAAAGGAGGGTCTGAGTAGTTTTACAGGATCACAAAGATGAAGGGGGTACCAGAGTCAGGACCTATGGCTGGGGGCCCAGAGGGGAGGTGAAATCATCAGCTCAAGTTTGAGACCTATTGAAATAAGGACTATGATTTTCAAAGGGCACATTTCACAAAAGTTTGATACATCCAGGTGGATTTGAAATGGGACAATGGTTTAATTAGATCCCATTTGTCAATTTTGGCTTTTGCTGCCGTTGCTTTTGGTGTTTTAGACATGAAGTCTTTGCCCATGCCTATGTCCTGAATGGTACTACCTAGGTTTTCCTCTAGGATTTCTATGGTATTAGGTCTAACATTTAAGTCTCTAATCCATCTTGAATTAATTTTCGTATAAGGAGTAAGGAAAGGATCCAGTTTCAGCTTTCTACTTATGGCTAGCCAATTTTCCCAGCACCATTTATTAAATAGGGAATCCTTTCCCCATTTCTTGTTTCTCTCAGGTTTGTCAAAATCAGATGGCTGTAGATGCGTGGTATTATTTCTGAGGACTCTGTTCTGTTCCATTGGTCTTATCTCTGTTTTGGTACCAGTACCATGCTGTTTTGGTTACTGTAGCCTTGTAGTATAGTTTGAAGTCAGGTAGCGTGATGCCTCCAGCTTTGTTCTTTTGACTTAGGATTGTCTTGGAGATGCGGGCTCTTTTTTGGTTCCATATGAACTTGAAAGCAGTTTTTTCCAATTCTGTGAAGAAACTCATTGGTAGCTTGATGGGGATGGCATTGAATCTATAAATTACCTTGGGCAGTATGGCCATTTTCACAATATTGATTCTTCCTATCCATGAGCATGGTATGTTCTTCCATTTGTTTGTGTCCTCTTTTATTTCACTGAGCAGTGGTTTGTAGTTCTCCTTGAAGAGGTCCTTTACATCCCTTGTAAGTTGGATTCCTAGGTATTTTATTCTCTTTGAACTAAAGAGCTTCTGCACAGCAAAAGAAACTACCATCAGAGTGAACAGGCAACCTACAGAATGGGAGAAAATTTTTGCAATCTACTCATCTGACAAAGGGCTAATATCCAGAACCTACAAAGAACTCAAACAAATTTACAAGAAAAAAACAAACAACCCCATCAAAAAGTGGGCAAAGGATATGAACAGACATTTCCCAAAAGAAGACATTCATACAGCCAACAGGCACATGAAAAAATGCTCATCATCACTGGCCATCAGAGAAATGCAAATCAAAACCACAATGAGATACCATCTCACACCAGTTAGAATGGCGATCATTAAAAAGTCAGGAAACAACAGGTGCTGGAGAGGATGTGGAGAAATAGGAACACTTTTACACTGTTGGTGGGATTGTAAACTAGTTCAACCATTATGGAAAACAGTATGGCGATTCCTCAAGGATCTAGAACTAGATGTACCATATGACCCAGCCATCCCATTACTGGGTATATACCCAAAGGATTATAAATTATGCTGCTATAAAGACACATGCACACGTATGTTTATTGCAGCACTATTCACAATAGCAAAGACTTGGAATCAACCCAAATGTCCATCAGTGACAGATTGGATTAAGAAAATGTGGCACATATACACCATGGAATACTATGCAGCCATCAAAAAGGATGAGTTTGTGTCCTTTGTAGGGACATGGATGCAGCTGGAAACCATCATTCTTAGCAAACTATCACAAGAACAGAAAACCAAACACCGCATGTTCTCACTCATAGGTGGGAACTGAACAATGAGATCACTTGGACTCAGGAAGGGGAACATCACACACCGGAGCCTATCATGGGGAGGGGGGAGGGGGGAGGGATTGCATTGGGAGTTATACCTGATGTAAATGACGAGTTAATGGGTGCAGCACACCAACATGGCACAAGTATACATATGTAACAAACCTGCACGTTATGCACATGTACCCTACAACTTAAAGTATAATAATAATAAATAAATTAAAAAATAAAAATTAAAAAAAAATAAAAAAAAAAAAAGAAATGGGACAATGGGTCCAAAGAGTCCCAGGCAGCCCAGGGATGTCCATCACTGTTTCTCATCCCTCAAGAGATTAAGATTTTTTTGTTTTCTCTTGCTTCTTCATTTTATGTAAAATTAAATAAGTCCTTTCTCTTTGAGCTCTGCAATTTGATGCTTCTAGAAGTCCTTTCTCAGTCTCACTGGCTCATAAGAACAGCCAGGAGGGGCCCCAGTGAGTGACTGCAGTCTCCAAGGGAGGCTGGACAGAGAGAAGGGCCTTTCTGGGCCTGAGCTCACCGTGTCCTTGCTGTGCAGCCTGATCAGGTGACTCCTCATTCTGTGTCAGTTCCTTCATTCCAACATGGATAAGAACACTCTGCTGTACCTAGTTATTGACGGGATAAATGTAATGACATGGCCAAGCAGCCTGCACCACACAGGGCTGCTTTGTAAATGCTGGGGGTCTTCATTACTCTTTGTGATCCTGGTGCAGCCAGTGGGAATTTGGTTGAGGCTACTGAACATGGGTTTCTGCAAAAGACAAGGTCTTGCCAAACAGCCGGTTCCTGCAGAAGTCCCTGAGCAGGAGAAAACCAAACCCCAAAACCACACAGCTTCCTGCACCAAGGGAGCAAGAAGACCATGAGAGGACCCCGAAGCATAAAGGTACTAAGGGAAACCAAAGACATAGAGGTTGGAAGGAGAAAATCCTGCAGAAACAGGAAGAAATTATTTCGCTCAACAAGCCAGAGATGCTGGCATGGCTCCACACAGAGCAGGTGCCTGTCCAGGCCCCCAGTTCCCTCCTTCATTTCTGTTGCCCACCCACCCACTCTCCTCATCCTCTCTCTGAGCACCCTCAATATTTATACTGTAGATGTGGAGGATATCAGTATTGCTTTAAATGGTGTAAGCCTCTATCTCAAAATAATCTCAGGAGGTTTGAACTAGTAGGAAAGACAAAAAAATAAGACAACTTGGAACAAAGATGTAGAAAAGTACTTTGAAATTGTCTCAGAATGCCTCTCAAAAGTCATTTCAGCACACCTTAGGTACCCATGCTCTGCAAGCATTGTCATGATTCAGGACATCTGAGTGCTCTTTAGATTCATGGCTAATGTGAGCTGAACATTCACCATATGTCCAGCATGGGGCTGTGTACCCTCCACACATCACTTGCTGAGTTCCCACAACAGCCCCAAGACACAGGCATGATTGTTATTCTCATTTTGCAGAGGTGAACATGCAGGCTTAGTAGGGTTAAGTAATTTGCTCAAAGTCACATAGCTCAGTAATGGCAGAACTGGGGCTCAAACCGGACAATGAGTTCCAGCCCACAGCCTGCAAATCTGGTGCTGTCCCATGGGTCTGCTTAAGCAGAAAGTCTTGTTCCTTTCTGGATCTGCATCCCTTGGCGTCTACCTGCTGCACTCGGGAGATACTCAGTAGGCGTTCTTGGACTCAGTGAAGCCAGGTGGACTCTGAGCTGGAGGACTCTCATTGCTATGATGCCATCACCCACATCCCCGTGAGCTTTGCCTTTGCTGGGGTCCTGTGCAGGGAGATTCTGGAGGGGGGATGGCAGAACCTGAACTGGGACCTCTCCTATTACAGCTGCAGTCTTAGAAATGTACATCATACGGAGTCTGCAGGCTCACATTTCTGACAAAGTTGAGAACTGAAATTCTCATTAGGCAGAAGAGTCTGTTCCATGCTTATTTCATCTGGGTAAGGAGGGCTGGAGTGAGCGCAATCAGGCGGAATCTGCTTGAGAGTCTTCAGAGGCGCACGCTGGGGAGGCAGCTGCAGCCGGGATGGCTTCCTGCGTTTCAGTTCCCTTTTCCAAGACCATCTGTTTTCCCACAAAGGCATGTTTCCTTACATCGTTCTCTATATACCTCCTCTCCGTCTTAAACACACACACACACACACACTCACACATGCTCACACACACACAAACATGTCCTCTCCCAGTGCAAAATCTATATGTATAATCAACATTTTCATGGGACAAGTTCATATAATAGAATCTGAGCTGAGAATCTCAACTTAGTCCAAATAAATCTTTAGATCCTGGGTAGCCTGAGCATATGTGGGTGTGTGTGTGTACGTGTGTGCACATACACACATACACACACACACATCCTCCCACCCCTACCACATTCCTACACCTTTGCACAGAGTAATGAAGAGAATTTATTTGCTCTATTTATTGGGCCTAATAATGCCTTTCTAAAGAGAAGGATGAGGTGGTGCTGCTGCGTCCGTTTCAGCCAGAAGGCAAAGCTTCAAGGACACTCCTGTCACCTCAAGCACAATATCACTTAAACAAGCCCAAACCTACCAGCCAGAGGCTTCTTCTCACACACATTGGCATCCCCATTTCTGCTGTTTCCCATACACTGATGGAAAGCCCAGTATCCTAGTGGAGCTCTGTCTTCTGGCCAACCCATAGCTCAAATCCAAGCTTCATCCTTCATGCTCACCCTGTCTACACCTTCTCTTAGGTCTCTCCTCCAACCACCAGCCCTGTAATTCAAGTTTTCCTGGCCTAGGACCATCCTCTGTGATATGGTTTGGCTCCTGAGCAGGAGAAAACCAAACCCCAAAACCGCATAGCTTCCTGCACCAAGAGAGCAAGAAGACCATGAGAGGACCCCAAAGGATAAAGGTACTAAGGGAAACTAAAGACGTAGGGGTTGGAAGGAGACAATCTTGCGGCAATTTGCCCACCCAAATCTCACCTTGAATTGTAATAACCCCCACGTGTCAAGTGCAGGACCAGGTAAAGGTAACTGAATCATGGAGGCAGTTCCCCCATGCTGTTCTCATGACAGTGAGTGACTTCTCACAAGATCTGATGATTTTATAAGGGGCTTTTCCCCCCTTCACTCTGCACTTCTCTCTCCTGCCACCATGTTGGGCCTGTTTGCTTCCCCTTCTGCCATGATTATAAGTTTCCTAAGGCCTCTACAGCCATGAGGAACTGTGTGTCAGTTAAGCCTCTTTCCTTTATGAATTACCCAGTCTTAGGCAGTTCTTTATAGCAGCATGAGAACAGACGAATACAGTAAATTGGTACTGCAGAGAATGGGATGCTGCTATAAAGATACTTGAAAATGTGGAAGTGACGTTGGAACTGGGTAACAGGCAGATGTTGGAACAGTTTGGAGGGCTCAGAAAAAGACAGGAAAATGTGGGAAAGTTTGGAACTTCCTAGACACAGTTGAATGGCTTCGACCAAAATGCTGACAGTGATTTGGACAATAAAGTCCAGGACAAGATTGTCTCAGATGGAGATGAGGACTTGTTGGGAACTGCAATAAAGGTGATTCTGCTCTGCTTTAGCAAAGAGACTGGCAGAATTTTGCCCCTGTCCTAGAGATCTGTGAAACTCTGAACTTGACAGAGATAATTTAGGGTCTCTGGCAGAATAAATTTCTAAGTGTCAAAGCCTTCAAGAGGAAGCAGAGCATAAAAATTTGGAAAATTTGCAACCTGACAATGCAATAGAAAAGAAAAACCCATTTTCTGGGGAGAAATTCAAGCCTGCTGCAGAAATTTGCATAAGTAATGAAGAGCCAACTGTTAATCACCAAGACAACGGGGAAAATGTCTCCAGGTCATGTCAGAGACCTTCACGACAGACAGCCCCTCCCATCACAGGCCCAGAGGCCTAGGAGGAAATACTGGTTTTGTGGGCCAGGCTCAAGGAACCCTGCTCTGTTCAGCCTTGGGACATGGTGCCCTGTGTCCCAGCTGCTTCAACTCCAGCTATGGCTAAAAGGGACCAAGGTAGAGCTTGGGCCATTGCTTCAGAAGGTACAAACTCCAAGCCTTGGCAACTTCCACACGGTGTTAAGCCTGTAGGTGCAGAGATGTCAAGAGTTGAGGTTTGGGAACCTCTACCTCGATTTCAGACTATGTATGAAAACACCTGGATATCTGGGCAGAAGTTTGCTGTAGGGGTGGAACCCTCATGGAGAACTTATGCTAGAGCAATGTGGAAAGGAAATGTGGGATCAGAGGCCCCACACAGAGTTCCCATTGGGGCACTGCCTAGTGGAGCTATGAGAAGAGGGTCACCGTCCTCCGGAACCCAGAATGGTAGATTCACTGATGGCTTGCACTGTGTGCCTGGAAAAGCTGCAGACAGTAAACTCCAGCCCATGAAGGCAGCCAGGAAAGGGGTGTACCCTGCAAAGCCACAGAGGCAGAGCTGCCCAAGGCTATGAGAGCCCACCTCTTACATCAGCATGCCCTGGATGTGAGACATGGAGTCAAAGGAGGCCATTTTGGAATTTTAAGGTTTAATGACTGTCCTATTGGATTTCAGACTTGCATAGGGCCTATAGCCCCTTTATTTTGGCCAATTTCTCCCATTTGGAATAGAGGTATTTACCCAATGCCTGTACCCCTATTGTATCTAGGAAGTAACTAACTTGCTTTTGATTTTAGAGAATCATAGATGGAAGGGACCTAGCTTGTCTCAGATGAGACTTTGAACTTGGAGTTTGGGGTTAATGCTGGAATGAGTTAAGACTTTGGGGGACTATTGGAAAGTCATGATTGTGAAATGTGAGAACATGAGATGTGGGAGAGGCCAGGGGCAGAATGAAATGATATGGTTTGGCTCTGTGTTCCCACCCAAATCTCACCTTGAATTGTAATAATCCCCATGTGTCAAGGGTGGAACCAGGTGGAGATAATTAAATTAAGGGGATGGTTCCTCTATGCTGGTCTCATGATAGTGAGTGCGTTCTCCTGAGATTTGATGGTTTTATAAGAGGCTTTCCCTACCTTTGCTCTTCATTTCTCTCTCCTCGTGCCATGTGAAGTAGGACATGTTTGCTTCCCCTTCCGCCATGATTGTAAGTTTCCTGAGGCCTCTCCAGCCATGCAGAACTGTGAGCTAATTAAACCTCTTTTCTTTATAAGTTATCCAATCTCAGGCAGTTCTTTATAGCAGTGTGAGAACAGATTAATACACCCTGAAATAGCATTATTTTACCCTCTGTCCTGTGTCACTATATCAATTCCTTTTCTGTGAATACCACTTTGAGGCCTCTCACCTCTCCTTACTGAAAAAAAAATAGTGGCTGCCTATTACCTGTTGGACAGAGTAATCCAACCCTAGTCTTTTTCATGCAGTTAGCTCCTCCAATCCTTCTTTGTTGGAAATGCATTGGGGTCCTCCAATGCGTTAGCTCCTCCAATCCTTCTTTGTTGGAAATGCATTGGGGTCCTCCAATGCGTTAGCTCCTCCAATCCTTCTTTGTTGGAAAGGTTGAAAAAGGGAACCCTTACACAAAAGAGGTGTCCTTAAACAAAAGGGGTGGCAAGGCTCTGGAGTTATTAAAACCTGAGTTCAATTCCAGTTTGACTCTTTCCTTAATACCACCAAGCTGATGTCAGGATTTTCAGAAAGCAGAGCCCATTCAAACAAAAGTAGCTTTAGGGGAGGCAACAGCAGGCATTCGGGAAGAAGAATTGTTTATGTTCCTGAGTTTTGGGAGTGTGTTAAGAACAATAGCTAATTATATTCGGTGTCTTAGTCTGTTCCTGCTGCTAGAAAAAATTACCCAAGACTCAGCAGTTTAGAAATAATAGACATTTATTTCTCATGGTTCTGAAGGCTGAAAAGTCCAAGATCAATGTGATAGCAGGATCGGTTTCTGGTGTAGGCTTCTCTCTACTTCCAGGATGGTGCCTGGTTGCTGCATCCTCCAGAGGAAGGAATGGAAGGGCAGAAGGGCACTCCCTTCAACCTTGATCCCTGTTATAAGGGTGCTAATCCCATTCATGAGGGTGGAGCTTCCATGACTTAATCACCTTCCAAAGGCCTCACCTCTTAATACAGTTGCACTGAAGATATGTTTCAACATGAATTTTGGAGGGGCCACCATCATTCAAGCAGTAGCACCAAGCACTGGGGATAAAATTAGAGGGCATGTGAACAATGGCTACACCACAAGGGCTTCTTTCTGCATTCAAATTGTTCAGGTTGAGTTTATTCTGCCTTTATCTGACTCTCCCTAGGCCTATTTCAAACAGCTGAGGAAAAATGTTAAGTCCTCAAGGTGGATAAGTGAAGAGTGGCCATCACTGCACAGATGTAGCTAGAGGTCTCACCAGCAGGTGGCCCTGGTGTGGCCAAGAAGAAATGCCAACCCCTGATGACCCAAGCTCTTCCCACTGCCTGCTGGGGCCTGGTCATGCATATTAGCTGTTACAAGTTTCCAGGCAATGCCTAGAAGTTGCACAAGAACCCCAAGCACAAAAAACATTGTCACCCCTGGGACCGAGTCCTCTGTCCGTAACCCATTTCCTCCTCCCTCTATCTCATACCAGGAGGAGAGGTCTGACTTGCCTGCCTTCTGAAGCGATGATTTGTATTCCAGTACAATTACACGGCAACTCCAAATGAATGAAGATTCTGCTTAATATTTTTAGTAATGATAACACTTTGTAGGACAAGTGCTTTTTAAAACTCAGAGATGGAGGATGTGGAGTGGCATTTAAAAATGGAGCTGTTAGACAAGATTCTCTGCAGTCCTGGTAAATGTCAAACATTTTATCAACCGGGGAAAGTGGCATGTTAGACATATTTTCCCCTAAACCTGATTAAAACAGAAAGTGCCTTTTGCATATTCGGTTCTGTTTTGTATTATGTTAGATATGCAGGAAAGAAACAAAAAGAGAGTGAGGAGAGAAGGAGGGAGGGAAAGAGGAAGCCTGGGAGGGCTACAGGCATCAATTTAGGTGTGTGCAGATGAAGTGGGAAACAGTCTGTTCCAGAGGCCCAGAGGGGACAACAGCTTTTCGAGCAGAATAAATACTTTGGATGGGCTGACGCTAAAGAAACCTGCTCTGCTTAGAAACTGGAGTGGAGTGGTTGGGGCTGGCTGGCTGGCAGTGTCTCTCTGGAGGAACGAAACTCTCAAGGGAGCAGTGTTTGTGTTGGAAGACAAGTTCGCTCAGCATACAGATGCATGTGGCGTTGCTGGCACCATACGGCTTCCCTTCCAGTCAGTCCAGCAGCTGAATTCTCACCACCTGCTGAACTCCAGCCACCTCAATAACAAGTCACAGGACCAGGCTGAACCACCTCGGTGGGGCTCTGTGATGGATGAAGGGAGGTCAAGGTATGAGCCATGGAACTACAGGGACGGCTTACGTGGCAGGTCGGGAAGCATCTCCATCAGTGAAGAAACCAGAAATCAATCCTGCAATAAGGCATATTTGCCACTTTATTCTGTACACAAAAAAATAAAAAAAATTGGTGTGTGGCCAGAATTAATTGGAACTCCAGGACTGTGAGTAATAGAAGCCTGTGAAAGCTAGCGTGAAGAGTGACAACCGGGAGCACTGAGGACCCAGGGCAGATGTTGATGAAAAAGCTACAGGGGTGTCTTCCAGAACCCAGAGGAAGTCAAGCCGGGGGCTTCAGAGAGGAGCTTCAGAGATCAGGACTCTGTCCCCGCCTGACTCCTGTTTTGCTCCAAGGGCACATCCGCTGCCTCCCTTATCTCAGAGGAGCTGAGTCTCCTGTACCTCCTAGACTCCAGGCGGTGCAGGGGGTGTTGGAACACAGAAGCAAAGGCTCCCATTGTTGATTCAAAACTCCCCCAGGAGTGGGTATTCCTGCTTCAGCAGCTGCAAGAGGCTGTCCTCTGGTCCCGTTGACTATGGCCGGGAAGCAGGTGGGACCCACTGCACATGAAGGCTTCAGGGACTCACCAAGGGCAGGTAGTTATCCAGGAAGTTGCCTGAAGGTGTTCATGGCAGGCAAACTAAACATGAGGGCAGGTGGCAGCCAGTGGCCTGAAGGGATCTGGAGAGGGACCGGAGGCTGTAGATGCCCAGCTAAAGTCAGGCAGGAGCGAGAGAGTGCTAGGGTAGAAGGCTCTCTCCTCCTCTTTGCTGGACACCCTTTGTAGGGCCAGAGCACCTCAGTTGCTCCTGCTCTCTGGAATTCCTTCATCCACTTTCCTCCCCTGGATGAGCCAGTTCTTTAGCATGGCTGTGCATTTTACAAATTTCCATCCTCCAGGACCACCAGGAAGCAGTGACACAGGAAGTAAAGTCACCATGCCCTCCCCAAGTTCCCTTCCTCATTGTCCTCTCTGGGCCCCTCTACCTCCATTGCCACTTCCCTCCTGGAAACTTAATGCTAGAGATTGTCTTGTGCCCCACGGGGGCCCTGCTGCCCAGCAGGGTGACTGCCTCTGAGCATGCATTTGCATTCGTTTGCTTGGGTTGTGATGACATAAACTGAGTGGCTTCAACAACAGAAATGTATTTGCCACACAGCTCTGGAGGCTGGAAGTCCATGCTCAAGGTGTTGGCAGGTTTGGATCCTCCTGAGGCCTCTTTCCTTGGCTTGCAGACAGCTGCCTTCCTTCCGGGTCCCCACATGGCCTTCCCTCTGTGCATGGCTGTGTCTGTGTCTTAACCTACTCTGTTAAGAAGGACCAGGACCCCAGTCATTTTTGGATGAGGGCCCACCCTAATGACCTCAGATCA